>NC_028645.1:44307422-44451265 GCF_001406875.1 Solanum pennellii | reverse complement strand
TTAGATTGGTTGGTTCGCTCACATAGGAGGGTAAATGTGGGTGCCAGTCGCGGCTCGGTTTTGGGTCGTGACAGGAGTTAAGATGGACTATACCACTCCCATTCGGAGATCTTTCAAACGTCACCACCAACCTAGCTAACCTATGAACTTCCTTCTCTAGGTCCATCTTGGCTTCGTCAATGTGGGATGCACTACCTATAGTCATATGACTTAGGGAATCCGCAACCACATTAGCGTTACCGGGGTGATAGAGGACACTTATATCATAATCGTTCAAAAACTCTAACAACCTCCTCTGTCGGAAGTTCAACTATTTTTGGGTAAGCACATGTTGAAGTCTCATATGGTCGATAAACACATCAACACGAACCCTTCACAAGTAATCCTCAAAGTTTTCAAAGCAAACATCACGGACGCTAACTAAAGGTTATGAGTTGGATAGTTTCTCTCATGTACCTTAAGTTTCCTTGAAGCATAGTCTATCACCTTCACATGTTGCATAAGCGCACACCCTAAACCCACACGGGATGCATCACAATACACAACAAACCCCTTTGTACTCTCCGGTAAGGTCAACATCGGAAAGGAAGTAAGCCTATCTTTCAATAATTGGAAAATTTTCTCACATGCCTTCGACCACTCGAATTTCTTACAATTTTGTTCTCTGTAGCAAGGGAGATGCAATGAAGGCAATACCATCCATGCAAATCCGATAATAGCCCGCTAAAGCCAAGAAACTCCTAATGTCGGTTGGAGTCAACGGCCTAGGCTTATTTTTCACCGCCTCCATTTTCCTTGGGTCAACCTCAACTCCCTCACTAGAGATGATGTGCCCAAGAAATGCCACCGACCTCAAACAAAACATAAAGTTGCTATATTTGGCAAACAATTGATGTCCTTAAGGGTTTTTAATACTACCCTCAAATGACCCATATGATCACCCTCATTCTCTGAATATACAAAGATATAGTCAATGAAGATGATGACAAATGAATCAAGGTTATTTCGAAACACCCTATTCATTAGGTCCATAACCGTCGTCTGAGCATTAGTGAGACTGAAAGACATTACCAAGAACTCATAGTGCCCATAACTAGTTCGATAGGCCGTGTTTGGTACATACTCACCTCTCACTCGAAGTTGGTGATACCCCGACCTCAATTCTATCTTTGAAAAGTAGCTCTCCCCTTGGAGATGATCAAACAATTCGTCTATCCGAGGGAGAGGGTACTTATTCTTAATGGTGACCTTGTTAAGTTGGCGGTAGTCAATGCACATTCTTAAGGACCCATCGTTCTTCCTTACAAACAATACTAGAGCACCCCACTGTGAAATGCTAGGCCTTATAAAGCCCTTGTCTAGAAAATACTTTAGTTGGGCCTTCACCTCCTTAAATTCTGCCTCGGCCTCCCATGTTGCACCCTCAACTAGGTTATTTTTCCATAAAACTTTTACGAAAAACACCTCTTTATTCCTTAACTTCTTGACTTGCCTATAAAGAATTTTAAATGGAAGTTCCTCATAAGAGATGTTATCCTTGACACTAAGACCCTCAACAGAAAGAATAGACTTAAGATCACCGATACACTTCTTCAACATAGAAACATGGAAATCCGGATGAACCAAAGCCAATTCACTAGGAAGTTCCAATTCATAGGCCGTCTTACCAATCCTTTGAAAAATTTCATAGGGACCCACATAATGAGGACTCAATTTCCCTTTTTGTAAAATCTAACCACCCCTTTCATTGGTGAAATTCTTAAATACAACTTATCACAGTTTTCAAACTCCAAATCCCTTCTCCTATGATCGAAATAAGACTTTTGCCGACAATAGGCCGTTTGCAACCGGTTCCTTATGATATGAACCTTATCTAAGGTCTTATAAGTAAAATCGGGACCAATAAGAAAAGCCTCACCAACTTCAAACCACCCTATAGGAGACCTACACCTACTACCATACAAGGCTTCATAGGGAGCCATGGAGATGGAGGATGAAAACTATTATTATATACAAACTCTAAAAAAGGCAAATGCTTATAATAATTCCCTTTAAAATCAATAATGTAAGCCCTAAGCTTATCCTCAAGGGTTTGAATACTTCTTTCCGCTTGACCATCCGCTAGGGGATGAAAAGAGATAATCAACTTCACCTTAGTACCCAACCCTTTTTGGAACGACCACCAAAACCTTTATGTGAATTGTGGACCCGGATTATATATGATGGATAACGAAATACCATGGAGACACACAATCTCATCTACGAAGATCCTAGAATAATCTTCCGCCGAATAAGTACACTTGACGAGAAATAAAGCGAGCGGACTTAGCCAACCTCTCCACAACCACCCATATGGAATCATATGACCTTTGACTCCAAGTCAAACCCACTACAAAGTCCATATTGATGTCTTCTTACTTTCAAGTTGGAATTTGGATCTCATGTAGTAAGCCACCCGGCTATTGATGTTCGGCCTTTATTTGTTTGCAATTTGGATAGGTAGCGACAAACTCCGCTATGTCCCACTTCAAACCTTCCCACCAATATTGCTCCCGTAGGTCATGGTACATTTTTGTCGAACCCGGATGAATGGAGTAGCGGGACCCATGGGTTTCTTCAAGGATTTGTCCCTCAAACCATCCACATTGGGAACACATAGTCTCCCTTGGCACCTTAAAATACCATCTCCCCCAGGGAGAATGTATCGTTAATTTTTCCAAGGACCTATTCTTTGAACTACATCAATGATTTGTCGAGGTGTTGTTCGGACTTCACCTCAACTACTAATGATGACTCAGAGTTATGATGGACTATAGCACCCCTACTTGGAGAACATTCCAACCTCACCCCCAACCTAGCTAACGTATGAACTTCTTTCGCTAGGTCCTTCTTGGCCTCGTCAATGTGGGATACACTATCCATAGTCATATGACTTAGGGCATCCGCAAACACATTAGCCTTGACGAGGTGATAGAGGACATTTATATCATAATCTTTCAACAACTCTAACCATCTCCTTTGTTGGAGGTTCAACTCTTTTTGGGTAAACATATAATGGAGACTCAAATGGCTGGTAAAGACATCAACATGAACCCTTCACAAGTAATGCCTCCAAATTTTCAAAGCAAACACCATGGCCGCTAACTCAAGGTTATGACTTTGATAGTTTCTCTCATGTACTTTAAGTTTCTTTGAAGCATAATCTATCACCTTCCCATGTTGAATAAGTGCACACCCTAAACCCACACGGGATGCATCACAATATACAACAAACCCCTTTGTACTCTCCGTTAAGGTCAACAACGGAGCGAAAGTAGACTATCTTTCAACAATTGGAACCTTTTCACACATGCCTCCGACCACTAGAATTTCTTAAAGTTTTGGTCAAAGTAGTCAAGAGAGATGCAATGGACGAAAAACCATCTACAAACCTCCGATAATAACCCGCTAAAGCCAAGAAACTGCTATTGTCGGTTGGATTCAATGGCCTAGGAAAATTTTTCACCGCCTCTATTTTCCTTGGGTCTACCTCAACTCCCTCACTGGAGATGATGAGACCAAGAAATGCCACCGACCTCAACCAAAACTCACAATTGCTATATTTGGCAAACAATTGATGTTCCTTAAGGGTTTGCAATACTACCCTCAAATTACCCATATGATCACCCTCATTCTTCAAATATAAAAAGATATAGTCAATGTAGACGATGACAAATGAATCTAGGTAATTGCGAAATACCCCATTAATTAGGTCCATAATCATCGTCGGAGAATTAGTGAGACCGAAATACATAACCATGAACGCATAGTGCCCATACCTAGTCCGAAAGGCCGTCTTTGGTATATCCTCACCTCTCACTCTAAGTTGGTGATACCCCCAGCTCAAGTCTATCTTTTAAAAGTAGCTCTCCCCTTGGAGTTGATCAAACAATTCGTCAATCCGAGAGAGAGGGAACTTATTCTTAATGGTGACCTTGTTAAGTTGGCAGTTTTATATACACATTCTTAAGGACCCATCCTTCTTCCTTACAAACAATACCGGAGCACCCTACGATGAAATGCTAGGCCTTATAAAGCCCTTGTCTATAAAATCCTTGAGTTGGGCCTTCAGCTCCTTCAATTTGGTCGGAGCCATTCGATAAGGAGAAAGTGAAATGGGATTTGTATCAGGTAGCAAATAAATGCCAAAGTGAATTTCCCATTCGGGAGGAATACCGGGAAGGTCATAGGAAAGACCTCCGGAAACTCACTCAGTACGGGTACCAACTCAATAGGAGGAATTTAGGAGTCTAATATATAAAACCCTTTGAAATCATTTTGCATGCTATTAGACAAGAGATAATCTGACCGCTAGAAATATAATTTCCCCCTTTCCACTCAACAACGGGTTCATCTGGAAAGTTTAACCTCACTACTCTCGTCCTACAATCAATAGAGGCAAAACATGCTTGCAAACAATCCATACCCATTATAATCTCAAAATCAAACATATCAAGTTCTACTATATAAATAGAAGAAACTCTATTGGGCAACACTATAGGATAATTTTGTACATTCTTTTTGCAACAACCGACTCACCCACCATAGTAGACTCTATAAAATATTCATGCAAAATGTTGGGCAAAATTTCAAACTTTTTATCTACAAGAGGTGTAAAAAATGATAAAGTAGCACAGGGATCAAGTAAGGCATAAGCATCAATTGAGAAGACTTTAAACATACTGGTCACTGCATCGGGAGAAGTCTCTTGGTCACCCCTAGAGCGGAGAGCATAAAAGCGGTTCTTCTTTCAAACTTTACTAGAACAACTTACTTGAGCTTGACCACTACCCTTGTCTTGACCCCTCACGTTTGGGAAATCTCTAACCTTATGCCTATTTTTGCTACAATCAAAACAATAGTCCGTCACTTTGAGGCAATCACCATAATGCTTCTTTCCACACTTTTCACAAGTTGGCTTCTCAGTTGGTGAATTAGTACCTTTCTCTTTCTTGAACTTAGGGTTAGACACCCTATCGCCACTAGAATTTGGGAACTTAGTAGGAACTTGAATTGAAACCCGCTTCCTAAACCTAGGCTTGTCTTGTATCTCAAGCCTATTCCTTGAAGAACTCCCATCAAAAGATATTGCCCTTTTAGCATCTAAACTTTTCCTCTTAGCCCTTGCGTCTTCCAGATGTTTGGCATGAACCATAAGACGAGAGATGTTCTTATTGTTATGCAACGTAGAAGAATGACACTCCTCTTGCAAGTCATCCGACACTTCCATCACAAAGCCGCTCATTTCATCTCTAGTATCAGAAAACAAAGAAGGAGCATATTTCGACAATTGAATGAACTCCCAGAGTAGTCATGCACACTCATACCTCCTTGGCGAAGGTTGATGAACTCCACCACCTTTGCCTCCCTCATTTTCCTAGGAATGAACTAATCAAGAAAAGCCTTCTTCAAGATATCTCAAGTCAAAGGACAACCTCTCAAGGGCCTGTTATCCCTCCATTGCACAAACCATGCTTGAGACACGTCCTTGAGTTGATAAGTGGCCAACTCGGCCTTCTCACTCGTGGATAACCCCATAGACAAAATTATCTTATAGACTTCATTTATGAATTCTTGGGGGTCTTCCTCAAACTTTGACCTATAGAAGGTAGGAAGGTTCATTCGAGTGAAGTACCGTAGACTGGAAGACATAGTATTGACTTGTTGATAAGGACAGGGCACAACCTTCCAGTTTGCTTGGGCCATCATAGCTTGGGCTTGAGCCGTGACCGCTTGTGCTTAAGTAGTGATGACTTGGCTATTTGGAGAAGAGCGGTCTTTATATCCTCATCCTTCAACGCAGGAGGATTGATCTAGGCATGCTCCATGTTAGAATCTTCTTCAAGTGGAGGAACGTGATCACCATGGGGAGGAGCTCCCGCATTGGCAATTTCCTTTTCATGTCTTTGTGCCACATTCGTTCTTGTGTTCATTATTCCTATAAGCACAACAATAGAATTAGATACAAAAGCACACTATCAATGCTATAATGGCACGACATAAGATTTCAAAGAAAGAGAGTGAATTCCTAGGCATCACATACATTCCTATTCATAAATGTGGCGCACTTCACAATTATGAATACAAAACTACATATGTGGTAGATAGAGACATAACTCAATGATCTTTAACCTCATGCTCTGATACAAAGTTTGTCACGTCCGGGTTTACCCCCTAGACGTAACCGGCATCATCGTCCTCATTATGGACAAAGACTAGCCTCTTAGTCTGTCATTACATTCATAGGTTGAAATTGCAGAAAAATTTAAAGCTTTTCATTACATCTACTTGGAGGATTACATAGACCTCTACCTATATATAATATAGTCGTATCGAGTATACATAGGCCCATCGAATAGGAAGGTTACATAGCCTTCTACTTTTATTGCAGATTATTATACAGAAAATATCATAGTCATACCATCTATTTGGAGTATATCAAATTTGGGCATAGCCCTTACATCGATTCAACAAGACCACACATAGGTCATACAAAAGTATAGTATTCAATTCAAAAGGAAAGAAATGAAAGAGTCTTAAACTCATAACAAGTCCATAAGCTAGACAATGGCATTGCCCTCGGAAGTTGATGACCTACCCTACTTGGATGGATATTGAAATCCAAGCCTTCTTCAATGTCGCCTTCCGAAACATTTCGACGACCGAAACCTAAAAATGTTGGGGAAAAGGGAAGAAAATGAGGTTAGTACTCCACATGTACCAAGTATGAGACCGTATGCACACATAAAAGTAAAACATGATAAAAAGGGTCTTTTAGTCAAAACATGTCATTTTAAAAGTTTAAAAGTCTCATGCATAACTAAGAAAGTCATACCAATCAACCAAACATGCTTACTAACTCAGAAATGTCAGGTGTATCGGAGCATACTTGAACCCATTATCTACTACAACCCTACCCTCAAGGAATGACATCACATATATGGTTTAGAGTTAATCACATCATATTAAGCAAGACAACTACTCATGAATCCTTATCAAGTCAACAAGTGCAATGACCAAGCAAATCCCCATAGCCCTACTCAATCAAATAACCTCAACAAGAAACCACAACCAATGTACAACTTCACATAATATAACATTTAAATATACATTTCATCCTCTTTAAACAACATAACCAAACACATACTCATAAATGAACTAATCAACATATAGTATCAACAATGTGCAAGTCCATCATGTACATATCATATATTATCATAACATAAACATATATAAGAACATCCTCCTAAGACTCCTTTCAAGGCTAACTAGTGCAATGATTAGGTAAAGTCTCTTGCCCCTACCTAGACTAACCTAGACCACTTAGGTTATTCTAGTTAGAGTTCAATCCTTTAATTATTTTTACCTTTTAGGAACATATTTTCCCTATTTTACATACACCACATGAGCTATGTGGAATCCAGCGTCATAAAACCCTATACAGAAAGAAGGTGGACTAGTCGCCAAGGTAGTACCAATACATGAAACATAGCAACAACGTAGATCCACTAGCTAGTATTTCTATGGGGGCAATATAGGTCAAGAACTAGGAGATATAGTTGGGACCCTCTTCATGCATCATGATTATAGTCTCGAATCTCAAGAGTATTTTAGTGATCCTACCTTCCCTCTTTGTGAATGGACACACCTCAATCTAGTTAACTTTGTGCTAAGCTAGAGTCCCTTTTTTAAATGTCTTTTTAAGCCTTTAATTATCAATCATATCTTAGCTTTGGTCATAGGGTCTACCCCTTGTATAAACATCATCATCAATAGATCAATAAAAATTGCATTAGTATAAGTCCTTTCATTACAATTCATATAGGTGAAATCAACACATTACATAGCATTTCATATTAAGGCACATTGTTATACATCACCACCCTTATAACCTTTACATCTTAACAACCTCACAAACATATTCAAAACATTTCAATTCAACATCATACGACCCTATCAATCCTAATACAACGCATACTCCAATATAATATGATGACTTAACCACAATTAACCACATTTGGAAGTAACGATAAAGATTCGAAGGCTTACCAAGTCTTCCTCATAGTTCATCATCAAGGCCTTACCATAAACCCTCAATTCAATCCAATTTATATTTTCAACATCATAAATTTAATATTAAACATGATAACAAGACTATAATAAACACTATAGCACAATTTAATACTAGATCATAACTTTAAATAAGATGCCTGGGTCAAATCACATTCTGACCTAGATCATCTTCTTAAGACTAGCATGAAACACTACAATTCACTCCGATTTTTTAATGATTATTGTAACAACATCATCTAATAGTGATTTAACCCATACACAAGACAATTGAAACAATCACACCCCAATTTACATTTATATCAAACTTAGGGTTAAGGGTTATAGATCACATTCTTCAATTTGAATCAAATCGTTACAATTAATCATAATAATGTTCAATTACATGTTAATATATCCATCATATCCTAAATAAACCATAGAAAACTCAGTTCACAACATAAATTTCGTAATTGGATGAAATCCTAAGAAAACTGAACTTTTAAAATCCATTTTGAAGGAACCCTTTGGGAAAGAGTCTCAAAGGTAAGTTATATACCATACCTTAACGTTTGATGAAAAAATGATGGTGAATTCTACACTTTCCAGTCCCCAAACCCTTTTTCCTTTCTAGTATTCAATGGTGAGTTCAAGTGGAGAGAGAAAGAAGAGAGAAGGAAGAGAGTTTGTATTTGAGAGTTTTCATTAGATTAATTGTGGTTGGGGCCTTTATATGGGAGTTAAATTAGTTAATTATTATTCCCTTAATACCTAAATAACCCTTAAACATTAAATGAATTAACATTAATAACGTGCAGAAAACTCAAGACCCTCACAGAAGGAACCCCGCCAACGGGCTGTCTGTGAGTCAACGGACTGCCCCCCCTCCGTCCTGCACTTCGTAGGTAAGTTCAGAGACTGTGCAGGAAAGGGGCTTCCTGAAATTGGCTAAGTGTGGGAAAACAGTGGCATCAACGCCCCGTCAGTCCACACACAGACCGTAGCCTGTGCCGATGCACACTACTCATGCAGTGTTTCCTCAAACTGCAGGGGTCATTCTCAAGGGCCCTTGGTTGGTCATTGCGGAGTCGTACACTGACGTTTTGACCATGAAACAACTTAAACACCTATTTTCTACCCTTTATCCACTTTTCATAAATCTTCGAATCCTAAAAGCTAGTAAAATAGGCTATGTAACGCTAGTACCTCTTTGAACAAACTTATGGACGTCATGGACGTTCTTGGCCATTTTGGTTCTTAAACTTCCTAAATGACTAAGATTAATTAAAATGTACATAAAAATTGTACTTAAATCTCATGACACCTATGTTAGGCTTTATGACAGGTCTTGAATTTTCAAAGTTCTACAACAACCTGTTGCCCACTCTATCAGAAAACTTGCTATACTTTTTTATCATATAGGATGCCTTAACTTAGTAGATCCACTAGTCTATGATAAAAGCACACTTAAGGATTCCTCTAAAAAGTATGATCATTTACTACCCATGATTGTTATATGGTTTATGGAGATGTAATTTAATATTTACATGTATCCATATATCAGTGCTTCATACTAATCCAAAAATATACTTAGCACATATGATATCAAAACAAACTTTTTTCCTTGGTTTGAGATATTTAATGAAAACTTAATTTAAAAGCTATCTTGGAATAGATGTTTTCTTTCTTGCTCAAATGTGAAAATATTTTTGAACACTCTAGGAATACATAGACCCCGTATATTTCTTTGTAGAAATGAAATCAATCTTTACTCAACTTGAACTTTAAGTCTTAAAACAACGTTAAAATGTTTGTGAAGGGCATCTGAAAACTTTATGAACTCACCTTGACTTGCTTCTTAACTTCTAGACATGACTCTTAACTTCCCTTGAATTGAATTACAGATTCAAGGTTATGGTTTGTGTTTCTCGATGATTTCTAGGTGCTTCGAAGTCATTTGAAGTAGTTAGAATCAATATGAAGTGTTATAACCCTTTATAAGGAGTAGATGGACTGAATGACAAAAAATTTGATGAAAATGACGATCCGAGAGAGTCCTTAACGCGCCATGCCAGCCCCACTAATCTGAGGCTCAAATCTGGCGCACTGCAGGTGTGCATACCCAGCCTGCCTAGCTCTATGGGGGGGGGGGGTGTCGCACGACCTATTCCTTTAGGAAAAACTTGATGAACTTGTGGTCTCATTTTTTGAATCCTGAATCAATTAATTTCGATTTCTTTTCTCAAAAACGCATTACTATAATATACCCTGAACATATATACAAAATCTAACTCAAACAACTCAAGGAAACAACCCTTTAATATCTAGAAAACTCTTTAATCTCAATTCATGTTTAATAACCAAAGCAATTCATGAACAACTACCAAGAACATTCAAATTCCAATATTTTTTTAGAAAAAACTCACACTAATTCAAACATACTTTGCTTGTGGGTGAACAAACCCAAAGTTATGAACGTCTCGCATACCTTGTAGGATCAAGTTCTGTAGGAAACCCACAATAAATTCCTTACAAAGAGGATGAAAAAATCATGATCTTTCTCCACTTTTCTTCTCCTATCTCTTTCTCTAAGTCCTAGCCTGACTTCAACTTTTCTAGATTGAATAAAATAATATTTTACACCAATTAATCACCTAAAAATAAATTAGAATACTAGGGTATGGAAAACAACAAGACACCCTTTAAAAATCCAAATTGGACATTTCCATATTTGAATAACCCAACTTCTAATAGTCATATCTCCCTCATACGAACTAAAAATCGTGCAAACTCGGTCGTGTTGGAAAGATTATTATAAGATGTTTGCTACGATATATATAAATATACATAACTTGTAACACCCTGTATCCATAACAGACCCTATTTTTGTTTTTCATAAATTATAAGTGCAATCTGCGATCACCGTCTACGGACTGTAGTCTGATCTACGGATCGTACTGTAGGTCCGTACTTTATATCCAAAACCCCTCCCAAAACTCAACTCAGAAAATAGACTAAGTCTCGACCTACGGACAGACCTACAATTCATAAGTCATACGACAGTTTTTGGTCTGTCTTCGTGGACTGAGACTCCTATAACCCAGCCTCTGACATGAACTATGATGACCAGCACAAACCACCGTTCAGTCTATAAGTCTTCCATAGGTGAAGGTCCGCAGCTAGTTGGGGGGAAATTTTTGTTTTGTTAACTTCAAATAGTCATAACTTTTATCACAAAATGAATTAGGTGTCCCATTACCTATGATATGATAGATAATCGAATTATCTTTCCAAGGCCGCCGAGTTTTAAAAAATCCGACTTCCTAGAAAAACATTATTCCCATTTTAGTGAAGGTCTATTGAATAAACTCAAACTATGGACCCAAACGACAAACCATTGACTGAACGACGGCCCGTCAGTCCTGGTTTTCTATTACTCTGATAGCAATTATTTCAGGGGTCTTTTGGTATTTTTCCTAGTTCGTTTAACTTCTAAGATATGTTGTTTAAACCCTAAATAATAATATTTTAGTTATTTTAAGCCTATAAACATAACTAAAACTTACTAAGTCAAATCATTAATCAAAACATGGAAAATTAGAAGCAGGAAAGGAGAAAAAGGCCAAGAACCCTAGTTCAAGAACGCAACAAGGTTCTATCAGTTTCAGCCTCGAAATCTAAAGATTTTTTTCATGGAGTTCATCACAAGGTATGTGGAATATCACTAGTGGGTTTCTTTCACCCATTAGGTCCCTAGTTTTTAGTCAAATTCTTGATTCTCTTATCATGATTGACCTATGATTTCTAGAACATTTGTAGATTATCATGAATTAGTTTGTTATATATTCCAAATCAGATTACCATGTCATTACTCTATTTATCACATGAAATTAAGAACCTTAGCTATGTATTTGTTTAGTTCTTGAATTACACATACTAGGTTAGATATTTTAATTATTGACTTATACATGCCTCAGTTATTAATGTATCATTATCATATTAAGTTTTTCTTTCTCCGTTTGCATGTTCAGTTTGAGCTATCAAGTATTTACAAACACTTGGTCATAATTAGTTAACTAATTAATTCCTTGGGAGTAGCATAATACCAAGTTGGACTAGGGGTCAGCGTATATACATAGGCCCAATACAACTAGCCATGTAGGTTGTAAGTCCTCTTTGTGGGCATCAGTTTCTTGATCACGCCAGCATGCCTTTATACCTTTGGTAGGGCATATTGGGTTTTCTCAATGGGGAGTATACATCGGACTCCACATTTAGCTCATGTGGTTTTATTATTGGTTATAAGTAGCTCCCTCATTTCAGTCATACTCTATTACATTGACTATATTTACATATCAGTTAGTATTATTTCTCAGTATATTATATATTCGGTCATTACATTCAATATATCATGTTCAGAATGTTATATTTGCTTTTGTGCTTGTTCAGTTATGCATTATTTCAACTTTACTTTATCCTACATGCTCAATACCATTCAAGTACTGACACATACTTGCGCTACATCTTCTCGTGATGTAAGTTTAGCTTCTCAGTATCTAGATCACACTAAGATCGATTGTCAATCTCTAGTTCAACATAATTAGTGGTGAGTCCTCATTCTCTGAGGACAACATTTATCACTTTATTTTTAGTATTTTAGTCCTTTAGTTTTAGTTTTGCTCGACTTAGCTTGGGTCTGTCCCAGCAATTCTAGTCAATTAGAGGCTATTTTCAGACATAGTTTCAGATTAGTATTGTGTTAATATGTTCCTTGTATTAAACTTATCAGTTTCAAATATCTAAGGTATAGTATATGGGTCTTCCCCATCTTTTAAATTTTAAATATGATTTAGCTTTTACATCAGTTTATTATCTTTAGTATGCTCATGATCATGCCAGTTAGCTTGGGATCACTTGTGGTCTTAGGTCCCATCTCCACGTCTCGGGGGTAGCTCGGGGCGTGAAAAACACGTTATGAAAGCAATAGGTTTAAGTGTCCTAGGATGTTTGAAAAACAACATTAAGCAGAGTTATTTTTTATGTATGTGAAGTGTACCATATATAAAAAGATTGAGGCTACAGAGTGTTTTACGAAAAACTTCACTTTCTTGTTACTCTTATCATGCATTGGTATGATCTCCTTCTAATCCATTGCTATGCGCTTAAGATCATGCCTCCTCGTAGAGTTTACATATGGAATACTAACGGAGTTCTTCTAGTACCAAACCATTAGGTTTTGAACGCTATGTTTTTGAATGCGATTTAGCTTTTGGCTCAAAGTATGACCACCAGAATGATCATCAGATATCAGTTCCTACTAATAGAAATGATGGACCAGTGGCAACTAGATTATACATTTGGTTAGAAAGAATCCACCTGAGTTTTAGGGTCCCAAGTAGTGTAAGGACGCACATAAGTTTATTGATGAGGGCAATAAATTCATTGGTATGATGCAAGTAACTTGTAGCGATAAGGTTAAATTGGCATCCAACCATCTTAAGGATGTGACTCACATATGGTTCACTTAGTGGAAAGACAACGGAGACTAATTTGTCATTGATAACTCAGTGTAGTAATAAAGTTCAATGTTAATCCAAAAACTCTCTGAGACCATTTCTCAGTTTCTTCTCTATTTGATGATCGAATTATAGCTAGACGGATATACAGAAATTTCCCTGCCATAGTCTCTCAGAAAGTCCCCTCGACATATCTTGTAGAGTTAGAAATGGTAAACTTCGATGTCATTCTAGGCATTGATTGGTTACATTAATGTTATGCCCAAGTCTATTGTAGATTTAGGATTGTTCATTTCATTACCCAAATGAGCCAATCATAGAGTGGAAGGGTAGTAGCTTAGGTTCTATGGGTAAATTCATTTCTTACCTTATGTTTACAAAGATGATCTCTAAGGGTTATCTATATCATCTAGTTCGTGTTATGGATTCTATCCCTAAAGCCCCAACTCTCGAGTCAGTTTCAATAGTCAGTGAGTTTCAAGAAGTGTTTCCAGAAGATCTTCCTAGAGTTACTCCCTAGAGGGAAATCGACTTTGGAATTGAACTTTTTCAAGATACCCAACCTATTTCTATTCCTCCATACATAATGGATCAAAAAAACCTTAAGGAATTGAAAGATCAGTTGAAATACCTTCTAGATAAGGGCTTCATTAGACTTAGTTTTTCGACAAGAGGTGCACTAATATTGTTCATAAAGAAAAAAGATGGTTCTCTCGGAATATGCATTGACTATGGACAGTTGAACAAGGTCACAAGCACAATTATGTATCCCATCCCTATGATGGATGAGTTTGTTGACCAACTTCACGGTGCTAGTCATTTCTCAAAGATAGAGCTCATATCAGGTTATCATGAGCTTAGAGCCAAAGATAGTGACATTAGGAAAATAGATTTCAGAATTCGGTATGGTCATTATTAATTTGTAGTTATGTCATTTTGAGTAACTAATGCTCCTACAGTTTTCATGGATTTGTTGAACAGAGTGTTCAAGCAGTACTTGGACTTGTTCATTATTGCCTTATTGATGATATCGTTATTTACTCTATGAATAAGGAAGAACATGCGAGTAATTTGATAGTTTTTCTCAAAACTCTCAAAGATCGCCAATTATTCGCTAAGTTTAGCAAATGTGAGTTCTAGTTGCAATACATTGCTTTCCTTTGTCAGATTGTATCTAGTGAAAGGATCCGAGTGGATTCATAGAAGATAAAAGCAGTGCAACAATGAGCCAGACCTGCCTCTGCTACACATATCAGAAGTTTCTTAGGTCTAGCGGGTTATTACAAAAGGTTCGTGGAATGATTTTCATCTATATCCTTACCATTGACTAGGTTGACTCAAGAGATTGTCAAGTTTCAATGGTCAGATAATTGTGAGAAAACTTTGAAGAATTGAAAACTAGATTGACTACAACTCCTGTCTTGACTCTAACAGAGGGTTCAGATTGTTATGTGATCTATTGTGATACATCCAAAGTTGTCTTAGTTGTGTGTTGATGTAGCAAAATCATGTTATAGCTTGTGCTTCTAGACAACTTAAGGTGCCTTAGAAGCACTATCGAACTGATGACCTCGAGCTTGCACCAGTGGTGTTTGCACTCATAATCTAGAGATACTACTTATATGGTGTTCATGTAGATGTGTTCACTGACCATATGAGCCTTAAACATGTGTTCACCCAAAATTAGTTGAATCTTCGGCAGAGTAGATAACTTGAGTTACTTAAGGATTATGATATGAGTGTGCATTACCATTCTGGTACGTTTAATGTAGCAGAAGATTATTGATGGGTAGTTTATCCCATGTTGAAGAAGAAAAGAAGGAACTACTGAGCATATTAGACACTGGTGTAACAGTTCAAAATGGGGCAGAATCTTCTTTGGTAATGGAGGCTAAGGAAAATCACGACAATGACTCAATCTTGCTTGAACTTAGGGGTGTAGTCCATAATCAGAGAGTGGGGGTTTTCTCCCTAGGGGGAGATGGTGTACTTCCTTACTAGGGTAGATTGTCTGTTCCTTTTGTGGGCGAGTTGAGACAACATATTCTTGCGGAAGACCATAACTCTAGATATTCTATTAATCCTGTTTCACTAAGATGTACCACGATATGCGGGAAGTCTATTGGTGGAATGGCATGAAGAGGGATATAGAAGATTTTGTGAGTAAGTACCCTAATTGCCAGCAAGTCATGGTAGAACATCAATAAACCAGGAGTTATAACTCAAGAGATCGACATTTCTACTTGGAAGTCGGATGTGATTAATATGGAATTTATCACAGGGTTACCTCAAAATCACAGACAACATGACTCCATTTGGCTGATAGTTTATAAGATGACTAAGTCTGCTTGCTTTTTGGCGTCAAGAGTACAAATTCAGCAAAGGAATCTGCCAATCTTTAGATTATTAAAATGTGAGGTTGCATGGGGTTTCTTTGTCTATCATCTCAGATAGATATCCTTAGTTTACCTCTCAGTTTTGGAAGTTATTTTAGAAGGGTCTTGGTACTCAAGATAACCATAGCACAACATTTCATCCGCAAATGGATAGACATGCAGAACGTACAATTCATACCCTAGAGGATATGTTTAGAGCTTGTGTGATAGATTTCAAGGGTACTTGGGATGATCACTCTCCTTTTATTGAGTTTGCCTACAACAATAGCTACTATTCCAATATTCAAATGGTCCCTTATAAGGAACTATATGGATGTAGATGTAGATCTCATGCTGGTTGGGTTGAAGTAGATGAAACAACTTTCATAGGACCAAATTCAGTCCTTTATGCTATGGAGAAACGTCAACTCATTAGAGATACACTTAATACAACCTAGAGTCGTCAAAAATATTATGCAAATGTAAGGCGAAGGGAACTATATTTCAAGTTGATGATTGGGTATTCTTGAAAGTGTCACCTATGAAGGGGCTGATAAGATTTGGCAGGAAAGGGAAACTCAGTCCTTGATATGTAGGCCCTTAAAAGATCTTGAAAAGGGTCGGCAAAGTGGCATATGAGTTATAGTTGTCAGCAGAATTAGCATCAGTGCATCAAGTTTTTCACATCTCACTTTTGAAGAAATATGTGGATGAACCATCCTCTGAAGTGCCATTAGAGAGTATGGAGGTGAAAGATAGTCTTTCTTATGAGGATGTACCATTTGAGATTCTTGACCGTCAGTTTATAAGGTTGAGAAACAAAGAAGTCGCTTCAGTCAAGGTTCTGTGGAGGAGTTAGTCTGTAAATGGAGCTACTTAGGAAGAAGAAGTAGCCATGAAAGCCAAGTATTCTCACCTCTTTCCTTTCGATTCCCCTCCAGCTTGAGGTAATAGTTCCTCTTAAGTATTTCACTCATTCGTGCGTGAATTAAGACTAGAATCATGTTCTATCAGTTGGTACTTGCTTTTTTTTGTGCAATAGCAAGTCTTCAGAACTCAATCAAGTCAGAAACTAAGTTCTCAGTGTTTAGTAGTGGGGATTGCAGCTCTCTACCTATATTTGAGCTAGTTTAGTCTTCATTCGAGGACTAATGTTCCCTAGGGGGAGAAAATGTAATACCCCGTATCAAAAATCGACCAGATTTCAGTTTTCAGAAATTTCACGTTCAATATACAGTCACCATTTATGGAATGTAGTCTAATCTATGGCCCATACTGTAGGTCCTTAGTTTATATCTACAACCCCTCCTAAAACACAGCTTAGAAACTAAGTCTCGACCCTCAGATAGACCTACGGTCCATAAGTCAGACTAGGGTCCATGGTCGGTGTCAATGGATTGAGAATCCTTCTACCCAACCTCTGACATGAACTACGGCTGACCAACATGGAGCGTTGTTTGATCTATGTTCCGTAGGTTTGACTGTAGGTGAAGGTTAGCAGCTAGTTAGGGGGTGTTACAATATTCGTCCTCGAATGAGCTTACTCTTAGTAGGTGTAACATCTAACATTTAGCTCAAACACTCAATAAGCAAGGCAAAATACAACGTACAATCGCATAAATTAAAGAGTTCTAAGAACTCAATTAGTACCTTATCTGGAATTTCTCCACAAGTGAAAAGATGTGGGTATATCTTCTTCATATCTTCTTTATCTTCCTACGTATTTTCCTCAACAAACTTGTTCTGCCAAAGAACCTTGACTAATAGTACTTCCTTAGTCCTCAAGTTGCGAACTTGCCGGTCTGGAATCTAAAACGAGATCTCTTCATAAATAAGTTATCCTTGATCCCAGTATCTGCAGTTGGTATGATAAACGAAGGATCTCCCATGTATTTCTTAAACATGGAGATTTGAAGTACCAGATGAACCGCTACTAACTTTTTAACTAGCTCTAACTCCTAAGGTACCTTACTAATCGTCCTAGATATTCTGTAAGGGACAATATACCGGAAATAAGCTTCCCTTCTTGCCAAATCTCATAACATCATTCATGGGTGGAACTTCTAAATACACCAATCATGTACTTTGGACTCCAACTCCTTTCTCCTAACATCGGTGTAGGATATGACGACTCTATGTCATTTTAAAGCTCTCTTAAATAACTTTCACCTTCTCCATAGCTTGATGAACTAAATCTGGTCCTATCAACCAAGATTCACCAACTTCAAAACATACAATAGGAGATCTGCATCTTCTCCTATAAAGAACTTTATAAGGAGTCATTTGGATGCTAGAGCAGTAACTATTGTTGTAAGAGAACTCGATAAGAGGTAGGTGATTATCCCAATTACCTTTGAATTCAATTACACAAGACATTAACATATCCTCCAAGGTCTAAATAGTGCGCACTTCTTTTCCATTTTTTGAGGATGATACCTTTGAACCTAAGCATCTTTGGAATGACTTCCAAAACTGTGGAGTAAATTGTGGCACCTTTGTCTGAAACAATGGAGACTAGAATCCCATGAAATCTAACCTTCTATTGAATATATAACCTGGCATAATCCTCTGTTGAATTGGTAGTCCTTACTAGTAAAAAGATGGAGGATTTTGTCATTCTAACGATAATCACCCAAATATAATCATGTTGCATGCGAGATTATAGTAAACCTGTGATGGAATACATATAAATCATCTCGAACTTCTGCTACAGAAATCCTACATTCTAACCAAACCATCAGGCCTTTGATGCTCTACTTTAACTGATGGCAATTCGGACACTTAGCAACAAATTCTGCAATGTCATTCTTCATGCTACTCCATCAATAGACTTTACTCAAATCGTGATATATCTTTGTGGAACAAGGATTAATGGATTATCTGGAGCTATGAAATTCTTCCATGATCCTCTCATGGAGTCCATCAACCATTGGTATGAACAATCTAACTTGAAATCTCAATACATCATCTCCTCCTTGATCAAAATCCATAACATTCTTTTTATGAACATTTGCCTTCAATTCAAGAAAAATTGGGTCTTGATCCTTCTTCTATTTTACAACTGACACTAATGAAGATTCAGCCCCATTCATTACCACCACTCCTCCTTCTGTGGAATCCATTAGGATAACTCCCAAGCGTGGCAGCATATGCAAATATCTTGCTAGTTCATTCTTCTCTTCCCAAAATGAACGGTACTACCCATAGAAAAACTACTCAAGGTATCAACCACAATATTATCCGTACCCAAATTGTAAATAATACATATGTCGTAATCCTTGAGTAAATCTAGCCACCTCCTTTGTTCGAGATTAATATCTTTTTGAGTGAACACATATTAAAGACTCTAGTGATCAATGATACATCAACAAGAACACCGTACAAGCCATATCTTCAAATAAAATATGAGAGCAACCAACTCTAATTCAGGGGTTGGGTAATTCTTCTTATGAACTTTCAATTGTCTAAGGCACAAGCTATAACCTTGCCATTCAGCATGAATACACAACCCAAACCAACTCAGATGCATCACAATACACCACAGAACCTTAGTACCTTCTAGTAAGGTCAATAATGGGGGGCAATAGTCAACCTCTTTTTCAATTCTTGAAAGCTTTTCTCGCAAGCTTCAGTCCATTGAAACTTCACCATTTTTTTAGTCAACTTGGTCAAAAGGGATAAAATAGATGATAACCCCTATTTTAACCTTCAATAATATCTATACAAACCTATGAAACTCCTAATATAAGTTGGAGATGTGGGTCTAGTCCGATCCTACACTCCCTCTATCTTTTGGATATCAACTCTAATTGTATCAAAGGAAACTATGTGTCCCCATAATGCCACGGACTCAAGCCAACACTCACATTAAGAGAACTTAGTATATAATCCTTATCTTTAAAAGTCTGAAGACCTATTCTGAGATGTCCAGTATGATCTTCCTTATTCCTCGAATACATTACAATGTCATCAAAGAAAATCATAACAAACATATCTAAAATAAGTCCTGAATACTCTATTCATAAGGTCCATGAAAACTGCAGCTGCATTAGTTAAACCGAACGATATAACAAGAAACTCATAATGACCATAATAGGTATTGAATGTTGTCTTTGGAATATCACATTCCTTTACTTTCAATTGATTGTATCCAGATTTAAGGCCTACTTCCGAAAAACAAGAAGCACCTTGAAGCTTATGCGAAAAGATCATCAATCCTTGGGGGAGGATACTTTTTCTTTTGATGGTAAACTTGTTTAATTGACAATAATCTAAACACATTCTAAGGGAACGACTTTCTTTCTCACAAATAATACCAGAACGCCCCACGGTAAGAAACTTGCTCGAATGAAACCTTTATTTTGAAAATTGTACAACTGCTCTTTAAGCTCTTTTAACTCTGTTGGTGCCATCCTATATGCAAAATAGAGATGGGACGAGTATCTAGAAAAATATCTATACTAATGTCTATATCTCTTAGGAGGTACTGCGGGTAGATCATTTGAAAAAACTTTTGGAAACTCTTTTAATATTGTAACTGCATGAATATGAGATATCTCCACACTATTGTTATTAACTAGGACTAACTGATAGACACAACCCTTAAAAATGAACTTTCTTGACTTAAGGTACGAAATAAAATGACCCTCAGATGTTGTTGAACTACTTTTCCACTCTAACACATGCTCACTTGGAAACTGAAACTTGAGAACTCAAATTCTACAATCAATCAAGCCATAACAAACATGAAGCCAGTCTATACAAATAATGACATCAAAATCTACCATGCCAGATTCGATTAAATCAGCCATAACATCCTTATGATTGTTGGAGATGACACAATCACGATAAAATTACTTAGATAAAATAGACTTTCGAATAGGTGTAGAAACACAAAAGGGTTTGCACAGTTTCTCAAGAAGAACATCAAACTTATTTGTAACAGAAAGGGTTACAAAAATAAATTGCCTAACAAATCATAAACATCAAACGTAAAAACATTGATCATACCATTGAAAACATCTAGATATTTGTCTTGCTTTCGGTGACGAATGATGGAATAAAGATGCTTTGTTCCTCCATCTTTATAGGAAGTAGTTCCTCTAGGTGCATCCCTTTCTGGTGGAGCAACTAATGAATATTGGGCTATATTGCCCTGAGTTCTACTACCTAGTGTGTTCTAAAGGCACTATTTAATGAAGTGACCCTCTTATCCACACTTGAAACAACCTGACTAGACATCAAAACACTTACCTGGATAGACTACCACACCTAGCACATGTAGGAGCTGAGTTACCTCCTTGGGCCATACTATGTTGATATTGTGCAGTTCTAGCTCTGAAGTGTTGATAATTTTGACCATTATAGTAACTTTTATTTCTGGGTGCACGTGCACTACCAAATTATGGAGCAGATCCGTTCTTATTTAGGTTAATTAATGAAAGTTCACATTATTTCTCTGCTTCCGAGACTTATTTTCTATTTTACCCTTCTTATTTATAAGTTCCTACCTATCCCTCATGTAACACCTTGTATTTCAAGTGACCTAAACTAGAGACTAATGTGTATTGTGGTACACTAATAAATATAAAATGAATGGTTTAAGATCCTACACTAAGGTTAGAACTTAGTACTAGTATTAAATACCTAAACATGTTTGTAGGACCCCCTACGAACCACAAGCGTCCATGGAAAGGACCCAAGGGGAGGTCTAACAAGCTATTAAAAATAACTTGGACTCATGAGGGGCATCCAAATATGTTGATTGACTCACGCCCCGTGAGTGGGAACCGTGGGTTGAGACTTAGTCTCTCCAAGGTTTCCCTCAGATCATCCCTCTCGAACCCAAAACACAAGAGAACGGTATGGTTTGTGGTTCAAACCACGCCCCATTGTTGGGGTATTGTTGATGGGGCCTTGAAAGGCTGCTTTATGTCGAGCAAGTGAAGGGCAAGAGGGTAAATAAGTTGGTTAAAGGTAAAAACGGTTATAATTAGTTAGTTTAATAGAGTATACTAAAAAAAATTTATGTATTAAAAATGTCTTAAAACTCGCACGATGCAAACTCAAATTGATCCCACTTCTCTCCCTCAAAAATATCGTCTCTCTAAACTCCATTGATGAACAAGAAAAGAAGCTCAAAATTAGGGTTCAAAATCCAAGATTTTCACTCAAAATTCGTGGGTAATCAACCATAAAGGCATGGGAACTTTCATTCATGGAACTTTTTCCTCCATAAAGCCCTTCAAATATTCATTACAAAATTGGGATAATGTTCAAAACCTACCATTTGTATTCTAGCCATGGGTTCTTCATGAAAACGATATCCTTATTTTAATATTTCTATTTTATGGTGAATGTGATGTTTAATGATGGATATTATTTTCTAAACCCTCCATGAAACCATGTGTTTATCCATGTCCCTAATTTCATGAAAAATGATAGGTTTGTTGATGTAATGAACATGTAAGATTGTATTTATGTTAAGTTAACCAATTATTCTTGTTTTAGTCATGCCTAACGTAGTAATTTCAACTATGATTACAAGATAATATTTATGAACCCTAAGGGGTGTATCTCTAGGGTTTATGTATGTTGATGAAGTTCATGCATAAACTATTGATCCACTTGAAAGATTGTAGGTATGTACTTACCTTTTATCCTCTATGTGAACTATTGATCCCCTTGAAAGGTGGAGGTTCTTATAACTGATATGCATTGTAGTTTTGAAACAAGGTCCCTCTTCCCTACAACCCTAGATGTCTCTAAGCATGATATACTATGATTACCGTGGTGTTATTATGATTTAAGATATAACTAAGCCCAATAAAAACCATGAACATGATGTGAAAGGTTTACTCAAACACTAATGATTCTAAGGTTGAGAGGATATTCTCACGTAATGAATCTATGACTTAGCATCCTAAGATAATGGGACGAGTGTTATGCATTTTTGCATAAACATGAACACAAGTAAAGGGATACGTTATTAAGAAACGTAGTTAAACTTAGCACCGTGTAGATATGAACAAGAGATGGAAACCTTTTACCTCAACTAGTCCGGCTTTCTAGAAGCAAACTCCCTATCTCATAGCTATGTGCCAGCATAGGACTTAGCTAGTGGATCCACCTAGAAGCTAAACATGTTAGTCTTAACTTAGGCAAGCACGAAACCTCTTTTCGGTGTGGGTTCATGCCACCAAATTTCATGGATCTCACAATATTCTATGTAATTAGTTAAGTCTATACCTCTTAATATGACAAGAATAAGATTTGTAACTTGATAGGAACATGAACCATGAACAATAACATGAGTTGTATGCTATGATTGCCTGAGGGGACTTTCTTAATGTGAGTTAGGATATGGGACTTCACATATGCATTGGAAAACTAAGATTTGAGAGCAATGACTGTATCTTCTATAATGACATGACGCTTAGGAGTTAATGTATGTTTTACATGAACATGTTTATGAATGTTGAACATGACTATGAATTATGAACATGAACATGAACATGACATGAATGTGGACGATATCCTTAACTTCTTCAGTAGCTTTTCTTGGTTTGAGTGGGGGTATGAGACTTCACTTGCACATTGCAAAAGAGGACTCATAGAGAAGTTCTAGTATATGGTTCCCTTATGCATATTCACATAGCAACATCATACATAATTTCATAACATAGCATCAAGACTTATAGGCTAACATAAACATCTTAGAGTAATCACAATTTTAGAACACTTACCTCTTGCTTCCAAGAATCTTACTCATCACACGATATTCATAATAATACTTAGTAAAATAATCAATGAAATAATCAATAACAACTCATAAAATCATGTACAAGATCAATGCATAGCGTAGGAGAATGTAAACGGGTCATTAAAGGGTTCATCCAAACTTTAAATTCTAACCCTAACGTTTACATATTATCACGTCATACAAAACAATCATATGAAACCATAATATAGGTAAAAATGTGATTCACACTACGTTCAAACATAATTAGAAGCATATTCTTCAAGTCGTGTGGAATAGTGTATAGAAGAGACATACTTTTCACTGAATCATAAATCTTGTATTAGGAAGAAAATCCGTTTTGTTGAGTAAAAACCCTAGAATTGAAGTTCTTGAAAACTTATGTTGAAAGTACCTCTTAGGGAAAGGAATCCCAAGAGTTGAAACCCATACCATATAGATGAAGAATCCACGAAATCTTGATTGGAAACTTCGAAACCTTCGTCTTCTTCCTTAAGCTTTTCTTGTTCTTCAATGGAGTTTTGAAAAGAGAGTGTTCTTGAGAGATTAAGAGAATTTCCTTTGATTCTGATTTGGGACATGTAATTGTGGTCTAAAACTGACCTAAATGATTATATAGACTTACCCTAAAGACCCTCAACATAAATTACCTAAAACGCCCCTCCTAGATTGACTAGAATTAGAAGAACACTTTATTAAAAGAAATCTGGAAATTGCTTAGTGGATTTGGTTATGACCAATTAAATTAATTACTGAAGCTGCTAATTTAATTTATTAGGTAACCTAGTATAATTACTAAAGTATCCCTTAGTCATTAGGACCATAACCAACCCTTTAGACCATCCTAGGTTAGGTACTAGGTTGTCTATTAGTTAGTTTCTTGTCTTAATGTCACCTTGTTAGGTCTCAGGTTGTCGGGCCCCATATATATTTATTTATTTATTGTTACTAGGTTATTTAGTTAGATATGGACGTTAGTTAGTACCTAAAATCAGTTATGGCGCTTGGGCCACGTAATCTTACATGCCTGCCCCCTAACCAGCCTAACTGATTCGGTTGCGGCTTGTCTCTTGGCCGTTTAACACATGTGTTGCTGCTCATTTCTTGTCCAAGAACCCTCACTATATCCTTGTCAACTTATTAATCTACATTCTCATTTTAAATGGTTATGTTTTATGGCACCAAGGCTTGAGACTTGGATTCCTCGTACCTAATATGTGTAGGCGAAGAAAATAAGAGTTGCATAATTTTAGCTTAGGGTCTTCATTGCAGGTAAAACACCTAAACAAGCTTGGATTGGGAAATTTGGTCATTAAAGTATATCTTAATACCTAGAAGTTGTCTAACACCCTTTAAGACAATATTCTCTATTTTGAATATTCTGCATTGGGATTCCTATGTACCCTAATAGAAATTCTTAAAACCTAATAGGTTCTTCACTAGACAAATATATTGTGGGAAAATAATTTTAAGTATTATTAAATATATTAATCTCTAGTCTATGTTATGGAATTTCAAGAGTGTAACATTGTGTATACGTGTAGAAAATAAACACAAGGAGAAACGCAGGCAGAAGAGTCGAAGAAGCAGATGCTGGAGGAGACCAAGCTTCTACTCAAGTCCAAGCTACTGGAGTGCAAGTTCATGTCAACCCAACTGCATTTAAAGATGGAGAACTAAGAGAAGCACTAGTTTAGATGGACAAAACCAACACTACTCAGGAACATTCTATCACAGCCCAAGCCACTAGAGAGGGTGCTCCCAAGGAGAACCCACATGCTAGTACAATGGCTAACAGACTGAGGGACTTCACTAGAATGAATCCTCAAGTCTACTATGGGTCAAAGACTAAGGAGGATTCCCAAGATTTTTTTGATGAGGTTCATAATATTCTCTGTGCTATGGGTGTTCATAATGAAGAAAAGGCTGAGTTGGCTGCTTACTAACTCAAAGATGTGGCTCAGGTATTGCACAAGATGTGGCGAGATGGCCGACACCAGGAGAAGTTCCCATTTCTTGGGTCGTTCTTAAGACTGCATTCCTAGAGAGGTTCTTTCCCAAAGAACAGAGAAAAACTAAGGTTGAGGAATTCATCAACTTATGACAGGGAGGTATGTAAGTTAGGGAATAGTCCTTGAATTTTGTTAAGCTTTCCAAATATGCTTCTTCTTTGGTGTCCAATAGTAGGGATAAGATGAACAAGCTTGTGACTGGTGTGTCGTAGGATTTGGAGGTGGAATATCGGGCAGCCTTGTTGCATGATTAAATGGACCTCGGAAGGTTGATGGTACATGCACAAGAGGTTGAGGAGAGTCATCGGAGAAATACAGGCCGAGAGACCAAGAAATCTAGGTCCTCGGATCAATCTGATTCGCGCAATGCTAATAATTCATTTGGAATTGGGGATAGGCCCACGTTCAAGAAGAGGCACAAGCATTTAGGTAATCCAACTTTTTCTAAGAACACTAATACCAAGGAGGGCAATGATAGAGATGACCAGCATGATAGAAAGCCGTGTGGTAAGTGTAATTGGTTGCATAGAGGTGAGTTCCTGGTAGGTACTAATATCTGCTATAGGTGCGGAAAGAGTGGGCATATGGTCAGGGACTACCCACAGATGAGAAATCAGGCCAGGACAGATGCTCAGCCTTGGCCTAATCCTACTAACGAAGCCGAACCTCCCAAGAGGAACAAATTTTATACTTTGAAAAGTGGAGAAGAGTAAGAGAAGTCAGCTGATATGGTCACCGGTAAGTTGCATGTAGTGTCTTTTCCTGTGTATGCATTGTTAGATCCGGGATCCACTTTGTCATTTGTTACTCTTTTAGTTGCTAGTAAATGTGACTCACTTCTTGATATCTTACATGAACCACTTCTAGTTAGTACTCCCATAGGAGACAGTGTTAGGGTAGAAAGAGTATATTCATATTGCCCAATAAATGTTCTCAATAAAGTTATACATGCTGATCTAATAGAATAAACAATGCTCGATTTTGATTTAATTTTGGGTATGTATTTGCTTCACAAATGCTATAATACCATAGACTATCGAAATAGGGTAGTAAGGTTTCAGTTGCAAAATGAGTTAGATTTGAAATGGGAAAGAAGTGGTTCAAATCCAACAAGCAAAATAGTTTCAAATTTTAAAGCCATCAAGATATTATCTAACGGGTTAGGAGCAGATGAGAACCTTCCTTACGAAGAGGTTTCCATTGAAATGTTAGATCGCCAAGTGATACGGTTGAGGAACAAGGAGGTTGCCACCGTAAAGGTGTTATGGAGGAACTACCATGTTGAGGAAGCAACATGGGAGGCCGAGACCGATATTTGATCCCGTTACCCTCACTTATTAAGTTCTTGAGGGTAGATATACTCTTCCTCAGTCCAATTACGTTAATGAGACCCTAAATCTTAGTGCAATAGGCGGTTTTGGTCTTCTAAGTCCATAACTGTGTGTCTTACACTTGCACTATATGAGTTAAAATGAGTTCATACTTGCATTCATGTTGTTGTTTTTGTATAGTGTAGACATGATTTTTTTGTTGTATGACTTGTGATGTGCATCAAGTTAAGTGTGATTGAGAAGGAAGTTCCTTACTCACAAATATGAAGCTTCAGAAAAGATTGAGTAATATGCATTATCCAGAGTAAGTGTGAATCAGAAATTCACAAAGAGTAATGTCTCAATTATGTTATGGTGTTTTTGAAAATTACCTCTTGAATTTAGGATGATGTGTAGTGTCATTCGGTGACGAATTTTCCTAAGGTGGGGCTAATGTGACATTCAAGAAAATATACCCGTCTAGTGAAGGACCTTTTAAATTTTAATAATAGGTAATTGGGGTAAATAGGCATCCCAATGCCCAATATGTAGAAATATTGAACATATTAGCAAATTATGGGCATAGTAGAAAATATTGGCTTAAAGGGTATTAGCCAATTTTCTAACATTAATAAGCTTGTTTGGGAAATTTACCTGCAATAAAGACCATAAGAGAAAAATCATGTTTCATTATAGTAACACATTAGGTAGTAGGCATCCAAGTGTCAAGCCTAGTAACATAGCACATGACCATTTAAAATGATTATGTAGATTAATTCAATGCCCAAGGACATAATGAGGATCAAACATTCCAAATGAACCATCAAGAATAGTTAGTTAGGAAATTAAAAGAAACCCATATGCAATCCCATGTGCAAGTACATGGGGAGAAAAGTCCAAGGAGGGGACCACCCTAACAGAATTTGGTTAGGGTAGTTAGAGGGCAGGCGAGTACATGGTTTAACCCTGTGGGGCCTAGATATCTAACTAATTATAGAATCTAACATGCTGAGCTAACTAACTAACTAACCTAGGCCAAAAAAAATTAATTATCTAGTATACCCGACAACCTCAGACTTAATAGGGTGATACTAACCTAGTAACTAGTTAAGGAGAGAACTTAGTAACTAACCTAGGATTGTCCAAAGGGTTGGTTATGGTCCTAACAACTTAGGGATAATTTTGTATATCCTAAGATACTTAAATAATTAATTTATAAACTTAATTAATTAATTTAAAAGGGAAAAACCAAAATCACAAGGCAATTTCTAGATTTTCGTTAAGAAAAGAAAAAGACAACCTAGTACCTAACCTAGGATGGTTCAAAGTGTTAGTTATGGTCCTAAAGACGTGAGGTTACTTTATTAATTACCCTAGGTCACCTAATTAACTAAATCATAAATTTAATTGATTAAATTAAAGGGTTCAAATCGAAATTCTTACACTAACCTAGTACAACTCAAGAAAGATCCTAGTACTTAACCTCGGATGGTCCAAAAGGGTTAATTATGGTTCCAATGAGTTAGGGGTAATTTATTAATTCCCATAGGTCCCTTAATTATTTAAATTATCCATTTAATTAATTAATTTAAAAGGGAAAAATGAAATTCTTAAGACAAATTTAAGATTTGACTAAGTGTTGTGTTTTCCTATTTCTAGTCAATCTAGGAGGGGGTTTTTAGTAATTGATTAATTAAATTTTTTAATTAAATTATTAAGCCTTAGTTTAATGAGACAAAATCAGTTCCAAAACCTAATAACTCACGATCAAACACTTAGAAAACTCGACGATAAAACATTAAGCAAAAAGGTAGAAAGTTCATCGACGTTCTTAGGTGAATTGAAGGTATTCTTCAAGGTTTCGTTCAAGGTGGTATTTGTAGATTAAGTTCTACATTAGTTATGGGTTTTTCTTCTGAAATTATTTCCGAAAGAGTACGTTCTATCGTCTTGAATCTATATAATCTCGAAACTACAGTTGTTTCCCAAGATTCTTGTTGAACATCCTTTTCCCTAGTATCGTTGTTAACGATTTCAATGATATATAGATTAGTCTTGATCATGTTGTTGGTATGTGGTGATGGATGATCTTAATGTGTAGGGTTCTTTGTTTGCAAATGTCAAATGAACCTATGAATTGTACTCAAACGATGTTCAGTGTTCCTTACGTGATATAAAGAACTATGTTGCATCAACTTGTGTACGAAAATGCTGGTCATGATATGTTATGGTTGTGATGTGTATACTTACTGTTAAACGTGACTTTATGAAAATGTTATGTTCTTTAAAGTGATTATATGAGGCTGTCCGAAATGGCTACTAATGTGATATTTAATCTATGTTATAAGGTTGGCTAAAAAGATCTCCATGTACTCATACTTTAATGAATTATTGGCTTATGCCAATAAAATGGCTATTAATGTTATGCCTAAGTTTATGAAATAAGAATGGCTAATAATGATTTTATGAAATTACACTTGACTGAATGTATGGCTTATGCTAATAAAACTGCTATGAAGTCTTATAAAAATTTACTTAGGCCAATACTAATTTTTTGTCAATCATATATAGACAAAGTATTGAAATGACAATTTAAGCACATCTAAGTTAATTCAATGAATCCATATCCAAGGGCATGTTAGTCATTGGGACAAGTACCAACATGCCCTAACTAAATGACCTATGAACATAAATAACTCATTGAATGAAGTTCTCATCGTCCATAAACGAAGATGTAAAGCTGGCAAAGGAACGTAAGCAAGTAAAGTGAGTATTAACATAATTAAATATGTCTAAGTTAAGAAAGTGACCAGAATGAGGTGTTAAAGGAAGTGAGACAAGCCTCACTTACACCTAAGATACCATGTTAAGATACTCATGAAAAAGGATGTGTGAGACAAGTCTCATTAACAAGAAAGATGTTATGTTAGGATAATTCACATTTCATAAATTTAAAGAAAGGGATGACAAGACATCAATAGAGTAAGTAAACCTTAATCTAGAAACAAGCTTCCACAAGTAAAGTGAGTAAAGCACTGATAGGCTAGCTATGAGATTGTGCTTGCACGTGTAAGTCTCATGAGATGAGGCTACCACCGAGGTGGATAAGTAGTCTCAATATGTTTCCTAGTCTTCGAATTATGTCTAGACAACATGGTAACTAGCCTTTGGTTTCAACCATAGAGAGCTAGGAATATTTCGATCTCACCTTGGCCAGTGAGATCACTTCTTTTTGGTGTGGGGAAGACACTCGATTTCTTGTTTAGTTCACATGATCTTGGTAGGTTAATGCTCAAAAGAATGTTCTTGCTTCAATATAGCCTTGAGCCAACCCTTTCGGTGTGGGGTAAACACTATACATGGATTCACCTTAGTCAGCGAATCACCCCTTTTCGGTGTGGAGTAAATATTGGATTTCATGTTAGCTAACATGATCTAGATTCATTTTGATCAATGAATGACCTCTTTTCGGTGTGGGGAAGACACTGGATTTCATGTTAACTTTCATGATCTTGATTCTAAAGATGTCTCTAATAAAAAAAGAAAGAAAGAAGAAGGAATGTATGTTCAAAGTGAGCTATAAAAGTAAGAGCTTATAAATAGAGTGTTGATACGAATGCAGTTTTCAGCAAAAAATGGGCAAAGCAAAATAAAATTGGCTTATAATGACTACTTATATTATGTCAATGAAGGGGAGTAAAATTTAGTAGCTAATCAATGCTTCATAACTTCCACAATATGAAATGATGAAATAAGTGGCACAACCAATATAGACAGGGTTATGAATTGTACCTGCCCAACGAATACAGAATGTAATGTATGACTTGTTGTAAGGATAGTGAAATCATTCCCTTAGTTCTTGGGTACTTACTTTATTCATTGAGGTTATGGGACAACAATGAATCATTGCACTTGTAACTAAAACATTAGATTAAAGGAATCGTGGAACTACACAACAACAAGAAGAAAAAGACTGGAAAAAAAAACTAAGTGTCAAAGAAATGGGCTCTCGGGTTAGGGATACAAAAAATTTCTAATCTTCGCTCGAGTTGTTCTAAAATTATGTTGATGATACTAATGTCTTGTGATCATATAGAAATTGAGTTTTGTTTTTTGAATTCATTAAAATACGTTATATTCATACCACAATTCACAACTAACGAATTAGGAAAGTCTAGTGACTTAAATATCCAGAAATGGCATGTTTTATAGGAAAAGTGTTCCTTGATCATGCATAGCCTTATGTGTATCTTTGCGTACACCCGTACTTAATACAAGTGTGTACTAACCCTATACATTTACTATTTTTATAGGTTCAGTTGAGAGAGCAGATTGAAGACTCATTGCCGCGGTTCGGACTCAGCGATCTCCAGACCTTTTTTGTAGGTCCTCTCTAGTTCGAGGATGCTACTTCTATTTTCATAGCCTAGTATTTAGATATAGCTAGAGGATGTTGTCCCTAGCGTTTCTTTCAGATTTTTTCATTTTGAAGCTATTGTATTAAGGACATTCTGGAAACTTATTATGATATATTAATCCTTTGTTTCGACTCAATTGTTTAATTGTACATGATTGTTTTTAATTTGAGCTTAGTAGAATATATAGAATCTAAGTCTAGTTTGCCAACTTAAGGAACAACACAATATAAATTTGATAGGTACACGACCCTTAATAAAAAATAATATTATTCTAAGCTATTAGATCAACTTAAAGAAACATCGTGAAGTACGCAACCCATTAATCATAAGGGTCCTTTACTTAAACTTGGGAGATCTATCCAAGCTCTTGATTTAGGATACATCATCTAGCCATCAAAAGGTAAACTTTGTGTAAAAAATCAAGAAGAATGGTATAAGTACAATAATGCACTAAGAATGGCAACCATGCAAAACTATACATTTAAAGAGGACATTTAATTTTAAATCGTGCAATACCTTTTTTTAGTGAACTTCATGAACATAGTACATATAAGCACAATATAGTTCACATACATTATATAGACATTGATACTACTCATAATAACACATAAATCTATTTATCATACTTTGAAGCATATTAAATAAATAGAATATTTCCCTCAACATCTTTCCTTAAGCAACCATCAAGTGTACAAAGTACCATGTATCACTTTGTGGTCACCTAATATAGTATTTCATAAATATGCTTCATAGACACAAGTACATACATTCAAAAGTCTGAACCACATTATACACATCAACTTCACGTAAAGACCGTCAACTAAGACAACCCCTAAGTCACACTAGTGCAACCTATACGTACCATCCCATAATACAACTTCCACAAATACATAAGAAGTCACCCTATCGTAGGCATATCATACGCGACAAGTCATAAAACTTTCATTTATAACTAGACATAAGGTACATACTTCATTGAATCATATAAGGACTAATTCTTTTACTACAACCTCACTCATAACTCACTTAGTCCATACCATACGACCTTCATAACCCATTCACAAGCTTACTGGTGCAATGTACACATGGAGTACCATACCCCCACATAAACTAAGTAAACTCATTTAGAAGAAATAAGTGCAATTTCACCTACATACTCATAATTCACGACTTGCCATAGAAAATTCACTTAACATGCATTCATACAATTCAAACGTACATATCATAAGTCTTACTTTCATAAAAATACTAATCTTATCCTATCGTGGAGTTCACTAGTACAATGCATGTGTAGGGTCCATAGTCCTACAAATACTAAGTAACCTCCTCAAGGAGTTGTGATTAGAGTCCATAATGTTGTCTTAGTTGATTTCTTACTTTGGGAAACATAGACATAACCGACATGGACAATGTGGGCTACATAGAAACTGGTGTTCTCCTCCCACACTAAAGAGAGAGGGTTAATACTTTCCTCAAGTCTAACCTATAGCACATAGCTTTATAAGTTTAATTCACCAGCTATAACGTATCGAGGCACATAGTAATGTAACATGGAGATTTCTACTAGAAACCTTGACTTACTGTCGTTGAGGTTTCCTTCTAATGAGACAACATCATTGTTGAGAACCCGAACTTGCTAAACGTGAGAACCTCTTGTGGGAAGCTAGATATTCTAAAGTGAAGCTCCAACACTCATTTGTCATGTTCAGTCGCTGCTAGGCTCAAAATCCCTTTTTAAACATATTTAAGCCTTTAATGCAGTAGTTCATAAAGAAGGCTTTAGGAACTTGTTCCTTCATATATCATATTGGTCAAAGATTTCTAAGACCAGAATGTCTTTAACATGTTCATACAATCATGTGTACACATGCAATGTGAGATCTACCATTACATAACACCTCTAATCACATAGGTTCGTAACTTCCCTAATCATATACTTTCATGCATATAAATTAGTAATTGACGTATAGGAGAACCATCGTTTACTTAATCATCATTAATCTATCCTATTCATATACATGCATGAAGTATGTGCGTACATTGGTCCACATGATCACATAATGGCTATAACATAACATTGAAAAATCCACCCTCTAAAGATCACACCACATATATAACAATCATCAACTCTCAAGTCATACACACATATAGAGTATTAAAGATTATAGACTACACACACTCACATTACATCATAGGAGACAAGAACATATTCAACATTAGAATTGAAGACTATAACATACTTTGATCACACATTGGTTCATATAGGTAGTGGTCATGCTAAAAGAATATTCGTCATCATTAGCCATCTAGATCACACCTAACACTTACATGACCACCACCTATACACAACATCCTCCACAAACCTAGATCATGCAACTAGTATGAGAGACTATACACATAATTTCACATAACATCAATGCACATAGACATGATATTACAATCAATAATACATCCTTCAACTTCCTAAACATAACATCATCATACAAAATATTCTTGCATCTAATTCTTTCAAGGACATGATCATAGAATAGAAACATGTACAAGAATGTAAACACCGCCACCATAAGTTAAGCATACCAATCATCACTACTCAATGTACATTCTAAGCTAAATAGATGAAAATTGGTCAATTTACCAAATCTCCAAGCTAATGGTCATCCTTGATCAATTCCCAACAATTCATAATCAATTGACATAAAAGAATATATAACTAATCAATTCATTAAAATCTAAACGTAATCTAATCATCATATCATAAAGATCACAATACCTACATTATAAGACAATTTGAGAAATTTGGTGGATCATGGGTTTTTCATGAAATTGGATTGAAATTAATAATTAAAATAGTAATTAAATATAAATACATCATTAAAATGACTTTGAAATCAATTTGAAAATGAACCCATGGCTAGATTAAAAATTGCGAATTTTGGTCTTTGTTTCACTTTTGAAACTCATTGATTGAAATTCTTGGATGGAACATTAACAAAGGATAAACATACCTTATTGATTGAAGACCCATTACAAATTGGAGAAGAAACGATAGAAATACAGCCTCGAGCTTGATATTGAGTTTTTGTCTCCAATGGAGGTTTGAAAAAATTTGAACAGTAGAGAGTTTTAGGGTTTTGATTTTCTTATTGGGTGTAGGGTTTTTTACTTGAAATAGGGGTTAAATAGGGCATAAAACAATTTATGGACGACTCTGAAATTACAAAAAATACCCCCATACTTCTTTGGACTTTTAGACATTTATAACTTATCTTTTATTTTCGAAATTTTCGTCGGGTAACAAGCATCGTGGGGATATTCCCACTTGATTTTTGGGAATAAATTATTAGATGGTAGAGTCCACCATGCGTACAGAAAACATTGTCCTTAGTGAACCATGTCCCCGATGCAGACTGGTTTAATTAATGAACAAAAAGTTGCTCCCTTTGGAAGCTCGTTGGCCCAAGGTTAAGTCCTTCTAAATTAGCCCTAGGTCGGTCCTTGGAGAGTCGTAACCGTAGGATATAACTTAAATACGTCCATATACTATTTAGGATCCTCCCGTATAAATTTAAACCCCAAATACCACATAAAATATACAAAGGCACCCTAAAGTACAATAGCACATCTAAGGTCTAACTTCTGAAGGTCTTGAACATTCTTGGACGTTTGACCTCTACATCAGATAAAATCAATTATACAATCTCTAAAATACTTAATTAACATATCATTAACCTTTTTAGTAACATGTGCGGCTCTAGAAACATACTTTGTTTTAAGTGTCTTTACAATATCCCCCAATTTGATATATTCATCCTCGAATAACACTTGGAACCTTTTCAAACAAACTCAATGACTCAATAAACCATATAGAAGCTCAAAAAATTCAATATGAAACAACATAAGAGTAAATGCACCAAACTTACAAGGAGCACCAACTTCATAATATCATCAACAAAAGCAACATAATCAAACATGAAACATTCCATGCTTACATACTTCTTCATACATTATTCCCATTTGGAGGAACTACCTTCTCCAACCTTTGGTAAGCTCATTATTTCATCATAAAGTTAGATATACAATGGATTTTTCTTACACATTTAGCCCAAATACACACTTCAACTCAAAAGAAATTAAGCAATTCACTTAGTTGCAAAAATCATGAATCATTTAGGTCAACTACAATCTTATAGCTTACAATAATTCCATGAGGACAATAAATAACATTACCATGCTTAGCTTTTTGTAACACTCCGAAAGTCCATTACCTAATATAGAGACTCACATGTCGGTCTATGTTTGGTAACACTTTCTCTAAGCCTAAAATAATGTTTATAAACCATTTATGAAGTTTTAGAGTCAAGACGTCAAGAAACATCGAAGACATCCAAGGTTTGGAGGTATTGTATGAGGTCTAAAACATGTGTAGTGACTTTAAATGGGCAAAAATTATGTAAATAGTGTGAAAACGTCCAATTCTTACCCCCAAGGATCTTTCTATTGGTCCACAAAAGGACCCCAAACTTGGCTTGGCAAGCTGCCAAAGCAGCAGCCCAAATACACATGGAAGAAATGTGTCATCGTCGCGGACTTTGTAGTCCTTTGATAAAAAATCAAGTATCTGTCGCGGAAAAATAGCGGACTTTACTTTTATGAAAAATAATTTTGAAAATATTGCGGGAAAAGCTCCGCATCACGGACATGTTCCCGGATAAAAATCTAAAACTTTGAATTCAAGTTTGACTTCATTAAAGGGTCAACTTAAATAAGGGGACTTTTGTGTATTTCGTGGGAGGTATATATATATTGATTTAAAATTATTTTTCCCTCAGATTCACTAAATCTAATAAAATCCCCAAATTAAAACACAAAAGCTCTCACCTCTTTGTAGTTTCTCTCTCTATTCAACCTCTATTGAAGGAAGAAGGAAGCTTGAAATACAAGTACAATTTCAATAGGATTTCACTTTGATTTAGTTGATTAATCTTCATTAATGTATGAGTTCTTCACTCTTGGGATTCCTTTACCTAAGAGGTCCTTTTAAAGTTGATTTCTACATAACCCAATTCCAAGGGTTTTCCTCTTCTACTGGGTTTTCCTCTAAACTTGAAATTGAAGATTGATTATGATTAATCGTGATTACTCATGGCTAATTAAGTATATATTCTTGAGTAATTGATTTTAATTAGGATATTTTTGTGTGGATCATGCCCCTTTCCCCAATTTCCCCAAATCTTGGAACTTCCTTATGAATTGATAAGAATTGACGAATGTATTGATTGTCAGACATGTTCAATCTATTCTATTTAATCTATGTACTGCCTACCGTAATGTATTATTGGGATTTGATCTAAATCTTGACGAATTAATGATGAACCGTATTCCCCCCTAATCCTAGGTTATAAAGTGAAGTTATTTGGGATAGTGATAATGTAATCTACTTAGTGCTTGTGTTGATTACTATCGTATGATGTTGTTATACCTATTGATGGATTAAATTTAATTGGTTGAGGTAAGCCAATGATGATTGCTTTTGAAGAATAACTTTGTAATACTTTGTGATCTTTAACCTTTACTTCAATTGTGATGGCTTGTACTAGGTGATGAAGTTCAATTGAAGCATTGCTTGTGATTATATTGATTAGCTGTTTGTATGATGATGTAATTGAAATCTCATGATTATGTGAAGATGTGAGAATACGCTTAAGATTAAATTATATAAGGTTGGTTATGAATTGCCTATGTTCCTTATTATGACATGATTATGATAATGAATTAATCTCAAATTTGAGGGTTGCATTGAAAGTAAAAATTCTCATGCAATTCCTTATGAACTAATGATTATGAAAATAAAAGCGGTTAGTCTCCTATGACCTATACTATTCGATGATGATTAATAAAGGCTTAAAAGACATTTCAAAAAGGGACATTAGGTTAGAACTAAGAGAACTAGATGTAAGAGTGTTATTCGTAGTTTTGATGATATGACAAACTCAGGGACCTTGTAAAGGTACCAGGCTCCCAACATGACTAGCCTGTTGACTGCCAGCTGAAGAAGGTACAGAAAGTGGGTGCACATTTTCCAACGGCGTCAGAAAAGTAAGACCTCTTCAACCAATGGCAAGAGTTTAAGTAAAGGGACTTGTCCATACAAAATTCTCCTAAACATCATTCTTTAGTTTTTGCAACTTGACAAAGCACTTTCAAGAACACTTGCAAAGGCTATAGAAAATCAAAGTGAAGAATTATTCAAACAACGACTGAAATCCCAGGAGCATATAGTGTAGTTGTTTAAGAATATATTCTCGTGGTCTTACATTTTAAACTATTCCTAAATCTATAAAGGATTCAGTGTGTGGTGTCGAAATTCTAAGTTGTCTATAAGGGATAGCTTATTGGGTAGAATAACTTCTACTTAGGCTTATCAAGCAATAGAGTTATTGCTTGAACGTGAGATTAAAAACTTTTTCTCACATTTGTGTAACTAGTGTTACTTTTGCTTGCAAAGATTAGTGAAACCGTTGTGAAAATCCTGTGAGATAGGTCGTGGGTTTACTCCCTTAAGCAAGGAGGTTTCCAGGTAAAATTGTTGTGTTGTTAAACTGGATTTACTTTATGTTCATACTTGTTTGTGTGTCAAGGGACCTGGTCCATTGACTGATAAGGTTCTATCAAGTGGTATCAGAGCAGGCACTTTCTATCTGGTTAACACCAAGAAAGTGATATCTGTTCTAGGATTGCTGCTCCACTTAATCTAGAAGAAGGTCAATCTTCAACCAGACCTCCTCGTTTCAATGGGCACTTCTACAGTTGGTGGAAAGTTAGAATGCATGATTTTCTCATGGCTGAAGACAGTGAGCTATGGGACATTGTCTAAGATGGACCATTTATTCCAATGATTGAAGAAAATGATGGAGAAAAAACTAGGCTTGTTCTAAAGCCTAGACAAAAATATGATGAAGCTGATAGGAAAAAGATCGAAAAAGCTTAAAGGCAAAGAATATTCTTGTCAGTGGTATAAGGCCAGATGAGTTCAATCGTGTCTCAGCCTGTGAGTCTGCAAAAGAAATTTGGGACTGCTAAAAAACATCTCATGAGGGAACTGAACAAGTAAAAGAGTCAAAGATTGATATGCTCACTTCTTTGTATGAAAATTTCAAGATGAAAGAAGGAGAAACCATTCATGAGATGTTCACAAAATTGTCCTCCATAACCAACGAGTTAAGAAGCCTGGGACAACCTATCAGCATGAGCAAGCAAGTAAGGAAAGTGCTTCAAATCCTTCCAAAGTCTTGGGAAAGCAAGGTTGATTCCATTACTGAAGAAAAAAAATCTGAAAGTGCTGACAATGGATGCTCTCATTGGAAATCTGAAGACTCATGGGATGAATCAAAATCATGATCTTTCAAAGAAGGAAGTCAAAAAGGATAAGTCCTTGATGCTGAAATACAAATCTGAGGAGAACTCCAGTGATGTCGCTTATCTCATCAATAGATTTCAAAAAATTGTGAGAAAGAACAAAATTTTTAGAAAGGGAGCAAATGGTCCTCTAACTGCCACTCAAAATGATACATGTTACAAGTGTGGAAAAGTTGGGCACTTTATTAGAGAGTGTCCTTTACTCAAAACTAAAAATAAGGAATATCAAAAACCAAGAGGTGATAAAGAGAAGAGAAGGGACCTGGTACTCAATAAAAATCATTGTAAAGCTGCTGCTGACTATGTGGTCAAAAAGGCTCTTGCTGCATGGGGAGACTCTTCAAGTGACTCAGAAGATCCTGATGAACCAAATGATGTGTCAATGGTGGTGGTTCATGAAGAGGAAACCATATTCAATGAAATGTTTGCTTTCATGGCTCATACAGAAAATGAAGAAGAGGAGGACAAGGTAACTTTTCTTGATATCAAATATGATCTGAATAATTAATTCTCTTAAAAAATTGAGAACATTAGCAAATGTTATGATTGATTCAGTAATTGAGTTAACCTCTTAAAGAGACATTATGATTGCTGAGCTTGACAGTTTAACTGAAAATAAAGTAAAATTGGCTTCTCTAGAGTCTGACAATATTGAACATAAAAAACAGTTGTCTCAGATAAATGAAGAAGCTGAAAAGCTAAATGGAAGGTCAAATGGTTTACAAGTTGAAACTGAAGAAAAACTGAAACTACTCATAAAAATCTGGGGTTGGCTTTGGAGAAGAGCAACAACTTAGAAAAGGATATTGTCAAACGTAAGGAAGAACATGAAAAATCTCTTAAGTGGACAAAATATTCTAAGTTGCTGTCAAGTGTAACAAATCACAGTAATTTCAATAAGAATGGTCTAGGAAGTTTGAATATTACTCCTTCCTTTAATCCTCACGACAAGTATGTTTTTGTGTCTGACAATCTGTTTTGTCTTCACTGTGTTAAAAATGGGCATTTAAAGGAAGAGTGTACTAGCTGGACAAAATCTCATGAAAGACTCTTTAATTATACTGAGAAGCAAACAGTATCAACAGAGAGACCTGGTCCCCCAAAACAAGTTTCAACTAAAAGATTTTCAAAGAAAATATCTGTTTCTGCTCCAAAGTCTTTTGTTAAAAAGATTCAAAAACTACCCCATCAGACTAGAAACAATCTGTTCACTCCCTTATCTGCCTTCTGGGAACTCAAATTGAAATGAGTTCCCAAGCCTAACAAGTGATTCTTGTTGCAGTTGAGTGAGAGGAGCAGCAGTCAATGTTGGTATATGGATAGTGGATGCTCTAAACATATGACTGGTGACATCAAAAATTTCCTCTCACTCAAGGCACATCAAGGAGGAGGTGTATCTTTTGGTGATGGAAAGAAGGGGTACATTTTGGGAGTTGGTAAAGTGGGAAAGTCTCTTGAAGAATCAACTAACAATGTGTATCATGTTGGTGGTTTGAAGTACAGTCTTTTAAGTGTATCTCAAATTTGTGACAAGGGAAATGAAGTCAAGTTTACTTCTAAGAACGGCACTGTGGTTAGTCTAACGAAAAAGAAAGTGATTATCACTACCTTTAGAAGTAAAAACATGTATGCGGCTAACTTGGAAACGTCTCATGGAGATGATCTGACATGTCTTAGTGCTCAAAATGAAAATGCTAATCTTTGGCATCGAAGACTAGGGCATGTGAGCTCATCTTTATTGAATAAACTGATTTCTAAGGACCTGGTCCGAGGTTTGACAATGTTAAAGTTCTCTGAAAAGAAAATATGTGAAGCGTGTGTCAAAGGAAAACAAATCAGATCATCCTTCAAGTCAAAGAAGCAAGTAACATCATCAAGAGTACTGGAGATGTTACACATGTACTTATGTGGACCTTTGAAGGTTCAAAGTAGAACTGCTAAGAAATACATTCTGGTGATAGTTGATGATTACTCAGGGTACACATGGACAAGATTCCTAAGATCAAAAGTAGAGACACCTGAAGAATTGGTTGTGTTCTTCAAAATGATTCAGACAAAATTGAATCAAGTGATTGTTGGAATTAGATCTGATCATGGAACTGAGTTTCAAAACTCAAAACTTGATCAATTTTGCATGGAGAATGGTACTAGTCATAATTTTTCTGCTCCAAGAAGTCCTCAAACAAATGGAGTAGTGGAATGAAAAAAGAGAACCTTGGTGAACATTGCCAGGAGCATGATTATTGAGTCAAATCTTCCTCAAAGTTTCTGGGCTGAAGCTGTCAACACAGCATGTCATGTTACTAACAGGTGTCTGATAAGGTATGTACTGAATAAGACTCCCTATGAGTTGCTCAATAACAGAAAGCCTATGTCGGGTTATCTTAGGGATTTTGGCTGCAAATGTTTTGTGCTGAACAATGGAAAAGATGATCTGGGAAAAGTTGATCCTAGAAGTGATGAAGGAGTGTTTGTTGGATATTCCTCATCAAGTAAAGCATACAGAATTTTCAACAAACGAACTCAATGTATTGAAGAAAGCATTCATGTTGTGTTTGATGAAGATGGAAATTTGAAAAGCGAAGCATCAAATGATGAAGATGAATTTATTAAGCTGTTCAATTCACAGAAAATTGATGGAAGTGAAGCTGGTGCAAATGATAAGTTGAGAAATGACAATGATAATAATAATCATAATCTATCTGAAAAGACTGATGAAGTTGAAAACTGTGATAAGTGACCTGGTACTACTCTGAACTCCAGTCAGAGTACCTCCAACTCTCCAAAAAATGATGAGATCATTGAAGAAGAAGAACATGCTGATCAGCTGAACCAGTCTGCCTTGAGACCAGGATAGAAACATAGTTCATCACATCCTCTTCATAATCTTATTTCTCCTTTGAATTTTGGAATTCAGACTAGATCAAAAATAAGGAATCTAGTTGCATTCTCAGCATTCATATCATTTATTGAGCCTATGAATGTGAAAGAGGCATTAGGTGATGCAGATTGGATCAACTCAATGCAAGAAGAACTTCACCAGTTTGAAAGAAGCAAGGTATGGTACCTTGTTCCTCGACCTGTTGGCAGAACAGTGATAGGAACCAGATGGGTTTTCAGAAACAAGCTTGATGAAAATGGCGTGATTACTAGAAACAAATCCAGATTAGTTGTTCAAGGATACAATCAGGAAGAAGGAATAGACTATGATGAAACTTTTGCACCTGTTGCAAGGATGGAGGCCATCAGATTCTAATAGCTTTTGTTGCATTCATGGGGTTCAAGCTGTATCAAATGAATGTCAAAAGTGTGTTTATGAATGAAGATTTTAAAGAGGAGGTGTTTGTTAAAAAACCTACTGGGTTTGAAGATGCTGAGCTACCAGATCATGTGTTCAGATTGAATAAGGCTCTGTATGGTTTGAAACAAGCTCCTACAGCATGGTATGAAAGGCTGTCAAAGTTTCTATTGAAGAATGGGTTCAAAAGAGGAAAAATAGACAATACATTGTTCTTATAAAGAAGAGAACAATAATTGCTTATTATTCAGGTTTATGTGGATGATATAATTTTTTGAGCTACTTTAGAACTTATGTGTGAAGAACTCTCATCATTAATGGGAAAGGAATTTCAGATGAACATGATGGGCGAATTGACATTCTTCCTTGTCCTACAAATCAAGCAATCATCAAATGGAATCTCAATCAGTCAGGAGAAGTACATTAAGGAGCTGTTGAAGAAATTCAATATGTTTGATTCAAAACCTATTGATACTCCTATGGGAACAAACACCAAGCTTGTAGTAGATGAATCTGATTCTCTTGTGAATCAAACCATGTATAGGGGAATCATTGGGTCCTTGTTGTACTTGACTGCTAGCAGACCTTATATTGTTTATAGTGTTTGAATGTGTGCTAGATTTCAGGCGTGTCCTCGTGATTCACATATGAAGGATGCAAAACGTATTCTAAGATACATGAAGAAGACAGGGGACCTGGTCCTCTTCTATCAAGCAGGTGGCACTTTTGATCTTGTTGGTTTTGCAGATGCTGATTTTGCTGGTTATCAAGTTGACAGGAAGGGTACTTTTTGAATGGCTCATTTCCCTGGATCTTCACTAATTTCTTGGGGAACTAAGAAATAGAATTCTGTAGCTCTCTCAACAGCTGAAGCTGAATATATAGCAGCTGATGCATGTTGTTCACAGTTGTTATGGATCAAGCAACACTTGAAGGATTTTGGTATAATTATCAAAGTTATTCCTCTTATGTGTGACAATACTAGTGCAGTTAATATGGGAAAGAATCCAGTTCAACATAAGAGAACAAAACACATTGATGTTAGACGCTTTTTTTTGAGAGACAATGTTGAAAAAGGGAATATTGTGCTTACATATTGTCCAACAGAGGAACAAATTGCAGATATCTTCACCAAGTCTCTCAGTAAAGATCAATTTGAAAGTAATAGGTTAAAGTTGGGCTTGATGACCTCCAACTTATTTCCGTAGTTTCAAAAGTTTAATTTCTTTTATGGCTAAACTTTCTGTACAGGTATCCTTTGTGTCAATAATTTATTATTTGGATTAGATCATTTTGGTTCCTATTATAGGTATACTTTCAGAAAGGACTAGCCAAGAAAAGACATGGCTAGAATAGCTGAGGAATGATGATAAAGCTATGTTATGGGACCTAGCTCCAGTCAAGGTTAGCATTTGTACATTAATTTTAAACTGAAAAAATATGACCGTTGATAAAGCCACGTGTCAGTCATCGGTCATTCTGACCGTAAGTCCCATCGCTTATTCTTCAAGCGACACGTCAAATCAAGGACCTGGCACCGTTTCAAATCCTTTTTAAACCCTCCTTCTTTCTTTTTAATTTTTCATCTGTCTCTCAACATTCCTTCACTCAAAAAAAAGGGGAAGTTAAAAGGCGAAATTTGGTTTTGATTCCTTTTTTCTTTGTCTTCGAAAAGCTGTCTTTGTTCTTCTTCTGGTCAAGATGTCTGATCCTTGTTCAACCTCTAAGCTAATGCTCACTGCTCTTAGTGAGATTGAACCTATTGCATTTTAGTCTCCTTCAGCAGTAGAGTCCAGATCTAGTGTTCCTTCAAGTTCTCATCAAGATATTCCTTAAAATCCATTTCATTCCATAGATCTGAACAACTCTAGTGTCCCTACTGGACCTGGTCCTTGCCATGAGATGTTGCCAGACACTCTATTTGAAGGAGATTTGCCAAGAAATAAATCGTTTGAGTCAAACATTTTTAGCTGCAAGTGAAGAGCTGGTAATCGAAAGTCTTGCGATGATGAGAGAAGAAGCCAGGGCAGAACAAAATGAGCCTTTGCAAGGTGAAGAGGTAAGAGATACTCAACCCATTTTCGATAAAACTCCAGATTTTGGGAGGTATCCATCTTCTAACTCCTTAGATTCGGAAAGTGATGATGAACCCATCAAATGGAAGGTTGAAACGAGGGATGATGGGGTATCAAGAAAGGGAAAAGAAAAGGTAGTGGAAGAGGTTTATAGAAGAAGACCTACTACTAGGTCTGATGCTAGGAAGATGCTCGCTGATGCCTCGAAGGCTATTGCAAGATCTACGGCTGAAATCAGGAGTGCCAGAACATTCAAAGTGTCAAACTTTAAAATGCCTGAATCTTGTGCCATAGAGGTGTCTGTTGAAGAGCAAGAAAAGAAACACAGGAAGGAAAAGTCAGGAAAAACAAAGTCAAGGGATCCTAAAAGGGTTGAGAAAGCAAAATCCACGAAGAAGAGTTCTACAGGAAAACGGAAAAGATAACGGGGACCTTGTACCGAACGAAGGGGTAAAGAGGAGGTCAACATGCAAGAAATTGTTGACAACTTGAGAACGCAGTCTGTGCTGGATGGAAGAGTCTTCGACATGGGAATAATCAATCTTCTCGGAATTGACTCTCTCCATGACATGGTTGAAATTCAGTCATGGATGCATCTATTCAACAGGAAATCTCCTATTCTTCATGAAGAGGAAGTGCGTGAATTCTACTACAACATTCAATTTAAAGAAGATGGGAGTATCGTTACAAGAGTGAATGATATTGCAGTGTATCTGGATGAGTTTCTGCTAGGCAAAATTCTCTGGGTCCCTCGAGAGGGCACCAGGTCTGTGATTGGGAAAACTTGTTCGGTTGAGTTTGTGGCATTGGTTTCGAAGCTTCCCACAACAAAGTGTTCTGGGGATTTTAAAAAGGTGATGAAGAGTGAGTATCAGTTGGTGTTTGAGTTTGTAAACAAAACTCTCCTCCCTCTTACTAAAAAGAGGACTTCAGCTACTTCTGCTGATTTGTTTGTGATGGAGTTGTTGTGCAGATTTGAACCTCTGAATCTCCCAGGGCTTATGCTTGAGCACATGTACAAGGCGTTCATTGAGAGGAAAGGAATACATGGAATGGGATATGGGTACTTTCTTACTGAAGTATTCAAACACTCTAAAATTCCTCTGAGCGTTGGCAGGGTTGGGACCATGAAACAAGCTTTTTCAGAGAATACTCTGGTCGAATGTTAGTGTATTGAAGGGAAAGTCAATCCCAAGAGCAAAATGGCTCAACTCATAGAAGCCAGGATCAACTCAAGCATGAGGTTGAGGAATTAACTGTGCATTTGAGTGGAAAAGATGTTGAAATTTCTATACTCAAAGCTGAACTACTCACTGCAAAGACAGAGGGACCTAGTACTTCTATGGTTCAATCCCTGGAAAGGGAAAACGCAGAGCTGAGGGAAAAGGTTATTGCCTTGAAAGAAAAGGCAATAAAGGATAATGATGCTGCAAATGATCGACTCAATCTCATTATTCATTCCCTTTCTCATCAACCTCCCCCTTCTTAGTCTGTCCAAATCATTTACTGTGTCTTCTTTGTGTCGTTGGATTCTCAGTTTGCATTTAATTTACTAAATGTTATCTTGGAATGCTATTTATCTTATTCCCCTAGTGTTCTAGCCATTATCTATTGTGAATGCTTTTCCTTTATGTTTGATTGCTATCAAGCTCTGCTCTTATCTGATATTATTGTTGATATTATTGGTTTACTGTATATCTTTTTTATGATGCCAAAAGGGGGAATTATAACTGATAAGTGGTAGACTTGTGTGTAAGGGGGAATACAGTGAGGGAGAAATTTTCTTTTCAGGAGGATGGACTAGTAATTCAGGTGAACTATTTATAAAGCTGGAGTGGTGCCTGAGTATTGTTTGTCATCATCAAAAAGCGGGAAAATGTTATTTGTAGTTTTGATGATATGACAAACTCAGGGACCTTGTAAAGGTACCAGGTTCCCAACACGACTAGCCTGTTGACTGCCAGCTGGAGAAGGTACAGAATGTTGGTACACATTTCCCAACGGCGTCAGAAAAGTCAGACCTCTCCAACCAATGGCAAGAGTTTAAGGAAAGGGACTTGTCCATACAAAATTCACTTTCCTAAGCATCATTCTTTAGTTTTTGCAACTTGACAAAGAACTTTCAAGAACACTTGCAAAGGCTATAGAAAATCAAAGTGAAGAAATATTGAAACAACGACTGAAATCCCAGGAGCATATAGTGTAGTTGTTTAAGAATATATTCTCGTGGTCTTACATGTAAAATATTCCTAAATCTATAGAGGAATCAGTGTGTGGTGTCGAAATTCTAAGTTGTCTAGAAGGGATAGCTTAGTGGGTAGAATAACTTCTACTTAGGATTATCAAGCAATAGAGTTATTGCTTGAACGTGAGATTAATAACTTTTTCTCACATTTGTGTAACTGGTTTTACTTTTTCTTGCAAAGATTAGTGAAACAGGTGTGAAGATCCTGGTAGACAGGTCGTGGTTTTACTCCCTTAAGCAAGGAGGTTTCCACGTAAAATTGTTGTTTTGTTAAACTGCATTTACTTTTGTTCATACTTGTTTGTGTGTCAAGGGACTTGGTCCATTGACTGATAAGTGGAAGCATATATTCTATCAAAGAGGTATCCTTCTCAATGCAAGGTAGGTTCACAATGGTTCTCATGAGGTGGTGACAATAATGCGATTATGCATCAAGAGGATCCTAAGTACATCTCCTAGTTCTTGAACTATGTTGCCCGCATAGGAATATTAACTAGTGGATCTATCTAAAACGTTATTTTCATTGTAGCGCCCCTTTTTTATAGATACTAAAACTTGACAAGAAACCTTATTTAATATTGCGACATTTAAAGAGATTAACGTAGGCATACTGATTTTTTTTTTTGTAGTTTTGGGATTAAGTTCATTAAAAATAATTTAGTTAAGGTTGTGAATCTTGCCTTTTTTAAGTATATAATATAGGTCAAAATTTATATGGCACCAAATTTTAACTAACGACAAAAAAGTCTCCTAAAATATGTAAGAAAATAACTGACAAGCTTTCATGCGTATATTATCCTCACATTTAACGATGAAATTACACTAGTATTAACAACTTCCATGTAGGAAAAATAACATTGTTCATGCCTCACACAACTTACAAAAATATATAGTAAATTATTATATTATAATACATGGGTTTAAACACCCCAAATAGATAAAAACGTATATCCATACTTATATTACAACTTATTGGGACTTGACCAAACAAGCCCTCAAAATCTCATGTAAATATACAACACAAAGATCGTGCACAAGTACCAAGGTTTATACAAAATATATATATGCCTAAATTCAAATGTGATCTTCCTTACCGTTCTCAAAATCTCTATCTCCAATGGCCAGATTCATGCATCATCTCGAAGGTTCCCTAAACAACTATCACTAAGCATATAGCTTAGTGGTGAAAAAAATGATCTAGATCCCGTAGATTCACCAAGTTATCATTCCAAAGTCAAGGGAAGCGAAATTGAAATATAATCAGTAAATCAAGTAAGCAATATACAAAGAGTATCAAGTTGGATAAATAAAGCTCTAAATATCATAACACCAATAGTACCAGTTTCTATGAGGTTCAATAACAAGACTCGTCCAATATATAGATCAGGTCGTCACACCAAGCACGTGCAGAATTAAGAAGGTTCGACGCCCTTTAGAAAGAAGGGTCAAAGCCTAGTAATCAAGAGATTCAAGAACCATATTAAAAATGGCTTTCTAGTTCGTACTTAAAATGGACAACTCCCATACTTAAGATGAACTAAAAAGCCAGAGTCAAGATTGAAAATGATCCGAAACAAGAGGTATGCTAATAGTAAAAAAGACACCGCAACAAGAAGCACAATGTCCCAAAAAGAATTCTAAGTTATCAAACAATCCGTATAAGTGAGCGAATTGCACAAGAGTTTTTAACGTCTTAAACGAAACCAACACAACAATGCAAAGTGAGAAGAGGTAACCAAGGTACAAATATAGTATTTCAGATATACCAGCAGGTAAAAATAGTACAAGTAAAAGTTTATACACTAACCTCAACGCTTTAGCAAAGAAATAGTCCAACGCGATTTTAAGAGTTCAATCGTAAACAAACCATCGTATGTAGGTCCTCAACTTTTTACTAGTATATACAACCTTTAAAATGCAATTAAATTACTTCTTTAATTCCTAGTATCTCAATAATGTCAAATTAAAACATTATAATCATCACTAATATGCCTACCCTGTACAGATAAGACTAAGCTCAAACACAGTGATTCTGTCCAACAAAAGTACTTCATGTCGCAACATAGTTTTGAAACCGGAAACGGCAAAAATGGAATTTATATCCTTCATAAGAGATGTAGGTACATATATTAGTCTTGCAAATAATCAACAATAGCCTCAAAATACGTTTTGTACAAAAATATATCATCAAAACACTAACAGTTGTGATGACAGAATTTCTAATTCCAGAAGCTGGACAAAACTTGTCCTATGTTGTGTACTATATTTCCAATCCATAAGAGCAAACTTAGGGTTTTCATAGGAATATTAGTTTTATAATTACAAATTATCTTTCCAAATCATATTTACTCACTGTAAACAAAGTTATATTGAACGAGATATGATTCAACTACGAAATGCTAGCCAGTATTAAAATAAATTCTTTATCACTAACCAAGATGAAGTGGTTGTGTGTTGGATTCAAGCAAAAAGGACCTAGATTTTCTTTTGATGTTGAAGAACATCTGTTTATATAATGTTATAATGTTCTTAGACTTCCATTGAAACGAAAATCACACGGGGAACTGTCCAAATATAGTGTCAAGAGTGAAGCTTAGTCACACCAGATGTCCAATAAGGGTGCTGTCCCATTTATTATGTGTTGTCAAAATTGCATGCATATACTCATATATATATATATATATACACACACACACACACACACACACACACACACACACACACACACACACACACACACACACACACACACACACTTGATACCATACTTTCAAATTACTTGTAATTCTAATTAGTCAATTTATATAAATATCCCCATACAATACCTTAAATTACGACAACACTTATGTTAGGCACGTTTACTATTATCACAAAATTTCAAGTTCCTAAAATGTGAATAATATATCGTATATTAATTAAGCAATGATGCATCGACTTGCAAATCATAGTCTAGCATATTAGGGTGTTACAACTCCCTCCCCTTAGAGAAATTTCGTCTCAAGATTTACCTTGGGTTAGTCCCGAAACAATTATGGATATTGTGTCCTCATGTCTTCTTCTCTCTCACAGGTAGCTTCTTTTCCAGAATGGTTCCTCCAAGATACCTTTACTAAGAGGATTCTCTTGTTCCTAAGCTGCTTTACTTCCCGAGCTTGAATAGGATAGGTTCTTCATCATACCTCACGTCTGGATTAACCTTAATAGATTCAACTAGAAGAACATGCACTTGGATAGGAACGGTATCTTATGAGCATAGAAAATAGGATGACATTGTGGTTCTTGTATAACTCAGGTGGTAAAGCCAATTTATATGCAACTAGTCTAACCCTTTCAAGTATCTCATAAGGTCGGATAAATCGGGGACTAATTTTTCCTTTATGGCCAAATATCATAATTTTTTTACATGGAGACACCTTTAAGAATACTTTATCTCCAACTTCATATTCATTGTCACGCCTTTTTAGATCAGCGTACGACTTTTGTATATTTGACGAAATCTTTATACGATCCTTGATAATTTTTACCTTGTCTTCTGTTTGCTGCACCATTGCAGGACAAATAAGCTTTCTTTCATCACTTTCAGTCCAACAAAGAGGGGTCCGACATTTTCTTCCAAATAAGGCTTCATATAGAGGTATTCCAATATTTGATTGGTAGCTATTATTATAAGCAAATACTATCAAAGACAAGTTTGTGTCACAACTACCCTCAAACTCCATAATGCAAGCTCGAAGCATATCCTCAAAAAAAATATATCACTCTTTCCGATGGCCATCTGTTGGAGGATTGGATGATGTCCTAAATTTTAATTTTTTACCCAAAGCTTCCTGCAAGCTTCCCCAAAATCTAGATGTAAACCTTTGGTCTCGGTCAGATATAATAGACTCTGGGATCCCAGTAGTCTTACAATCTCATTAATTTACAACTTGGCTAAATTCTCTAGTGAGTAATCCGTCTTCATTACTAAGAGGTGAGTACTCTTTATTAGTTTACCTACAATCACGCATATTGCATCATGATTTCTTTGAGTGCGAGGAAGTCGAGAAACAAAGTCCATAGTTAGTCTCTCCCATTTCCATTCCAGCACTAACAAGGGCTGTAGTAAACCAACCGGGACTTGATGTTCTGGCTTAACTTGTTGACAAACCACACATTTTGAAATGAAATCCGTAATGTCTCTCTTCATACCATTCCACCAATAATTGTCTTTGATGGTCTTGTATTTCTTTGTACCTCAAGGATGCATTGCATATGGTGAAGTTTGTGCTTCTTTTATTATTTCTCTCCTCAATTTATTTTCATTAGGGACACATAAATTTTTTTGATAAAGTAATACGATCCTTTGTTAATGTAAAATCATGTTTTCGCCATGTTGAACTTCTCTTTCAATTTTAAAAGTTCCTCATCTTTGTTTTGTGTTTCCTTTGCCTATTCAAGTAATATTGGCTTTACTTGCATATTATGAATAACTGAACCATTTCAGTCACGTGTAAAACAAATATTAATGGCTCTTAACTCAAGGAGAAATTTCAACGGACTCAAATAAATTATTGCGAAGGATTTTCCACATAAGGAATTTGAAAAAATATTACCTTTACCAAGATGACAATCAATTGTGCAATCATAATCCTTGATGAGTTCAAGCTATCTACCCTGTCTTAGGTTCATCTCCCTTTGAGTACCCAAGTAGTTTAAGCGCTTGTATAAGTGAATACATGAAATTTCTCTCCATTAAAATAATGTCACCAAATTTCTAAAGCAAACACTATAGAAGCAAGTTCAAGATCATGAGTAGGATAATTCAATTCGAGCGATTTTAATTTCCGAGAGGCATAAGATATTACCTTCCCTTCTTGCATCAAAACACATCCTAGACCGTCTTCAGAAGGATTACTGTACACTACATATTCTTTCCCTTCAATTGATACAGTAAGTATAGGCGCTTGAGTCAGCAAGGATTTGAGAGTTTCAAAGGTCTCTTGACATTTTTCATCCCAAATAAACATTACTTCCTTTTTAAAGAGTTTAGTCAAAGCCCAAGAAACTTCTTAACTCAGTTGGACTTTTGGGAAGTGTCCATTCAACAACTGCTTGTATCTTACTAGGATCAACCTTCATGCCTTCCCTTGATACAACATGTCCCAAAAAAGTCTCCTGTACAAGCCAAAATTCACACATAGAAAGTTTAGCGTAATGTTTTTTCTCGTTACAAATCTGCAAAATAAGTTTGAGGTGTTTATCATCGTCTTCACTACTTCTGGAATATATTAAGATATCATCTATAAAAAAAACTACAAACTAATCAAGATAAGGCTTGAATAAACGATTCATTAGATCCATAAATACTGCACGAGCATTTGTCAATCCAAATGACATCACAAAAAATTCATAATGACCATACAAAGTTCTAAAAAATTATTTTGGAATATTATTCCCTTTAACACGCAGTTGGTGATATCAAGAACTTAAATCAATATTTGAGAATACTTTAGCACCCTCCAGTTGGTCGAACAAATAATCCATCCTTGGTAGTGGATATCTATTCTTTATTGTTATTCTATTCAATTGTTTATAGTCAATACAAATCCTAAGAGTGTCATCTTTATTCTTTACAAAAAAAAAATTGGGGCTCCCTAAGGAGAAACACTAGGTTAAATAAACCATTTCTCAAGAAGTTCTTGCAATTGACATTTCAATTCTCTTAATTTTGTTGGACCCATTCAATAAGGAGTGATGGAAATAGGAGTAGATCCAAGAGTAAGCTCGATTGGTAATTAAACCTCTCTTTTCGGGGCCATTCAGGAATTTTTCAGGAAAAACTTCTAGAAAATCACATATTTTAGTTATGTCCTTGATACAAGGACCCTTCATGTGTCTATGAACTATGTGAGCAAGGAATGCCGTACAACCTTGACGAATAAATTTTGTTGCCAAGGCCGCAAAAATAATACTAGATGTCAATGATCTTTTATCTTGTATGATGATATGTGAACATGTAGGATCTTTAAAAGACACATGATTTGACCTAAAATCTATGACTTCATGATAATTATAAAGTCATTCCATCCCGATAATAACATAAAAATCCTTGAAAGGCATTTCAATCAAATAAGTAGGGAAGACTAGGTTTTGAATCACGAAGGGACAATCACAATAAATTTGATTACACAGAACCTGATAACCTAATGGACTTTCAACTAGCACATCATAATTAAGTCTCATATATTTCACATTTTCATGAAGAACAAGTGATGAACAATTATATGAATGTGTAGAACCAGAACCAAAAAATGTATACACACACACACCAAATAAGTGAAATTTACCAACAAACACGTCTTGTCCATCTTTATCATCCCTTTTCCTCATAGCAAAAGCGGGTGCAGTACCCCTCTGTTCATTTGCTTGATTCGCTCCATTTTCACCTACTGATTGCGTCTTTCTATGGCTTGCACCTTTATTAGTTTAAGAAGGATTAATAGTAGGCTTGTGAACCGAACCTGCAGTTTTCAAGGAAGGAGAAATGTTGTATTAAGATTTTCCTTCACTGTACGACCAAAGCTCCGACAATTAAAACTAGCCCCAGAAGCTCTTCTACAAGTACCATTATGATAATTTCCACATTGCTGAAAAGTAGGAATGTGAGCTTGTCGTAACAATAATTTGGAGTGCTAGTTGTGTAAAAATCAGATCTATTTTGCTTTTATTTAGCTGGCATGTTATCACTACTAGCCTTAGAGTTATCAAACCTTCCCCTTTTTGATGGACGTCAAAAATCAGGTCTAGGCTTCCGTAATCTGTTTTCATTCCTACAAGCTTCTGCTTAATCAAATAGTTCCCTAGTAAAAGAAGCAGATACTAACTTACAAAAGTTCTCATGTTGGAGGATTTCCATATTCTTCCTAATGGAATATTTTAAACCATCTACAAATTTCCTGTACTTATATTTTTCCTCATCAGTTACTCCCAACATAACGAGAGAGCCCTAGAAACTTTTGTTCATATCCAGCAATAGACATGGCTCGGTGCCTTTAGATTCAAAAATTCCTTTTTCTTTGCATCAGAATAAGCAGATGGTACGTACTTCACACAAAATTCCTTAAGAAAATCATCCCAAGTAAGAACAGGAGGTTTTACTATAACACTCGCAGCACCTACCCACCAATCATAAGCATCATTTTGTAATAGTGAAATATCATACTTAAATTTCGCAACATCTGAACACTCCAACTGCGCAAAGACCCTCTCCATGTGATCTAGTTATTATTCAACATCAGTAGAATCAACAGTGCTTTCAAACTCCACTCCACCCATTTTCCACATTTTCTCAAAGTTCATCCCATTGCGATCATGCATTGGTTCGGCCATGTGGTGGAGGAATTAAGCCGTTTGTTGAAAAGGAGGATTCATGAAATGATAACAATGACTAATATAAGGATGTGAGCCGGCTCTTAGACGTTTATGGTTTCCCACTTTATGCCCACTAGTGTGTGGAATATAGTCATTCGAGATGTGTTCTCCAACCCCTTCTAGTGTTTGAGGTTGATAAACTGAGCACCCGAACCTTAAGGAGCAGCTTCCATAGGCCAGTTTGAAGAAGTGACCATATCTTTATTCCTTCAAAAGGTAAGATCACACTACATTAGGTACATGTACATGATGCATGTGTACTTTACATGCAATAAAGATATGGCAAACCAAGAAGGTGAACATGAACTCTAAATAGAACCTTTTCAAAAGAAATTAACTATACAAGTAACTCACAATAAAAATCGTAGAACGACAAACCTAGGCTCGGATACGAACACTTTAAGCAACTCTTTCTGAGAGATACTAAAACTTGAGAAGAAAACTAATTAATACTTGCGACATTTAAAAGAGATTAATGAAGCATACTGATTTTTTTATCTAGTTGATGAATTAGGTTCATAACGAGTAATTTAGTTGATGATGTGCATCTTTCCCGCTTTAAATATTTAATTGAGTTCAAAATTTATATGGCACTAAATTTTTACTATCAACGAAAAAACTTCCCAAAATCTGTAAGAAAATAACGACAAGATTTTATGCATATATTATCCTCACATTTAAGGATTAAATAACAATAGTATTTTCAACTTCCATGTATATATAGTGGAATATATAGTAATTTATTATATTACAAGACTTGGGTTTACACAGCCTAAAAAGATAACAACATATAGCCATAGTTACATTAAAACTCATGGTGAATTGACAAAACCAGCCTTCAAAATCTCATGTAAATATACAACACATAGAATGTGCACAAGTCCCAAGGTTTATACAAAATATATATATGACTTTATGCAAATGTGATCTTCCTGAATGGTCTCAAAATCTCCATCTCCAAAGACCAGCTTCATGTATCATCTCGAACGTTCCCTACGATAGAAACAACAATCTCTATGAATATTGCTTACTGGTGCAAACACAGAGATCCTGAGACCTTAGATTCACTAAGTTATTATTCTCAAGTCAACGGTAGAAAAATTCAAATATAATTAGTAAATCAAGTAAACACTATACAAAGAGTATCAAGTTGGATAATTAAATCTCTAAATATCAATAACGCTCATAGCACCTTTTCCAAGAGGTTCAATAAAAAGACTCACCCAATATATACATCATGTCCTCACACCAAGTATGATCAGAATCAAGAAGGATCGACACCCTGTATCAAGAAGAGTAAAATCCCAATAAACAAGAGAATCAAGGACCATATTAAAAATGGCTTTCTAGTGGGAAACTCCTATACTTAAGACGAACTAAAAATCCAAAGTCATGATATAAAATGATCCAAATAAAGAGGCATGCTAATAGTGACAAAGTCACAGCCACAAGTAGGACAAAGAACCAGCAAGAATACCAAGTGATCAAACTATCCGTACAAGTGGGCGTGTTGCACAAGAGTATTTAACGTCTTAAACGACAACAATACAACAATGCAAACTGACAAGAGGTAACCAAGGTACCAATAAAATATTTCAGATATACCAACAGGTAAAAATAGTACAAGTACAAGTTTATACACAAAACTCAACACTTTAGCATAGAAATAGTCAAACACGAGTTCAAGAGTTCAATCTTTTACCAACAAACCTATGAAGGTTCTCAACTTGTTCACGAGTATATAAAACCTTTTAAATGCAATTAAATAACTTCTTTAATTCCTAGTATCTCAATAATGTCAAAGTAATATAGGATAATCTTCACCAGTATGCCTAGCCTATACAAATAAGACTATGCTCCCAAAACAGTGATTCTATCCAACAAAAGTACTCATGTCGCAATTAGTTTTGAAACAGGAAATGAAAAATCTAAACTTTATAATCTACATAAAAGATGTAGGTACATCTATTAATCTTGAAAATAATTAACAATCACCTCAAAATACGTCTTGTACAAAAAAATATCATCAAAATACTAACAGTTGAACAAACATAATATCTAATTCCAAAAGCTGGACAGAACTTTTCCTATGTTGCATCGCACATTTCGAATCGATAAATGCAAAATTAGAGTTTTCCATAAGCATAAGAGTTGTATAATTACACATTATCTTTCCAAATCATATTTACTCACTGTAAACAAAGTTATATTGAACGAAATATGATTAAACTACAAAACACTACCACATATTAAAAAAAGTTCTTTATCACTTACCAAGATGAAGTGTATGTGTGTTTGATCAAGCCGGAAGGACCTAATTTTTCTTTTGATGTTGAAGAACATCTGTTTAGATAATGTTATAATGTTCTTAGATTTCCGTTGAAACGATAATTACAAGGGGAAGTGTTCAAGTATAGTTTCAAGAGTGTATACATATAGATATACATATATATATATATACTTGATACCAATTCTTTCAACTTACTTGTAATTATAATTAATAACTTTATGTAAATACCCTCATACAAAACGTTAAATTACGATTACACTTATATTTGACAAGTTTACAATTATCACAAAATTTCAAGTTCCCAAAATAAGAATAAAACAGCTTATATTAATTAAGAAATAATGTATCAAATTTAAATCATGGTCTATCATATTATGGTGTTATATTCATGTTTTGGTACTACCTTGTGAAATTTCTACCTTCTTTTTGTGTAGTGTTGCATGACAGCGGATTTAATGTTTAGCTCATATGTTCTATGTCAGTTAAGGCAAATGTTCCCGAAAGTAAAATGAAATAATAAAGTTAACACTAACTAGGGTGACCTAAGAGGTTTGACTTAGTCTAGGTAGGCGCATGGCACTCTACCTATACATTGCACTAGTTGGACTTGAAGGAACTCTTAGAAGGTTGTTCTTATGTTATATAAGCAAATGATTATGTATCTGTTGACATTACATATTGATGATTCTATATGATGTTAGTTGCATTTATGAATAGGCTATTGGTCTATATTGCTAAATGTGATGATGACTACTCTTGATACTATGTTATGTGAAGATAGACATTACCTGTTATCCTTTGTTGGGTTTACAAGGTTAAGTAAGGATATGCAGCTTTACTTGGTCATTGCACATGTGCACTTGATGGTGGGTTATTAGTAGGGGTCTTGTATATGTTGTAACGATATGAACTCTTATATATGCTATGTTGTTATAACATGATGTTGAAGTTGTATTGATTATATACTCAAATATGCTATGATACATGTTGACTTGATTATACTTGATAATTTTGGTCTTGTGTGTATATGATCTTGTCTTAATAAATATGTGGGTATTTGCTTATATGTGTTCTTGGTTGTTCATAAGGCTTTCCAAAGTAAACAAGCATGGTTTTGAACAAATGTTCCCTTTAGCATGATTTCAAATATTTTTGTGTATATTCCCATACTTAGTACAAGTAATGTACTAACCCATGTTACTATATTTACTAGAAAATGTAGGGTCCGACCATTGTGATTATAGAAGGTCACTGAAGAAGACTTGGATTTTCATTCTCCAAGTTTGGTTGGTTTGCACTTTTCGAGGACGATGACACTATCTTGCTATGACATATTATTTAGTCTTAAAGATATCTTTCTTCATTCCTTTTCATTTGAAGAATAATGTTGTATATGCATATATGTGGCTTTTATTGTATTAAGTATGGACTATGTCCAATATTGTACTCGATTTAGATGTTGTAATATGAGTTGTATCCTAGACTTCTATGCAAGGAGTCTATGTAAACTCCCTATGTATATATTTTATGTATGCGAGAGGTCTATGTAAACCTCAAAGTACAAGTAGATGAAACTTTTTAATATTTTCCGCAATTTAACCAATGAAATGTAATGATGAATAGTAAGAGGTTAGTCATAGTCCTCTTCGAGGACGACGACACTAGTTACTTCTAGGGGGTGATCCCTGGATATGACAAACTTCGTATCAGAGGATGAGGTTGAATATCTTTAGGATCGATGTCTCATTAAACCACATCTACATAGATTCTTACTCATAATTGTGAAGCACGACACACTTATGAATGAGTGTCTATATGATGTTTCGGAAATTCTCATCTTCTTGAAATCCTATATCGTGCCTCTAGAGTGTACTTTATCTATTATTTCACCTAAAACTTTTGTTGTGCTTATAGGTATGAAAACTCGATGAGCAGCGGCACGAAGAGGCGAGGACGGGATTTGAAATGTGGGGGCACATAACAATCACACTCCTCCACAAGACAATAAAGTCCCTCAACTTGAAGAAATTACTATGGGTTATCAAGTTCCGTTTGTTCCTCCACTAATCAACGATGGAGACATAAGGGAAACTTTCTCAATTTGTCCCAAGCCATGACTTAACATGCGAATTCCTTCACTTCTCAAGTTATAACCATGACGGCCCAAGTGAATAGGGATGTTTCACGCCACATGCCTCCACATACTAGCACTATGGCATCTCGTTTAAGAGACTTTACTAGGAATAACCCTACTAAGTTGTACGGTTCAAGGGCGGATGAAGACCCTCAAGATTTCCTCGATGAGGTCTATAAGATCCTATTTTCTATGGGTGTGACGATGAGTGAAAAGGTCGAGTTGGCCGCCAATAAACTCAAAGATGTGGATCCAACTTGGTACATCCAATGGAGAGATAATAGGGTGCTAGGGGATGTTCCAGTTATTTGGGAGATCTTCAAAATGGATTTCCTTAATGGGTTCTTTCCTACAGAGTTGACGGAAGTTATAGTTGAATAAGTTATCAACCTTCGTTGAGGAGATATCAATGTACTTGACTATGCCTTGAAGTTTACTAAATTGTTCAAGTATGCTCCATCCTTGGTGTCAAACTCAAGGGATGATATGAGTCATTTCCTTATGTGAGTGTCCGATGACATGGTGCAAAAATTTTTTTCGGCTATGCTTCATGATATTATAAATATCTCTCATCTAATTGTTCATGCTCAACAAGTGGAAGAAAGTAGGTTAAGGACGAAAAATAGAGAGGCCAAGAAGGCCAAGTCTTTGAAATTGGGTTTTCAAAGGGAAGGTTGGAAATTCAAAAATAAATTCAAGAATAGGCTCTCCAATCAAGTTCCTTCAAAAGTTTCCAAGGGTCGTGATGATAGGGTGTCGAACTCTATGTCCCAAAAGTCTAGAAGTGTAAAGTCACAAACTGATAAACCAACTTGTTCCAAGTGTTGTAAGAAGAATTCATGTGACTGTCTTGTTGGGACTTTAAATTTCTATATTTGTGGAAAATAAGTTCACAAAGTCAAGGATTGTCTTAATGTGAAGGGGAAATACAAGAGTAGTGAGCAAGTTCAAACAAGTTGTTCTAATGTTGATGCTTCAAGAAAGAAGCTCTTTTATGCTATCCTCTCTAGGGGTGAACAAAAGAGTTCTCCCGATGTGGGGACCGTTATGTTGCAATGCTTCTCTATAAATGTTATGCTTTATCTGTTACGGACGCTACCTTGTCTTTTGTCACTCCTTTTGAAGATAGAATATTTGATATTTTGCGCGATATGTTGAATGAACCTTTTATGGTGACTACCCCAATTGGTGAGTCGCTATTTGCCAAAACAGTGTATAAAATTGTCCAATAATGTTGCCCAATAGAGTTACTCATGTTAAATGAGTAGATCATGATATGGTTAATTTTGATGTTATTTTAGGGATGGATTGGGTACATGTTTGTTTTGCTTGCAGAAGCATTGTTGGACAAGAGTTGTCAAGTTTAACTTTCCTATTGAACATATCTTAGAGTGGAAGGGGGAAGTTATATTCCTAGAGGCCATATAATTTCTTGTCCAAAGGCTTGTAAGATGATCTTTAAAGGGTATTTATACTATATTATAAGATTGAAAGATTTAGACTCCGACGTTCCTCCCATTGAGTTAGTTCTCGTAGTGAGGTAATTTGTAGAGGTCTTTCTAATGATGTTCCTGGAATTCCTCCGTAATGGGAAATTGACTTTGGGATTGACTTGCTACTGGATATAAATCCCATTTCAATTCTTCCATATCAGATGGCTCCGCCCGAATTGAAAGAGTTAAAGGCTCAACTCAAGGACTTACTAGAAAAAGGGTTCATTTAACCTAGTATTTCACCATGGGTTGCTCTAATTTTTATTTGTTAAAAAGAAGGATGGGTCGCTTAGGATGTGTATCGACTACCAGCAACTCTATGAAGTTACAATTAAGAGTAAGTATTCTCTCCCTCGGATTGACGATTTGTTTGATAAACTCAAAGGGACAAACTACATTTCCAATATTGACTTTATGTCAGGATATCACCAACTTAGGGCGAAAAATGAAGATATTCCCAAAATATCCTTTCGAACAAGATATGGTCACAACGAACTTAGCGCGATGTTTTATGGGTTGACTAATGCTCAGGCAGCATTTATGGAACTAATTAAAAATGTGTTCAAAACTTTCTAAATTCCTTTATTATTGTTTTCATAGATGATATATTGGTGTATTCGAAAAATGAGGATGATCATACGGGGAATTTGAGAGTGGTGTTTCAAATCTTGAAGGAACACCAACTATTTTCCAAGTATAGAGAGTGTGGGTTTTTGTTGAGGTCAGTGACGTTTCTTGGTCATATCATCTCTAGTAATGGTGTAGAGGTTTATCCAAAGAAAACCAAGGCTGTTAAAAAATTTCCTAGACCTTTTACTCCATCAGACATAAGAAGTTTCTTGTGTATAGCCTTGTACTATAGAAGGTTTGTGGATGGATTTGTTTCCATTGCATCTCCTTTGACTACTTGACCCAAAAGAATGTGAAATTTTTGTGGTCGGAGGCATGTGAAAGACGCTTCCAAACTTTGATGGATAGGATTACCACAACCCCGGTGTTGACGTTAGTAGAGGTACTAAGGGTTTTGTGGTGTATTATGATGCATGCTGAGTGGGATTGGGTTGTGTCCCTGTGTAACACGGGAAGGTCATAACCTATGCTTATATACAACTCAAGGTTTGTGAGAAGAACTACCAAACTCATGATCCTGAGTTAGCGCCTACAGTGTTTTCCTATAAAATATTGTGGCATTACATATATGATGTTCATATTGATGTGTATACTAACCTTAAGAGTCTTCACTATGTTTTTACCCAAAAAGAGTTAAATCTCCAACCACGAAGCTTCTAGAGATCTTGAAAGATTACGACACGAGTGTTCTCTACCACCCTAGCAAGGACAATGTGGTTTCGGATTCTCTTATAAGTATGACCATGAAACTGTATCTCTTGTTGAGGAGAGCAAGAAAGACCTAGTGAAATATGTTCATTGGTTGTCTCTTTTGAGTGTCCGATTTGAATATTCTCCTAATGGTGGTTTTATGGTCCATCATAACCCTGAATCGTCTTTGGTGGTTGAGGTAAAGTATAAGCAACAAGGTTATCCATCATTTATATAGTTAAAGTAATCGGTTCTTGGTAAGATTAATGAGTCATTCTTCTTAGGGGGAAAGGTGATTTGAGGTACCAAGGGAGGTTGTGCGTGCCAAATGTCAATTAATTGAGAAATATGATCCTAGAGGAAGCTCATGTTTCTCGATATGTGATTCATCCGGGTTCTTCTAAGATGTATCATGACCTACAACTCAATAAAGTGTCCATTAAAAATAAGTATCCTCTCCCTGGGACTGACGACTTATTTGATCTACAACGGGAAAGTTACTTTTCAAAAATTGACTTGAGGTTTGGATATCACCAACTTAGGGTAAAAGATGAAGATATTCCCAAAATTGCCTTACGAACAAGCTTTGGTCACAATTAATTATTGGTGATGCATTTTGGGTTTACTAATGCTGCGGCAACTTTTATGGACATAACGAATGGGGTGTTTCAAAAATACCTAGATTCCTTTATGATTATTTTCATAGACGATATATTTTTGTATTTGAAAAATGAGGGTTCTCATATGGGGAATTTGAGAGTGTTGTTACATGTCTTGAAGGAACACCAACTATTTTCCATGTATAACAAGTGCGAGTTTTTGTTAAGGTCGGTGGTGTTTCTTTGTTAGATGATCTCTAGTGAGGGTGTAGTGGTTGATCTATAGAAAATTATTGTTGTTAAAAATTGGCCTAGACTTTTATCTCCAACTGACATAAGAAGTTCCTTGGGTATATCATCGTACTATAGGAGGTTTGTGGATGGTTTTGTGTTAATTTCATTTCCTTTGACTACTTTGACCCAAAAGAATGTGAAATTTGAGTGGTCGGAGGCATGTGAAAGAAACTTCCAAACCTTTAAGGATAGGCTTACCACAATTCTGATGTTGACTTTACCGGAGGGTACTAAGGGTTTCGTGGTATATTGTGATGCATCCTGAGTGGGATTGGGTTGTGTTCGTATGCAACATGGGAAGGTCAAAGCCCGCACTTCTAGACAACTCAATTTTATTAGAATAACTACCCAACCCATGATCTTGAGTTAGCGACCGTGGTGTTTGACTTAAAAATATTAAGGCATTACCTATTTGGTGTTCATGTTGATTTGTATACCGACCATAAGAGTTTTCAATATGTGTTTACCCCAAAATAGTTTAATCTACGACAATGAACATGGTTAGAGTTGTTTAATGATTTCGACATAAGTGTTCTCTACCACCTTTGCAAGGCAAACATGGTTGCGGATGCTCTAAGTTGTAGGACTATGGTAGTGTGTCTCATGTTGTGGAGATAAAGAAAGACCTAGTAAAATATGTTAATAGGTTGGCTTATTTGGGTGTTAGATTGGAAGATTCTCCTAATGGTGGTTCTATGGTCGATCTTAACCCCATATCGTCTATAGTGGTTGAGGTAAACTCTAAGTTAAACTTGATACATCATTGATGGAGTTACAAGAATCGGTTCTTGGTAAGATTAATGAGTTATTCTACTCTGGGGGGGATGGTGTTTTGAGGTACCAAGGGAGGTTGTGCGTGACAAATGTGGATGATTTGAGAAATAGGATCCTAGAAGAAGCTCATGGTTCTCGTTATTCGATTCATCTAGTTCTTCTAAGATGTATCATGACTTTATAGAAGTGTTTTGATGGGATGGCTTGAAAAGGGACATTGCGGAAATTGTCGCAAAGTGTTCAAATTGTAAACAAGTGAAAGCCGAGTACCAAAAGCCGGGTGTTTTAATCAAGAAATGCAAGTTCCTACTTGGATGTAGGAAGACATTAATATGGACTTCATAGTGGGATTTCCTCGGACATAAACTCAAAATGACTCTATTTGGGTAGTTGTTTATAGGTTGACGAAATTCGCTCACTTTATCCCCATTTAGTCTACTGATTCGGAGGGATAGTACACAAGTATCAATATCAATAACATTGTGAGACTTCATTGTATCCCTTTATCCATTATTTTTCATAGAGGTTCTCAATTTACATCTCAAATTTGGAGGTCGTTCAAAAATGGGTTGGGTATGCAGGTGAAGTTAAGCACCGCTTTTCATCCCCAAACGGATGGTCAAGTGGAGCGTTCTATTCAAACCCTTGAGGATATTCTTAGGGTTTGTTTAATATCTTTCAAGGGATGTTGGGATGAATACTTTCCCTTGGTTGAGTTTTCTTTTAACAATAGTTACCATTCGAGTATATCCATGGCTTCTTTTGAGGCCTTGTATTGTAGGAAATGTATCTCTCCGATTGGATGTTTTGAAGTTGGCGAGTCTTCAATCTTTGGTCCCGAATTGATTTATAAACTTTGGAGAAAGTTCATATCATAAGGAATCGGTTGAAAACAGCCTATAGCTGGTAAAAGTTTTATGCCGGCTATAGGAGAAGAGAGTTAGAGTTTAAAGAAGGTTATAAGGTGTACTTAAAAATTTCACCCATAAATGGGATGATGAGGTTTGGCAATAAAAGGAAGTTGATTCCTTGTTATGTGGGTCCCTATGAAATTTTGCAAAGGGTATGTAAGGTTTCATATAGTTGAGATTACGAAATGAGCTAGCTTCGGTTCATCCGATATTCCATGTATCCATGCTTAAGAAATGCATTAGTGACCCCGAGTCCATCTCCCTATTAATGGTCTAAATGTAGATGAGAATTTCTCCTATGAAGAGGTTTCAGTTGAAATCCTTGATAGATAAATGAAGTGGTTGAGGCAAGAGGAGGTGGCTTCCATGAAAGTGTTATGGAAGAATCATCTAGTTAAGGGAGCAACATGGGAGGCCGAGGCCGACATGAAGTCCCGTTATCCTTATCTCTTTTCTAATTAAGGTTAGTTGTTCCTATGAATAACGATAATAACGAGTTAATTAATATTTTACTTGTTTTGTTAAGTTATGCTTGTTTATGGTAAAAAGTTTTTTCTAAGATGTCATCATGAAAAATGCTCTTTTGATTCTTTGCACTTATATTGTGCATTTGGTATGTTGTTGGCTTCATGAAGTGATATAAAGCATGTTGATGTGTTTTGAAAAGAATTTTGGCAAAAGTGACTCTTAGATGTTATTTAAGCTCTTGTTAATGTTGAGAAGGAAAATTCCTCATGTTGTGATGTTCAGCTCTTATATGAAGTAAATGATGTTTTTAGTTGCTATGCGTAAATTCCATGTTGTTATGTTGATTTCAGTTGTAACTCATGTTGATTATGTATGTTGCTTTTTGGTCTGCTACTTTTTAGTCTATCCTTTCCCTTCAGAAAGTTTTTAGTGTCATTCGGGGACGAATGTTCCTAAGGGGAGGGGGTATAATGTAACACTACGAAAGTCCATGACCTATTCTAGGGACTCACATTTTGGTCTATAGTTGGTAACCTTTTTTCTAACCTTAAAATAATTTTTATAAATCATTTAGGATGTTGTAGAGTCAAAGGGTCAAGAAACCTCCATGACGTCCGAAATATTGTCTAATTGAACTAGTAAAAGTCCTTAGGTTTTGTGGTTTGGGTGTGTTGTATGAGACAATAAACTTTTAGATTGACTTTAAATGGGTGAAAAATATGTATATCAAGTGAAAACGTCCACGTCCGACACTGCAAGGGTCACCCAGGGGATTCACAAAAGGACCCCAAACTAGGTTTGGCAAGCTACAAAAATGCACATTGAAGAAATGTGTGCGCGTTGCGGACTTGGTAGGCCTTATGTAAAAAATCAAGTCTGCATCGCGGGAGGATAGAGGACTGTAATGTGTCGAAAAATAATTTAGAAAATCTTGCGGGAGGAGCTCCGCGTTGCGGACTTGGTCCCCGACGAAAATCTCAAATTTTCAATTGAAGTTTGACATCATTAAAGGGTCAACATAAGTGAGGGGTCTTTAGGGTATTTCGTGGGGTTCTATATATTTTTTTAAAAATCAGTTTTCCTCACATTCATTCACTCAAATAAAATCCCCAAATCAAAACCCAAAAAAATTCTCACCTCTCTCTACATTCTCTTTTCATACCACCTCCATTGAAGGAAAAAGGAAGCTTGAAGATGAATGAAAACTTCTCTAGAATTTCACTTGTATTTCATAGATTAAATTTCTTTAAGGTAAGGTTTCGTCACTCTTGGTATTACTTTCCCTAAGAGGTCCTTTCAATGTTGATTTCTAAATAACCCAATTCCAAGGGTTTTCCTCTACTAATGGGTTTTCTTCTAAACTTTAACTTGATGATTGACTATGATTAATTATGATCACCCATGGCTAATAAAGTATATATTGTTGAGTAATTGATGTTAATTAAGGGATTTTCGTGTGGATCTTTCCCCAATTTCCCCAAATCTTGGATCTTGCTTATGAATTGATGAGAATTGAAAAATGATTTGATTATTAGACTTGCTCTATCTATTCTAATTCATTTATGGACTGCCTAGGGTAATTTATTGTTGGCATTGGATCTAAATCTTGATGAACTCATCATGAACCCTATTCCCCCTAATCCTATGATATGAATTGAAGTTAATTGGGATAGTGATGATGCAACTGACTTAGAACTTTTGTTAATTACTACTGTATGATGTTTTTAGATATCTTGATGGATGAAATTGCATTTGTTGAGGTATGACTAATGATAATGGCATTTGGATATGAAATTGGCAAGATTTTGTGATCTTGAACCTTTACTTCTATTATGATGGCTTGTACTTGGTGATGAAGTTTAATTGAAGCATACCTCGTGATTATATTTATTATGTATTGGTATGTATGTAATTGAAATGTATTCATTATGTGAAGATGTGAGATTATGTTTAAGATGAAATGATATAATGTTGGTTATGAATTTCATATTTGCCTTATTATGACATGATGATGATAATATGTTAATGTCACATATGAGGGTTGCATTAAAAAGATATTCTCATGCAATTCCTAATAAGCTAATTATTGTGAATATAAAAGGGGTTAGTATCTTATGGATTATACTAGTATATGATGATTAATAAAGGCTTAAATACATTTCAAAAAGAGACATTAGCTTAGACCCAAGCGAACTAGATATGAGCGGTGTACTTCCCCAATGTGGGAAGGTAGGTTCGCAATGGTTCTCATGAGATGGCGACAATAATGCAATTATACATTAAGAGGGTCCTAAGCATATCTCGTAGTTCATATACTATGTTGCCCCCCTATGAATACTATCTAGTGGATCCATCTAGAATGTTATGTTCATGATTTCATACTACCTTGGAAAGTAGTGCACCTTCTTTAGGTGTAGGGTTTCCTGACACCGGATTCCACGTTTAGCTCACACGGTCTATGTCAGTTAAGGCAATTATTCCCGAAAGTAAATTGAAGTAATAAAGTGAACACCAAATAAGGTGAGCTAAAAGGTTCTACTTAACCTAGGTATGGGTTTGGGACTCTGCCTATACATTGCACTAGCTGGCCTTGAGGGAACTCTTCGAAGGTTTTTCTTATGTTATAGAAATTAAATGATTATGTATATGTTTACTTTACATATTGATGATTCTATATGATGCTAGTTTCATTTACGAATATGCTATTGTTCTATATTGCTAAATGTGATGACGACTACTCTTGATACTATGTTATGTGAAGATACAAATTACTTGTGATCCTTTATTGAGTTTACTTTGTTGAGTAAGGTTATGGGAATTTACAATGTCATTGGACTTGTGGACTTGATCGTTGGTTATTAGTAGGGTTCTTGTATATGTTGTATTGTTATGAACTCTTATATTTTCTATGTTGTTATAACACGATGTTAGAGTTGTATTGATTATGTACTTAAATATGATGTGATACATGTTGACTTGATTAAACTTGATAATATTGGTCTTGTGTTCTACATGATCTTGTCTTAATGAATATGTATTTATTGGCTTATATGGGTTATTGGTTGCACATAAGGCTTTTTAAAGCAACTTAGCATGGTTTTTAACAACTGTTCCCTTTAACATGATTTTAAATAGTTATTCGCATATAACCATACTTTGTACAACTGATGTACTAGCCCATGATTCTATGTTTACTACAAAATGTAGTTTCCGGCCGTTGAGTTTCTTGAAGGTCATAGAACAAGACTTTGATTCTCATTCTCCAAGTTTGGTAAGTCCTCACTTTCAAAGGACAATGTCACTATTTTGCAATGGGATATTGCTATGTCATTCTAGGGAAAATATATAATCCCAACATATTGAATAAAACCTTTTCTCCCTTTTTTCCCACTCTTAGAATAGGTTCATAAGGGAAATAATCAACTAGTCATAAGGTTTCTCTCATTAACTAGCATACTTCACGATTTCCTTACTAGGTTCAATACCCAATTTCCCTCCTTAGCAGCAATTTTATATAAAAGACTCCATTCCACACAAGGGCATTTATAAATCATTACACATATATAAGGGAAAAATTCTTCTTTCATTATTTATCAACTTTCTCTATAAAATTTCAAGACTATAGCATAACATCATACTATTATCATATATACCCATAAAACAACCTTTCATTTCCAATGGAACTCCATTTAAATACAATAACTCTTAACAAGCTATAACCATATCATATCATAAATTCTCAACATAATAACTTATAATTCACATGTTTCCATAAATGGCATCACATAAAAATATACCAAATTACCTTCACAATTAATCATCAAGCCACAAAACCAAGGTAAGCATCAAAACTCACTTTTTCTCTCTCGATCTTTGAGACATCATCCTATCCAAGCAATCACATCGAGAAGTCCACCTGACAAGAAAAATGTGTTAAAATAACAAATGTTTGTTCGGGTGACACGGCATCAATCTACAGATTAACTGACGGACAGTCAATAAATTAGAGGTCCATAGACTACTTCAATCAATCAGGATAGAATATATCACTCTCCACGGATGGCACCCTCTCTAAATCAAAAGACGGACCAAAACATGATCCATCGGTGCATCTACGGTCCGTCGATGTCCATCCATAACTTTATACTTAGAATTTTCTAAAATCATGTACTGGAACCTTCTCTGAACCAAATGATAGTTCACCAATATGGTCCATCGATCAATCGGCGCACCCTGATTTCCTCTTGTACATCCACACTTAGTCAGACTTCCCCGATTTTCCTCTATGGTCCTGAGCTACTAATCTACGATCACCACTTACTATCCATCCATTGGATGACGATATTTTTCAGTGTTTTCTTCCCTTGCAACCTCCATATATTTCATGCAAAACACAACATTAAACTTATTAAGAGAATTACAAAAAGGATTTAGACAGACACAACAAGACCCAAGAAGTTTATTGATCTGAGGCAGAATTAACACTTGCTGAATATGGCATACAACTAATGTTGTCTAAGTACCTGTAAGGTTAGTCTCAAATGTTGTTCATGATCTTCCTCGGTCTTAGAGTAGATGAGAATGTCAACAATGAATACTATGACGAAAGAGTGAAGGTACTCACGAAAAACTTTGTGCATGAGATCCATAAATGCAGCAAGTGCATTCGTGAGACCAAATGACATAACTAGGAACTCATAGTGACCATAACGGGTACGAAAGGCTGTCTTTGGGATATCTCCATACCTAACCCTAAGCTGATGGTACCCTAAACGAAGATCAATCTTCTAGAAGAAACTAGACCCCTAGAGTTGGTCAAACAAGTCATCTATTTTTGGAAGTGGATACTTCTTCTTGATAGTGACTTTGTTGAGATGCCAATAATCGATGCACATTCTAAGGGTTCCATCTTTCTTTTTCACAAACAACACCGGAGCGCCCCAAGGGGATATGCAAGGCCGAATGAGATCCTTATGAGTGAGATCTTTTAACTGCAACTTCAACTCCTTCAGTTAAGCTTGAGACATTCTGTAAGGAGGAATTGAAATTGGTATAGTATCGGGTTCTAAGTCGATAAAAAAGTGAAACTCTCAAGGGGGAGGAAATGAAGGCAAATAATCAGAAAATACATCTTGGAACTCATTCACTACATGCACTGAGTATATGGAAGGAATGTCATGATATAAATCATTAACACTCACAAGATGACACAATAACCCCTTGGACATCATTTTATTCGCCTAAAGGTTCGAAATCAAGGGATTAGGACGACTTGAGTTGTACCCCTCCAAGACCAACTCATATTTATTAGGTAAAAAAAATCTCACAACCCTACTACGACAATCCATACTGGAATAAAAACTATAAAGCCAGTCAATGACAAGAATAACATCAAAATAATACATTGGAAACTCAACCAAGTTTGCACAAACAGTCTTACCACATACAACTTTTGGGCAATCCTTGTATACTCTATCAGTTCTTACATTATCTCCTAAAGGTGTACTAATCACAATAGGATCATGCAGATCTTAAGACAATATCTCAAAAGTGAGAAAAGCAAAGGAGTTAAAAAAGAAACCGTAGACCCTCGATCAAGTAAAGCATAAACAGACGGCTCGGCTGCTGCTCCCTGCCTCTCAGGGCGTAGAACTTGTTCCACTTAGGAGGCTTGGCTGCTGTTGTACCCTATGGATTAGGCCTAGGCTGAGCATTACCTCCAGCCTGACTCCTGTTCTGTTAGCAGTCCTTAACCATGTGCCCGCTCTTACTACAACCAAAGGAGGCATTATTGCCCTGTCTGGACTCTCCGCTGCAAGCACGGCCACACATAGCAGAGTCCTTTCTGGGATGCTGCACATTACCTCCATTTCCCATCTTGGGCTCGGGTCTGCATCCTCTAGGTCCTGCACTCCTCTGAAAGTTAGAGTTCCCTTAAATCTGTTGCCCCTTTTTGAATCCAGGCTGCTCACGCACGCTAAAGTTGTTCATGTTGCCTCTATTGCTACGACCTGCCTGATCAGAAGGCTTAGGCCTCCTATTATCACGGACGCCCCTCTTCTTTTGGCTTTCCTGTACCTACTGGACATGCACCATCTTCCTGGAGAGGACCATGTTATCGTAAAGCATAACAACCCGACACTCCTCCTCTAGATCTCCTCTAATTCCGGTGAGAAACCTACTCATCTCATACGTGCTGTAATATACAAGGGAAGTAACATACCTAGAGAGTTTAAAAGACTTTAGGGAATACTCCCTGACTGTCATAGATCCATGCTTAAGGTTGATAAATTCCTCAACCTTGGCCTCCCTCATCTCCCTTGGAAAGAATCTTTCCATGAAGTCTGTCTTAAACAACTCCTAAGTGACCGGATCTCTGCCCAAAGATCAGCTATCCAGCCACATATTGTACCAAGTCTGTGCAATATCCTTGAGACGATAGGAAGCCATCTCAGCCTTCTCAGAATCTTTGGCCCCCATGGCCAGAAAAATATTTTGTACCTCATTCATGAACTCCTGGGTTCCTCTGAAGTCTTGGACATCGTGAAAATAGGAGGATTCGTCCTCGTAAAGTCTTATAGCCTGTCAGCCATTCTACGTACCGGTAGGTTCTCCCTCTAAACATTCTGCCAGTTTACCTGGGTAGTCATAGCCTTGGCGAACATAGTGATGGCATGTGCAATCTAGGCCAGACATGCCCGCACGTCCGCATCAGTCAACCCAGCTAGGTTAACAGGCATGGCCAGTTTTTCAGCTAGAGCCTGGGGTGGAACCTGATTGCCCCAAGTAGATGCTCCTCCTCTCCTTTGACCAACGTTCCTCCTTGTATTCATTCTCTAAAAAAAATATGAATTGATGTTAGACACGCTCATAAAACCAAGAAATCAGACATCAGGGAAAGGAACGTTAAGATCAGAAGAACGGAAATTTTCCTACGTATCATGCAGTCTCTAATTCAGGATACTGGTGCATTTCACTACCATAACTTAAAAACTACTCAATGTGGAAAAGCCTATAAGGGTCATCGTTACATCATCTAGATAAATTTTAGCAGAAAATTTGAACTTTTTTCTTAGTTGAAGTATACTTAGACTTCATAATAGGAAACATCGTATTCGAATAACTTCATCCGCATAATTTTATAATAGTCCACAACAACCATCTAATACCAAGATACTCAAAATAATGAAATAGTTTATAAATGCATTAAATGTATACTTGCAAAAATTGCATCAATACAATGTTTAAAAAAAGTGAGAAAGAAACTGTAGTGGAACATCCTCAACTAGCTCATGTCTACATCTAAGCTAGAATATAAAAGATAGGCATCCTCGAAATCATGAGGGCCTACCAAGTCAGGATGAATGCTCCACATCCAGATAACTTCAGCCATGCTCTAGTGTTCACCTGCACCTGCACCTAAAACTAGAGAGTTGTATGGGATTAGTACACACTTGTACTAAGTATGGGTATATGCAAGAACACACCAAGGACATGCATGATTAAGAAGATCTCTCTCCTAATGATATGAGTTATGGAAAGTCAAGTAAGTAGAATTGCCAAATCGGATTAGGAAAGTCATGCTATGAGAGTAATATGCATCATCATACATATCATTTTGTAAACAATACATAACATATTGCGCATATCATATCACATAATTCATATCATTCCTTCATATGCCATAACACCTTGGAATCATAGACTTGACATTAAGACTTCCTAACATGAGGGCTCAACATATGGGACCTCAGCTAGGGAGCCTCCTTAAGCAAACACACATTCTGCTTCATTCATTCATACATACTTCATTTTCATTTATTCATATACTAATGCGACCACAAGTCATACCTAGGATGTAGTTTAACACTCTTATCGGGTTCGCTATGCGATGACAAAGAATAAACTAGTGTCATTACTTAAGTGTAACTCACCACTTGATTATTCTATCGTAACACCTTTGGTATCATTCATTTCATTATGTGTATTCTTTGAGGCTGGCCTCATTCTTTCTTTGCGAACTTTAACCTTAACCGACATAGATCATGTGAGCATCATGAAATCAAGTGTCTTGCCCACACCGAAAAGATATGGAATCACTGGACAAAGTCACCCGAACATGCTAGCCTATAGAGGGAGTTGAACCCTGCTAGATCCCTATATTGGCTGTATAGGTTCAAAGACTAGGAGATATAAGGAGACCCATACCTGGCGTGCCGGACAGTCTAATCTCATGAGAATTACGTGAATCTCCGCCTTCCCAAAAGAAGGCATCACCGCTAATAGCTAGCCTATCGGTGCTCTGTATAAAGTTCCATTACATTCAACTCATACATCATGGAAGCTGGCTTCTAGCATGAGGAAATCATATATCATTAGAATATTTCTTATCTCATCATTAGTATTAATTATGAATTAACTTCAATACTTTAATTAGAGTGTTCATAGATACTGATGTCTTCATTAACTTTACACTCTCATAGGTGAGTACGTTTTGGTAGCATTTACTTAGGATCATTTGAGATTTATCATATTGTTACCTCATTCATTAACTTTAACACATTTGCTTTTTATAATTACTCACCCCTTCACGTGAATCTTCATTTCATCGTATGCTAATGCACTTGGCCATGTAATGTGTTGCACACTCTTACTAACCTTTCTAGGGTTACATTGTTTTATCACATACTTATTAGGCTCACTTACTTATAAATATATGCTAGACTTATGAGTCCACATAGATAATCCATGAGGCTTCATTCATAGTTTGTCCAAGTGATTCATGCCTACCCAAGATTATGTGATTCAAGACTTATGCATCTTGTGTAGATGCCAAGATATTGATTTCGATCTTTAGAGGTTGTATTCATTAAATATTTACTTACGTATGAGTTATGTGTCACTACGGAATTGGGCAAGGGAACCCGATTCCGAATCCCTTGGACAACACTTAATCTTTTTTTAAACTTGATAATTGCATTTTTTTAAGATTTGGGGGACCCTAGTTCGATCCACATCAACCCCATAATATTTCCTTTCTGTTTCTCCTCTTTTTTTTTTCCGTTTAAGTCAAGGAGGTTGTGGGTTCAATCCCCTACAAGCTCGTTTTTTTTCTTTTAATTTTCACTTAACTTTCTCACCTATACAAGAGGTTGTGGGTTCAATCCCCACTCTCCACATTTATTTTCTCTATTTTTCTCCTATCTCTGGCATCCATTCAAGAGGTTGTGGGTTCAATCCTCACTCTCCTCATTTATTTTCTCCCTTATTTTTCTCCGGAAAATTTTATGAAATTTTCATTTGGTGAGTTCATGGGTTCAATCCCCAATGACCTCACATTCAAACACATAATCATGAACACATTATCAAAATCACACTTCATACTTAAAGTACCAGCAAACATACCAATAACATGATCTCTAACCTATATAAAATTGAAATCATAAGGATACTAGGGACAAAGATTTCGACATGAACGGGAAAAACCCTAGTTTCAAAATTTGTTGAATTCGTGGAAAGGAAATTCTCTTGAAGAAAGGAGTCCAGGAGAGAAACCAATACATGACTTTGGTGTTGTTCAACACACGACCTGCTGTAAAAAACCCTCTCCAAATTCACGTCAAAGTCCCGAAACTTTAACACAAAAGTCGACGGAAATCCCTTCTTTTTGCTTTACATTATTAGTTAGATTTTTGTCTATGTTTTTGAGGTGTAAATTCTTCATGTATGAAGAACTTTTGGACGTGTTTTCTGTTCATGTATTTTGTTAGCAGATAGAACGCAAACTGAGAGGGTTGATCGTTAAAGAGAGAGGGTAAACGTGAGAAGTGAGTGGTTCCATAGGATTAGGATTATAGTTTTAGACTTAGTCAACATAAGGTTTTGTTAAATTGTTAAAATCTGATTTATTTAAATCACAGTTGAAAGGAGCTTATTGCCTTTACAAAATAAATATGATTTTAAACCCCATTTCCGTCGAGGATCGAACCCATGACGTCCCCATTGCGAATTCGCTGGTTTAGTATTGGATTGAGGTGTTGAAGATGGAGTGGTGGTACACTGCCCTAATTCCTTTTATTTTATGTTAATTAGATTTTAATTATGTTGTGATTGGTATGGTGTTATGTGCTTTACTTGCAATTGATGTGGCCTTGTCGGCGTTACTTTAGGTAATATGATGACCATGGCCTTGTCAGCAACTACTTTAAGTGTTTTGATGATTGTGTAGTTGATTATGTGAATTTAAAAAATATATATCTACATGATAAGTAATGTGAAAGTGTATGTGTTCTTCTATCGATGCTATTTAGATGATATTGTTAGACTATGAATATGTCTTTATGTGTATAGTCTTAGAGTTGATGCATGGTTATTCCTACATGACTATGGTAGTCTAAGATGGTCATATTTACGATGATATGGTAGTGTATAGAATAAACTAAAGATGATAATGGTTATTTCTATGTGCTTCTAAAATTACATGTAATATGTGTTGAAGTGAAGTATGTTGTGTCATATGTAGGTTTACTTGTGTTCCTTGCTTGATGAATGTATGAATGTGATATGAGATGTCTTGACTTAGGATGCTAAAGCCTTTTAGTCTTGTTTGTACGAATGACATGAGACGTTAAATGATGTTAAGAGAGTCTTTTATGTGAAACCTAAACCTACTGGTAAAACCTCTTAGTTTTGTATATACGGACCATCAATCAATCGACGAGCAGTCGATTGAAACACCCATAAAAATTCTTATGTCCAAAATGACGGAGGTGGAATATGGTCCATCGATTGATCAGTGAACCATTTTGCAAGTCTGTCATTTTTCATCGAAGAACTTGATTTTACCCCATTCTGAAATATGTCATAGTGTCAGACGATGAAAGTGGATATGGTCCGTTGATTCATCGACACGCCATTCTACATGTCCGTCATTTCAATAAAAGAAGTCTATTTTCCACCCATCCTTAAATAATTGTAAGTTTCACACGACGGATAGGGTCTATGGACCGTCGATTGACCGATGGTCCATCGATGGTATTCTTCGATCTAACTATCCAGTAATGATATGTGTTTTTGATTTACAAGTTTCTTTTGTCCATTTTTTTCAATTGTTTTGTTATGCTGCGATGAAACTTATAACTACTTCACAGGTATCGATGTCACCTAAGAAGGGCATTGTATACACCAAGAGGGGAATAACCGAATCGGTTGCCCCGTCTTTTTGATTGATCAATGAAGACATCGATAATGGGCGATAACATTACTGTGTCTTTCTGGATTCTACAACACAAATAAAATCAACACGAGTCACAAGGGGAACCCCCTAGGAGGTGACTTATGATGTAGTCACAACCTAAAGTCTGATGAGGATCGAAAACTAATTGGTTCACCGATCGTGGTTGTTTCTGCTTCAGAAGGGAGATCAGCATCCTACTTCGAGGTGCCACAGGTTTAGAATCGCCTGGTCTTCAGGGTCGAAAGAAGGCACTTCTTCCAGTTCAAACTCTCATGGAGCCACCATATCTGGGGATGCTGACCAGCAAGCCTCGTATGATTATGCTACCAGTTTAGTGTCTGCAACCGCACCCCCAAGGGATAACCCTACTTTTTATGCTGATGAATCAAATCGGTGGTGAGTAGAGGGATAGTGGGAGGTGTATCGTGATGCAAAGATGTGTAATGAGAAGGGGTGATGACGCGGTTAGTGACTGAGGAGTGTCGAGTCCTCAGGGTGACTTTTCCCACTTTCTCCGAGGTACATAGACAGTTTTTGCTCCACAAGTGCAGATTTATGTCCCAAGACTTGGACATATATAGTGAGAAGATCGTTCAAAAGTTCTATGCCTCCAAAACAAGCCCGTCTGACCTCTTCACTTGTCCAGGTTGCCTAGTCGACATATCATAGATCCCCTCCTGCTCTTAGTGGACTTGAAATACATTATAGTTTTGATACAGGTTGGAACTTAATCAGAGTTGTCTGTTTCAGAGGAGTGCGGAGCAGCGAGAGGCGATTAAGAAATGGCTGACCCAATGCATAGGGACAAATTGTGAAAGCTGACTGGGCCATATCACCTTCAGTGAGTATTTGGAAGGCTACACTAATATTTGTTTCCAAATTCTTCTGTCTTGTTATTAGAAATAGAGTGTTACCGACTCAGGTTTATAACGTCCTCATTCGTGATAGAGACATAGTAGTGGCAGTGGTTGTCGATGGTCTGAAATTGACTTTGCCAAGTTGATGTTGGCAATTATAAATGAGAGGGAATTTAAGACGTCTACCACTTACCCCTTTCCATGATGCGGGAGTGCAAATTTGGCCCTGTGATAGACTCCATCAGCCAGATGAGAAAGTTTATACCGGTCTCACATGGATGAGGCCAATGTAGTTGCAGCACGCATAGTGCCCATGTATTGAGGTTCCTCCACTGAGTGATAACTTGGCAGACACGGTAGAGCTAGCCTAAGGGGTTGACCCTGCCGCACCAAAGCATGCTGACCCCACTTCAACATCTTCTTCACATGCTACCAGAAGGGCTCCCAGTAAGTCTCAATCCACGATTCCATCTGCAACATTTTTCCCTCTAGCATGAGTCCAAAACTTGGAGGCACATATGGCCATCCTGCTCCATCATATTCATCCTGGGATGTATAAATCCATTGCTAAGGCAGAGGAACGCATAGAGAAGTGGGTGGCAAAGCACCCTAAATAGCAAATTTGGGCGGTTCACAAACGCCTTGATGTTTTAAAGATGCGGGTGCTAGCACGACTATCCCCTACCATTGACCTCACTACTATTCAACCTGACACTTCCATCCTGCGAGCCGATGTTGATGCCATTTTGCAGATTTGAGGGACTGAGCCCAAGAGTGCTCCCACTAAGCTAGCAGAGGACACAACAGTACATGTCTTGTTCAAGGTCCCTACTAAACCAAAGTCCGAGCGCCGAGGTTGTAGGAAGAGTCACCGCTCCACCCATACCAGTGAGGACGAAGATGAGGCCCGTGCAAGAATAAGAGAGTGGACGGAGATAGAGCAGGCTAGGAAGGCTTCTTTACCAGATGAGGAGATACGCTAGAGGAGGAGGTTGGAGATGGCTGTTGGGGCATCTATTTCTACGACTGAGAGCACTACTGATGGTGCAGTTCCTGGAGATCAGGGCACTACTGATGGTGGCCCAGTTAATGATCTTGCGAGTTCTAGGAAACAAGACCCACCTGCTTGTTGAGATTTCTTCCGCGCTGTGTGTCACTGGTTTGCTTCACCTACCACCCTGTTTCTTTATTTTCGGTTACATTGGGGATAAGTGAATATTTTTTGGTGAGGGTGGGGTAAATGAAAGTGAGTGGCAGGTTGAAGTTCGAGTAACCTAACTCACAATCCTATCTTTGAGTTTTCTTGCCTATGTTCTTTTTTCTCGAGAGATTGGTTAATTTTCTATTGAAGCGGTATGTCTTAGGAAACACAAGTATAGAAACATGAAAACCAAAGCATTATGGCTAGTAAAAATGTTACCCCATCCGATGTTGTGCTTGCATGAATAGGTTAAGATAAGTTGAATGTGTCGGGTCTAAATATAACATAAATAGGCACCCACTGTATGAGCATAAAGTAAATCCTAAATTTGGAAATCTAGTAATCTGATAGTGCAACAATATGTCGTGGGAGTGTGAGGATATTTGACTGTTCAAATTATTGGAGCCTAGCTAGTACTTTCGCGATTAGTATTTTAACTTTGGAAACAACAAAGTGATCATAGGCCCTTGTTCGAAATAGCCAATATATAGCCTAAAATATGTTAACCAAATGAAATAGATATCCATTTTTTATCAAAATATGTTGAACCGGTAATAGACCAATGTTTTTTTATTCACAAACTACCCTTCCCAAGGTCTCATGTTTTATCCCTAGTCCCTCCTTAGACATGTGCACCTTTACTTAAGACAAAATCCTAAATTGACGGTGGATAATATAGGAATGTGACCTTTCTTGGCCCTGACCTGACTTTGGGTACTATGTACCTTAACCCATGTCAAAGCCATGAGTTCAGGGTGGCTATTATGAGTGGGGATTAAAAAATGGGTATGATAAGAGTTGGATGTTGAAAAAAAATGTACGTTAGTGGAAGATGTGACTTGTTGAAAAATGAAATAACATTAGATGTTTTGTGATAAAAAGATTCAAAAGAAAAGTGAAAGTCACATTTGAAGGGAAAAAATGTGAAATACCTCAAAGAAGAGAAGAAAAGAGAAATAGGGGGCCACGATGTAATGATAAGAGGTAGGAAGCTTAGCGGTAATGTTAAAGAGGGCAGAAATTTATTGAAAATGTACCCAAATGTACCACACATTACCCTGAATATAAATTAGAAGCCAATTAAGAAAGTTCTAATGTGATCCTAGAGTCTGGTGTGGTGAAACAAAAAGCGGTGAAAATAAGGGCAAGCGTATGGCTTAGAGTACTAACTGTATTTGGACTTGTTCATGAGTGCGAGTGTTGAAACCAAGACCCTTGTACAAAAATGTGTAATCACTGTGTAAAAAATGAGGATTTCTTTTGAAGTCAGGGAACTAATTGCATTATGAGAAAGTTGGTACCTTTTTGAGAGGAAGAAAAGTACAAGTGTCTGTTGCATGGTGAAATTGTGTCATGATGTGATCTACATGAGTTAGCTTGTAGAGCGTGAGAGCTTAAGCCTTCACTCATTAAACAAAGAGTGGGTATTGATAGTCATGTGATTGCTAGATCTTAAAAATGCATGCGCATGGACAAGTGTCGTTTAGGGTCATAGTGAGTCGTTTGAGGACAAACAACGAATTTAATTTGAGGGTGTCGATGTGCCATGATTTCACAGAATTTCTAATGCATTTCATTTGAAAGTTGTGTGTGTAAAAGTCCTTTTCGTTGTAATTTTAGTATGTTTTGTGTTTTTTTGGAGTAAAGACATTCAGGATGCAAAGGAAGAAAACAATTGAAAAATAATGCAGAATCAAACTACGGATGCAATAGACGGTCCATCACTCAGTCGACTGACTGTAGGTGGTGATCATGGATGAGTATCTCAGGACCGTATGTGGAAAATTAGGAAAGTCTTACTATGTGTGGAACTTTTATAGGCAACGACTGTCCGTCAATTTATCGATGTACCGTAGTGGTGAATTATCGTTTGGTTCAGGGAAGGTTCTAGTACCCGATATTGAAAGATTCTAAGTATGGAGTTACGAGGGTCACGAACGGATCGTAGATGGATCGATGGAACGTGTTGTTACTCTGTCGTTTGATTCAGAAAGGGTGCCATCCGAGGACATGAATATATTCTTAATCCTGACTGAGTACAGTAGTGTACAGATACGTCAGTTGGTCTGTACATATATGTCACGTCATGTAAACAAACTTTCCTTATTTTAATTCCTTTTGATTTAGGACTATATTTTCGATATATAAGGTACTAAAACCTCGTTTTTGGGGTTAGCTACAATTACTTTTGTTCTACATTGTGTTTTGGATATTTGTTGTTGAGACTTCTGCAATTAACTAATTTATGGATTTGGTTTGAAGGATTTTTCTTCAAATTTCAAGTTTGGTTTCAGGTTATTCATCCCGTTGACTAAGTTCATGATTTCTTCATCTAAACATTATGAATTGTGATTTTGCTAGCACGGGTAACTAAATCCACAACTAGGATTTTGGGAACCATAGATAATTAACAAAGTAATTCTAGTAATTAAACAATTCTTATATAGTTTTTTGCATGCATTGATGATACTTTTGTTTAGAAAATTTTTTAACAAGTGCACACGGTAGAACTCACCTTGTTGCAACTTGCCAAACCAAGGAGGTAGTTCATAAGTAAATAATTAGCAAGATAGATTCAGTGTTATTTATCTAATAGGCTAGTGTATATTCGTGTGAAGCAATAACTAAGTCTCACATTGATTATTATGTCTAATATGAGGTAACGGTAAGGGTTAGTAAAATATACACACATAGTCGGACAAAGGTATGGGGTGTAATTTTCTAGATACCGCACAAAGGATTTAGAGATACCTAACTTACTACTTTACATGTAATACACTAGGAAAGGATTTCTATTGCTAGGAATACTGCATTATAAACCTCTGGTGAACACATATACCCTACTTACTTTCTCATCCTGATAAAACCAACGTTTCAACTGCTACTTGCATTGTAACCAGAATTTGTTTCACAAAATCCCCCTTTACTTACTTGTTTCGGAAAGACATTTACTAGATAGATATAACCATGAGTTAAATATAAGTCTAAACCATTTTCCTCTTGGGATTGACCCCAACCTATTAGTTGGGTTATCTACTTGATAATGATAGCTTATTCTTCATTAGAGAGGTATAATTTCAGCGTACCTCTCCTTACACACCTAAAAGAGAGGGTAAACATTTGCCTAACGTGTAACTAATAGTACATAGCTATATATGTGAAATCCACTAGCTATAACCTATGGGGAAGGTAGTTATGGAACATGTAGATTGCTACTAGAAACCTTCACTTACTAGGTAGAGGTTTCCATCTCATCAGACAATATTTATGTTAAGAAACAAGACTTGCTAACATTAAGGTTCTTTTGTGGGAAGACAAAATTGCTAAACGTGAAGCCCCCACTCTTGTTTTTCATGTTCACTCGGTTCTTGACTTAAAACCCCTTTTTAATCATATTTTATCCTTTGATGCATTATTTCATAAAGAAGCCTTTAGGAGCTTGGTCCTTCATATATCATATTTCTTAAAGGTTTCTAAGATGATAATGTCCTTTAATCATATACCCTAAATAATGTGACAATGTCCTTTTACATACTCATACAATCATGTGTGTGCGCATACAATGTGAGATCAACCTTCACATAACACCTCTAATCACACATGTTAATAACATCACTAATCATATACTTACATGCATAGAAATATGTAATAATATATAGGAGAACAATCCTTTCCTTAATCATCACGAATCTATCCTATTCATAGACATGCATTAAGTGTGTGTGTACATTGGTCCACATGATCACATAATGGCTATAACATAACATTGAGGAAGCTACCCTATAATGATCACAATACATGTATAACATTCCTCTAGTCTCAAGTCATACACACATATAGAGTATTAAGGACTATAGACTACACATACTAACATTTCATCGTAGGATACAAGAACATATTCAACATTAGAATAAAGGACTCCTAGCATACTTTGATCATACATTCATATAGGGTTCATATATGTAGGGGTCATGCTATAAGAGTATTCATCATTATTAGCCATCTAGACCACACTTAACCCTAACATGATCATCACATATACACAACATCATCAACACACCAATATCATACAACTAGTATGGAAGACTTATGTATAACTTCACGTAACACAATTTACTTAGTCATGATGTTAGAATCAAGGCTACATCCTTAAACTACCTAAACATAACATCAACACATCAATTCATCTTGCATCTAATGCCTTCAAGGCCATGATAATAACACATAAAAATTTACAGTAATGTAAACACCGCCACCATAAGTGGACGATACTAATTTTCACAAGTCAATACATATTCTAAGCTAAATAGAAGGAAATAGGTCAACTTTGTAACACTCTGAAAGTCAGACCTAATCTAGAGCCTCACATGATGAACTAGATCTTATGCTAATGTTTAAGATATATAATATTGAATATAAATAATTTAAGAAATTTTAGAGTAAAAACGTCAAGGAACGTTAATGACGTTCAGTGAATTGTGAAATAGAGGTTAGTGTGCCTTGGCATGTTTCATGGGGTTTTAAGAGTCGTAATTCAAGTAAATTTTGTATAGAGGTGTTTAAAATGAATTAGAATATGTTTAGGGTCGAAAAGTGCGGGTATGACTCCCCAAGGACCAACCCGGGGGCCCTTGAGGATGGCCCTTACAATTTGATCAAAAAGTTTTCTAAATACATGGTCCATCGACGAGCCAACCAACGGGGCGTCGCCTCGTTGAAATGGCGTCGATGGAACCGTCATGCCACACATATCTTTTTTCCAAAAATTGACCAAATAACCATTCTCATAAACAAACGAAAGTTGTGCGTAACAAAGGGTGCAAGGGTTATCGACTTACCTATGGACAGAATATCGGGGTCTCGTATGTCAGGCCTGTGATTTCACTATCCAATTATAATTAAGTTATTTATTTATTTAGATAGTTAGGGGTTTAACTAGGGGTGAAGGGATGATTAGCTTAGTCAGTTAAGTGAGTATAAAAGGCCCAACTCTCATCAAACTAACCTAACACACTTCAATTCCCAATACTCAAATCCTCTTCTTCTCTCTACTTTCTCTCTCCCAAAGAGGTCTCTATAGACGACCTAGGTCAAAGGTCTTAGGGATGAAAGAAGATAACTTTATCTCCATCAAACTTCATGGATTAACAAGCTATGGGAACTCTTGACCTTTAGGATTTCTTTCCCCAAATGTTTCTCCCAAATTTATTTCTAAAAGTTGATAAGAACATGAGTTCATTCCCAATCCAAAATCGATCTTTCAAATTGTACTATTCTTGGATTCATATGATTATTATGGATATAATGTGATTGATAATTTGTTTATTAGGGATGTTATTGATGTTAGACCTATTTCGATATAAGAGATCATGAATTGACACTATTTCCCTAAACCTAGGTTATGAATTGATGAAGAATTGAATAGAGAAGATTCAATTGACATAGTTTTCGTCTTAAGTACTATTACATGATGTTATTAAGTCTATTATTGGAAAAATGTGGTTGTTTAATTGTAAGACCATGAAAAAAGGCTTGTGAACCTAAATTGGAAAGACCAATAGTCTTGAACTTTTACCTCAATTGTGATGGATTGTACTTGATGATAATGTTCTATTGAAGTATTGATTGTGATTACTTTAGATAGGTGATGGTACGACGATAAATTGAAATGTCTTGATTATATGGGTTGTGAGTTTATGATTAAGGTTTAACAATATAAGGTTGATTTGAATCACTTATGTGCCTTACTTCCACATGATGATGATACTGTGTTAATCTTAAATATAAGGGTTGTATTGAAATGAAATTCTCATGCAATTCCTAATGAGATAATGATTATGAATATACAAGGTGTTAGTCTCATATAGCCTATACTAAGCTATGATGATTAATAAAGGGTTAAAGACATTTCAAAAAGGGACATGAGCTTATCACCGAGTGAATTAGTTATGAGAGGTGTCCCTTCCCAATGTGGGAAGGTAGTTTCACAATGATTATCATGAGATAGAGATTACAATGAAATTTTTCATTAAAAAAATCTCAATTATGTCTCCTAGTTCATGAGCTTTGTTACCCCCATAGTCATACTAGTTAGTGTATCATCATAGAATGTTATGTTCATGTTTTGGTACTACCTTGGCAAGTAGTCCACCTTCTTTAGGTGTAGGGTTTCATGACACCGAATTCCACATATTGGCTCGTGTGATATATGTCGGTTAAGGCAATGATGTAATGAAGTGAACACTAACTAGAGTGATTTCAAGGGTTTTACTTAGTCTAGGTAGGGGTATGGGACTCTACCTATACATTACACTAATTTGCCTTGAGGGAAGTCCTAGGAGGTTGTTCTTGTGTTCTTATTAAGTAAACTATATGCATATGTTCACTTTACATGTTGATGAACCACTTCATGTTGGTTTCATATATGAACATGTTATTAGTCCATAATGCTAAATATGATGATGATTACTCATGATGCTATTCTGTATGAAGTTAGACATTGCTTGTGATTTCTTGTTGGGTTTACTTGGTTATGTGGGGTTATGGGACTTGACTGAGCATTGCACATGTAATATTTGTAATTGATTTTGAGTAAGGGTCTTTCATATCTTGTAATGTTATGAACTCTTATAGATGCTTTGTTGTTGTTATTTGCTTTACTATGCTACTACACATGTTGACTTGACTTTACTAGATGATAGTGGTCTTATAGTGTATGTTGTCTTGATGAACTATTTGATGTTAGTTTCACTTATTATCATGTTATTGGTTTATAATAATAAATATGATGATTACTACTTATGATGCTATGTTATATGAAGTTATACATTAGTTCTGATTTCTTGTTTGGTTTACTTGGTGATGTAGGGTTATGGGACATCACTTGATCAATGCACATGTAATCTTTGTAATAGGTTATGAGTTTCACATCTCGAGTACAACACCCTAGAAGATATAGCACTATAGGAGTACAACTGGCGTACTTGACCTCTCAGAGATCTTGTACAAGACCTTCCGTATCGTTCATCGCATATAAAACATATGAAAAGTAGTGCGGAATTAAAACTTTTCACAACCATTCTATAAGTATTTACTAAATCTCATTTCATCAAATTTTAGACACAAGAATACTACGGGACACAACCCATACTCAATAGGAATAAGTACTACTAATTCTATTACAATACTTCGATAAAGGAAATTAAACACATCTATGCCCTCGAGTCAAATGGGGGCATACCGCAACTTGCTTGAATGATCATCTAATCCAACCTTAGCTCTCCAAAAGAACCTTCACCTATGAATTACTTTAGAGATAGCTAAAAGCATAGAATTAGTACAAACACATGTACTAAGTATGGAATACACATAAAAATCATGAAAATGAACATCTATTATAAATATGCATCTTTTTGACTTATATATCACATCATAAGTACAAAATGTCATTTAGCATCTTAGAAATACATAAGAGACCAATTAGTCAATTTAGGACATTTTTAAGAACATTACAGTGAATTAGCCAATCTATAGTGAACTACCTTGAGCTTTACAGTAAACTATTTTAATGTTACAGTGAACTCACTATGCATGCAACATTCTCACTAAAAGCCATCCTAAGACTAAATTAATTAAGACAAACAGAGACCGCCCATACACCCTCTCTAGGAACACCTAAATGACTCTTAACACCACCCATAATGAGATACATACTCTTAAAATGCATCAAACACATGAACATGAGATCCTCCTACCAAAGGTGATTCTATGTCTTACTTGAGGGAGTAGTTAAGAGACTTTCCATACAATTCCTTACACACACAGTTAAGAGATCCTATAGATTACCTAGGATAAGATCATTCTCACTTAGTACAACAACATATAGATAATATGACATTCTCTTTTTAAAGGTTATCAAAAGACTTACTGAAGTAAATCAAGAAGATAACGTCCATGATTGACCTCTTCAAGATTACCTAAACAATCCTTAAGAATACCTATGTCTTAGATCATATCTACATAATCAATAAACAACCCTAACTAGAGTCATTCTTAAGACTTACCTAGAAAACCCTTAACTACTCAAGAAAAGTACTTATTCATTTAATTTGATTTCTTAACTTAAGTCATTACATTCACTAGTTCATTTAAGACTAATTAATCACATAAAGGACATTCAATTAATGGTCTTGGAGAAGACCTAGGGTCTCTCACTAACATCTTCAAAGCCTATTGTGCAATGTCTAGATAGAGTCTCATACAACCACCCAAAATTCGTAGAACATCTCTAATGCTACTAGGTATCCCATATGATGAGAATATGCAATAACTAACATTGACCATGGTAGGAAATCATGGAATCTGAAATTCTAACCTACTCTGATGAGGGTGTTCTACTTGACAAGGCTAGAACTATGACATTTCCTATGAAGGCACATGGTTAAGGAATATGAAAAGGTGTCACTTTTTACTGTAGACTCATTTTTTAACTAGATCTACTTACCTTACCATACACACTTGGTGTTAGAGTTTGTTCTCATAGGGTAATTTACATTATAGGATCATACAAAGGGTTTCCATATAAGGTTCATAACCCAATCACATTCACCCTATCAAACACGTCCTCTAGGTCTACCTTACAATGGCGTCAAGATAAGTCATCATGACATTCCTAAGGATGATATGATGTCGTTCCAGCCAATTAAACTCAAATCCATCATTTATTACATGAAGGATGCCATTACGACTTTTGACTTCAATGTTCATAACCATACCACTAGTTTCAAGGTTTCACATCAAGACACTCTTAATATCATTCAAGGTCACATTTCATTCATATATCAAAGACTAAGAGGCTTTATCATCCTAAGTCAAAACATCACATATTAACATTCATACATGTATCAAGTAAGGGACACAAGTCTACCACACAAGACACACCATACATTACATATAACCTTTAGTATTTCATTTTAGAAGTACATAGGCACAATCTACATAATTTTTAGGTCATCCTATACAGTACCATAAAATAATCAACATAACCATTATAGACTCATATAGTCAAGCAATAACAATGATGCATCAAACCTAAGACTACTCACATAAACACATAGTCATAGTTTAACATGATCATCTAAAAACATCAATAGAATAATGCATACTTACACATTACAAACATGTAGGTATATATGATCACACTTCACATAATCAACTACAGAAATAATCATAATACTTCAAGTATTGCTGACAAGGCCACATCAATTCCAAGTAAATCATATAGCTCCGCCACCATAATTGGACAATATCAATGACAACATAATTCAAGTATAATAAACTAAATATAAAGAGAATTAAGGTAGCGTACCACCAATGCATTCTCTCCAATTACATTGATGTCTAAATCATCCAATTCAATACCATAACTCTGTTACCCATGGTCGTGAACATCAATTCAATACATAAACTATAATACTCAATAAATCTAAGTAAATTCAATATGGATTTATAAATCTAATACCAATTAGAATTTTATTTGAATACAATTCTTACATCATCCAATAGCCCTTAGAAAACTACACTAGAATTCATAAGCATTAAGACGATATCACTTAACCCATAAAGTAGTCAAAAACTAGGGTTCATAGGTGTTGACTTAAAATCATCGATTTAATAACAATTAAATCAATATTCAATGCTTTAAAACCTTTAATGCAAGAAACCATGGAAAGATTTCAAATTTAGAAAACTTATATTTTAAGAACTCTTTGAAAATTACTTTGAAGATTAGATCTTTAATGAATAGAGTTTCAAGGATAAAAAACCGTACCTTATTGATGCTAATACATGATATTTGAGAGAAATTTTTGGAGATATCAATCTTCAAGTTTTAATCTCCTTTCAAGCTTCAATGGAGTTCTAGAGAATTTCTTTAGGATTTTGGGTTTTGATTTTTGAAAAATTAATTCTCCCAAGTGTTTAAGACTTATAAACACATTTAAAATACCCAAAATACCATTAGGAAACCGCCCAAACTCTTATTTAGACGTGGGGTTAAATTATCACTTCACCCCTAACATTATAGTTAGCCTGCGCAGGAACTAGTACCATAAAAGACTGGGTAGTCGATGGACAATTTGTCCACCAACGGACCGTCATGTCCTCTCATTGTTTAGTTCATAAACTTGACTTTGGGATATTGAGCACCCAAGGCTAAATCTTGACCCAAGACACCCATCGATAGGCCGTCGACTGGCCCACGAGCCATCGTTTGCCTCAGTCGTTCGGTGCCTGGTCTAGACACCCTTGGCTCAAATGAAGTATTCTTAAGGACCCTTGGATGATCCTTGGAGATGTTTAACTGGAAGTTTCCAACCCAAATATGGTTTTATATTATTTAGGATCTCCTATACCAATATCATCCAAAATGAACACGTAACACTTGTCGAAACATGCATACACACAAAAGGTCATTTCAAGGAAAAACTTTAAAATGTCATGGACGTTCTTGGATGTTTGACCTCCAAAAATTATGAAACTTGACACACTGCATACTAAAACTATAGTAACTCGTATAAAGACCTCTCTAACACATTAAACACACATATAGGCACATAATAACACATGAGGCACATAGGTGACTTAGTTGTCGAACGTCTTAGTCGTCCCTTGACGTTTAACTTCTAATGCGCGTAAAACTCTAGACCCTACCTCAATACCACAATAGATACAAATTAGAGACCTTATACCCTCATAAAAACCATGTCACACTATAGCTTCAACTAAGTCATTTTGAGGTATTACAATGAGTAAGAATATTGCATATGCTGTAATGTTATCAACTCTTATACATGCTTTGTTGTGGTTATATGCTTTAATATAATACTACTCATGCTGACTTGACTTTACTTGATGATGTTGGTCTTATATTGTATATGGTCTTAACTTGATGAAGATGTGCTCATTGGTTCTTATGTGTTCTTGAATGTGCATGCATAAAGTCTTTTCAACGTAAATTAGCATGTTATGAACAAATGTCCCTTTAAGCATGATTTCAATGTTTTATGTGCATATGTTTCAACATTTAGTACAAGTTGTGTACCCCATATCTCTATGTTTTCTATAAATATGTAGGTTCCGACCATTGAGTTCCTAGAAGGCAAATTGAAGAAGACTTGGACTATTTTCTCCAAGGGTTGGTAGGTCCTCATGTTCGGGGATTTTACCTATTTTTACATTCTAGCTTTAAAGTTGTATTTTCATAAAGACATTGTCCATTCCTTTATCATTTGGATATTGATATAAGACTATATAGACATGTTGACTTTTGATTAGGTATATCCAAGGTTTGTACTCGTTTAGATGGTTCAATATGAGACAAAGTATTAGACTAATTTCTATGTTTATTATGTTATCAAAGATGAGAAGCCTATGTATGCTTCATATGTGATAAGTCTAAGTAAACTCCACATGTATTATTTGAGAGGTCTGTGTAAACCTCACTATATAGATATGCATATGAAAAGTATTAATTTTCTGCACTTTTTAAATTATGAAATGTAATAACAAATGGTAAATGGCTAGTCATAGTCCTATATGAGGATGACAATGTCGGTTCCATCTAGAGGTTGCTCCTCGGTTGTGACAAACTTTGTATGAGAGCATGAGGTTAAAGAAATCTTATGATTGATGCATCATTGAACCACGTCTATGTAGATTCTTGTTCATGGGTGTGAAGAGATCCATTTTTATTAATGAGAGGCTATGTGACATTTAGGAGTTCTCACTTATTGGTAATCTATAATGTTGTGTCGAGAGTTGAAAATCTATGTGTCTTTTTTCTTCTAATCCTTTTCTTGTGGATATAGGATATGACTACAAGACTTACTGCCACAAGAATTATGGAGGAAGATTTGGCTAATGTCGGCGTTCCTCCCCAAGGTAACCAAATCCCTCCACAAGACAACCAAGTGCTTCCACAAGAACAACCTTTGGTCATTCCTCCACCTATGATGGATGGAGAGATAAAGTCAGGATTTTTTACTTTGTCTCTAGATATGGCTAACCAATCACAAGTCGTAGCCTCAGAAGAACAAGCCATAACGACTCAAGCTAATAGGGAGGGTGGACCTCCTGTTCAACCAAATTCTAGTACCACGAATTCCCGCTTGAGGGACGTCACTAGGATGAACACTCCTATGTTCTATGATTCGAAAGAGAATGAAGATCCCCAAGACTTCATTAATGAGATATTGAAGATTCTCTAAGCTATGGGGTTAGCTTCAAATGAAAAGGCCAAGCTATCTTCCTATCAACAAAAGAATGTAGCTCAAACATGGTACACCGTATGGAGAGACAATAGTGCCTGGAGAGCGGGTCATATCACTTGAGAGGTGTTTAGAAGGAATTTTGTTGATCGCTTCTCTCCTAAGGAGAAAAGGGATGCAAAAGTTGAGGAATTCATCATCCTTCGTCAAGGAGGTATGAGTGTGCAAGAGTACTCCATTAAATTCACCAAATTTTCCAAGTATGCTCCTTCCTTGGTGTCTAACCCAAGAGATGAAATGAGTCGCTTCCTTACGAGAGTGTGTGATGATTTGGTTGAAAAGTGTCATTCGGTGATGCTCCATGACAATGTGGATATCTCTAGATTGATTGTACATGTTCAACAAGTTTAGGATACTCGACTTCAGATGATAAATAGAGAGTATAATAGGGCAAAGGCTTGTGAAGGGGGTATTTCAAAGGGTAGGCTTGAGATTCAAGATAAGCCTAAGTTCAAAAAGAGGGTTTCTAACCATGTTCATTCTAAATTTTCTTAGACCACCAAGCATATAGTGTCTAACCCTATGTTCCAAAAGGCTAGAAGTGGAAATTCACCTAGTGATAAACCAACTTTTTCAAGTGTGGTAAGAAACATTATGTGATTGTCTAGTTGGGACGTGAAATTGCTTTACTTGTGGAAAAGAGGGCCATAAAGTCAAGGATTGTCCTAATGTCACGATTCAAGAGAAAGGGAGTGGTCAATCTCAATAAAGTTGTCCTAGTCACTAACCCCCAAATAGGAACTTCTTTTATGCTCTGCGCTCCATAGGTGAAGATGAAGAGTCCCCCTGTGGTCACCGGTATGTATATGTCTTTTCTATTGATGTTTATGATTTAGTTTATGCCGATGCTACATTATCATTTGTAACTCCTCTTGTAGCAAAATAGTTTGATGTTCTAGCCGATATATTAATTGAACTATATTTTTTGTTACAACACCGGTGGGTGACTCTGTTGTGGCTAGGAGAGTGTTTAGGAGTTGTCCTATATTGCGCAGTATAGAAACTTGGGTGGATTTTGTAGAACATGATATGGTCGATTGTGATGTTATTTTAGGGATGGATTACATGCTTGTTTTTCTCTCATTAATTGTAAACAAGTGTGTAAAAGTTCTGAGAGTGGAAGGAGCATAATTCAATTCCTAGAGGTCGTATAATTTCTTGTCTAAAAGCTTGTAAAATTATCTCTAAAGGTTGTCTTTACCATATTGTAAGAGTCAAAGATATTAAGTCCGACATTCCTGCTATTGAGTTTGTCCTCGTAGTGAACAACTTTCAAGATTTCTTTCCCAATGACTTTCAAGGAATTCCTCCCAAGCGAGAAATTGCCTTTGCTAATGACTTATTACCAGATACTAATCCCGTTTCAATATCTCCTTACAAGATGGCTCTAGTGGAATTGAAAGAGTTAAAGCTTCAACTCAAAGACTTGTTAGATAAGGGGTTTATTCAACCTAGTACTTTACCATGGAGAGCTCCGGTATTGTTTGTTAAGAAAAAGAATGGGTCCCTTAGGATGTTTATTGATTATCGCCAACTCAATAAAGTCACCATTAAGAACAAGTATCCACTTTCTCATATTAACATCTTGGTTGATCAACTCCAAGGTGCAAGCTACTTTTCTAAGATTGAGTTCAGATGATGGTATCATCAACTTAGGTTCAGAGGTGAGAATGTACCTATAACCCAATTTTGAACTAGATATGGTCACTATGAGTTCTTAGTGAAGTCGTTTGGTCTAACAAATACCCTTGCACCTTTTATGGATCTAATGAATACGGTGTTCAGGAACTACCTAGATTCCTTTGTGATTGTCTTCATAGACGATACGTTAGTGTATTTAAAAAATGAAAGTGATCATATGGGTCACTTAATAGTGGTGTTAGGAGTCTTAAAGGAACACCTACTATTTGCCAAGTATAGAAAGTTTGAGTTCTTGTTGATATCGGTGGCGTTTCATGGTCATATCATCTCTAGTAAGGTTGTAGAGGTTGATCCAAAGAAAACTAAGGCGATTAAAAACTATCTAGGACCATTGACTCAAACCTACATTAGAATTTTTTTGTATTTAGAGCGTACTATAGGTGGTTGGTGGACTGTTTGGCATCCATTGATTCTCCTTTGACTACCTTAACCCAAAAGAGTGTGAAATTTGCGTGATCGGAGACATGTGAATGAAGCCTCCAAATTTTGAAAGATAGTCTTACCTCCGCTCCACTGTTTACTTTAGTGGAGGGTGTCATGACAAGAATCTAGACCGCAGACGAGACCGGCACGTTGACCTCTAAGAGGTCGCAGACGAGCCTACGTACGTCGTTCTTCCTTAATCTAGGTTAATTTTAGCTGAAAATTTGAAATTTTTTGTTGGTGACATGCTTAATAAAAATTCTACTACATACGTAATTGTTCACCATGAACCATCTAACATTATGACCGTCAAATGAAAGAAATAGTTTATTATAACGATAAAGATATATTTTCCCAAATGGCACCAATACAATGTCTTGAAAAAAAAAGAGAAAGATACACTAGTTGAATATACTCCACTAGATCAATCCTAAAACTAATATCGAATGTAAATGGTGAAGAATACTCGAAAGCATGATGGCCTACCAAGTGCGAATGAATGCTAGACTTCCGGATAACAGCAGCGTTGATCCTGTAGCTCTAGCATCAACCTATGCCTGCACCTAAAAGTTTAGAGTTGAATAGGGTTAGTACACACTTGTACTAAGAATGGGTATATGCAAGAACACACCAAGGACATTCATGAGTAAGCATAGCTCTTTCCTAGCAACATGATTATAGAAGGTCAAATCAGTGGACATGCCAAATTGAGATTTAGAAAGTGAGTAAACTTTCCAAATTTGGATTAGGAAAGTTTATGAACTTCCATATTTGGATTAGGAAAATTATTCCATTAGAGTAACATGCACCATCATACTTTACATTTTGCACACGGCACACAACAGTGTAAACATAGCACATATCATAATTCATATAACATATAATGTTGTTCATATCATTTATTTGTATGTCATGATATCTTGGAGTCATGGACTTGGCATCAAGACTTAACGAAATGAGGGCTCAATGTATGGGACCTCAACTAGGGAGTCTGCTTTAGCAAACACAGAGTCTACTTCTTTCATTCTACGTAGTTCATTTCATTTCATTCATGCGACAATGTAAACACCAGCTATTCCCAGGATGTAGTTTAAAACGTTCATTGGGTTCGTTCTGAAATGACCAAGAAAAACCTAATGTCATTACTTGAGTCTTACTCACCTCTTGATTATCCTATCCTAACACCTTTGTATCGTTTGTTTCATTATGTCCATCATTTGAGGCTGACCTCATTCATTCATTCGGAACATTAACTTTAACCCTACATAGATCATGTGAGAATCATGAAATCAAGTGGCATGAAACCCCACATCGAAGAGAGGTGGAATCACCGGCCAAAGTGACCCAAAATATGATATCGTACATGGGAATTGAACCCCGCCAGATTCCTATATTTGTTGTATAGGTTCAAAGACTAGGAGATATAAGGAGACGCATACCCGACATGCTGGACAGTCTAATATCATGAGAGTTATGTGAACCTGCGTCCTTCCCAAAAGAAGGAGTCAGCGCTCATAGCTAGTCTATCAGTGCTTAGTATAAAGTACCATTACATTCAACTCATACGTCATGGAAATTGGCTTCTAGTATGAGGACATCATAGCTCAAAAGATAATTTCTCATCTCATCATTAGTATTAAGTGTTTTAATCTCAAAACTTTCAGTAGAGTGTTCATAGATATTGATCTCTTCATTAACTTTACACTTTTGTAGGTGAGTACGTTTTGGTAAAATTTACTTAGGCTCATTTGAGATTGCTCTCATCTTTTACTTTAGCTTCATATCATGTTGTCCCCACATTAATCAACATTAGCACATTTGCTCTTCATAATTACTCACACCTTTTTACGTGAATATTCATTTCCTCATATTCCAATGCACTTGGCCATTTGTGTGTTTCATACTCTTTTTTAATCCTTGTAGGTTTATATAATTTCATTACATAATAATTATTTCATTGTATGCCAATGCACTTGGCCATTTAGTGTGTTTTACAGTCGTACTAAACCCTTCTAGGTTCACTTATTTTTAAACGTATGCTAGATATATGGGTCTATACATACAAGCCATGAGGCTTCATTCATAATTAGTTTAAGTGATTCATATCTTCCTAAGGTTATGTATTAGAAGACTTATGCATCTTGTATGTATGCCAAGATCTCAATTTCGATCTAAGTGGGCATCATTATTCTTGATGATTTAACTCACGTATGACTTATGCATTTATAGAGAATTTGGGCAAGGGAACCCAGTTTTCAGATCTCTTGAACAACAATTACATTTTTTTTATTCATTTTGGTTTGATCCATACGGCTTAGGGACCCAAGTTTGAGCCCCAATGCCTTCATTTTATTTTTCTTTTAATTTCTATCTTCATTTTTCGTTTAATGGAACTAAGAGGATGTGGGATCGAATCCCCACAATCTCATTTATTTTTTATTTTCATTGCCTTTAAATTTCTCTCCTTTGGCAGAGGGGTTGTGGGTTCGAACCCCGACAACCCCTGTTTAATCTATTTTTTACTCTGCCTTAAATTTGATTGAGAGGTGGTAGGTTTGAATACCATTCCTCTCATTTTTATTTAAAGTTACATTTTCCAGCCAATACCATGGTTCGAATCCCCTTCACCACAATTCTTTTTACTTCTTTATTATCATGGTTTTTAACATAATGAGGTCACGGGCACAATCCTCTATGACCTCACTTTCTTTAATTCATTTTTTTCAACATTTTAAACCCTCTTTGCTGACCGAAATTCATCACTAGAAGATGGAAATTTTCTTTTAATTTTTTAGCATCCTTTTATCAAGTTACACCTTAGTTCTTAAGGAATTTCTTAGTGCATTTAGAACGCTTTAGGTGCGTTTTCATGGATTCGTTTTGCCAAGAGATTATCCCTCAAATCAGCAACATTTTGAACTCATATGAACATCATATTTACATCAACATGTGTACATGAAATATAAAGACTATGATGCCATTTCAAGTCCTAAACCACGAACAATAGCTACGACAACACACACATATTCACGTAGTTACATTTTCGAAAACATCAAACATAAGTCACATAATTCCAAACATACATATAAACACATAACAATCACGAAAACACGTTTCATCCCTAGTTTTCTACCAGCAAACATAACCAACCTATGATTCAATGGCAGCTAGTGACACGGATATGCAACGGGGAACAATCCTAGTTTTCGGAATGAATATTCTGAACCTTAAGGGGTCTCTTGGGAAAGGGGTAAAGAGAGAAGAGAACCCATACATTTTTTGTATATTTTTTGGTCAGAAAAAAAAGTGAGAAAGAATAAGAGAGATTGAGAGTGAGAGGCGAGAGATAAACGTGAGAGAGTTGGAGTTGTAGGATGCTTAGGAGTCTAGTTTTAGGACATAGTCAATAAGGTTTTGCTTATTTAATAAAAATATGATTTTTATTTTATTTTAAATAAGATAATGAATAATAATTATTAATAAATTACATTAATTCAATAGCTTAAATAAAATATCACTTTAATTCATTGCTTCCACCTAGGTTCGAACCTGGGTGGAGCAATACTTCACTTCAAGAGCCCAATTTCGGCCCTATATCCCCAAAATGCCCCTCCACCTTATTAATTAAATAATTAATTGTATATGTAGGGTAATTACTATACTACACTTAGCCTGGAAAAAGACCATTTTACCCCTAGACCATCCAAACCTATGATTTTCTCTTTTTAAATTTGGTAAAGACTCCTTCAAGTAAATCTTCGTATTCGAGAGCCCTACATGGTTGGAACCAACATTTCTAATCTCAACTAACTCCCAAAGTTAGTTGGCTTGGCTGTAGCCAGGGTTCCGAGGTCTGGTTCTACGGGCATTAATCCGTGTGAACCCTGGTCTAATCGTAGGCATTCTTGACACATTAAGCATTTCTTATCTTATCCATTTTTAGGGTTCTTACATTATCCCCTTCCCCCTTAGGAATATTCGTCCCCGAATGACACTACTCTTTACCAATAATAAGTAAGTCATCTATAGAACATACGCATGCATAGGTAATCCAATACTCCCATTGGTGAATATTTGATTCACATATTAACATGATGGTGCACATACTTGAAACATACTAGTAGTTTCACATTAGTAGACTAAGGAACTCTTTCCTAAACAAGCCTCATCAAAGAATACAACATAAGCAAACATATAAATAATATAAATCAGCAACCAACATGATGTTTCAAACATATTAACCTCATTCTAGTGCATACATACCATACACAATCAAATACTTGAAGGACTAACTAAGGCTACTCACCCGAGACTTCACCAGAGGTGCCTTCCCCTGGAACATCAGACTTGAGTGCGAAGAATCGTTGCCTCCTTGGAGCCCCTTTAGTTGGACCATTCGACTGAACACTCTCCTTCCCTTGTTCTTGACTTCTCCTAATAGGACAATCCTTCACCATGTGACACGGTTTTCCACAACTATAACAAGCGTTAGTGTCCATCATTCACTCTCCTCAATGTAGTTTGCCACACTTGCTGCAAGGTGGTCTCTCTTGACTTGTAAAGTTTTACGAACTTCAGGGAGTAATCCCTGACTGACATTGAGCCCTTCTTAAGGCTATTGAATTCCTCAAACATAGCCTACTTCATTTATTTGGGAAATAACCATTCTAGGAAAGCCATCTTGAAAACATCCCAAGTAATAGGACCTTTTTTAAGGCCCTTCTATCCCACCACACTTTATACTAGGATTAAGCTACATCAATTAGTTGGTAGGATGGGAACTCAGACTTCTCCACATTATTCAAACCCAATCGCCTGAGCTTGTAAAGTGCTATCTTTGGCAATCTTTACCAACATTGTCCTTACTTCTCCATTTGTCAACCCATCTGGGTTAACAGGCATCTCTATTCCAGCAGCTGGAGCCTGGGAAGGAACCTGAATTACCCTAGAAGCTACTCCTCCGATCTCTCCGCCTGCTTTTCTCCTTATATTCATCTATTGGAAACTTCAAGAGTTGATGTTATATTTACTCTTAAGACCAGGAAATCCGACAATAGAGAAGGCACGATAAGATTAGAAGAAGGGAAATTTTTCATACGCATCATGTAGTCTCTAATCTAGGATAGTGGTGCACTTCACTAGCATGACTTAGAAACTACTCAGTGTGGTTGATGTGACTTATTATCCTCAGAATTTAACCTATCACTCTGATACAAACTTTTTCACGATCAAATACTAGACCCCAGACAAGACCGGCGTTGTTAACCTTTAAGAGGTCACAGACAAGCCTACATACGTCATTCTTACTTAATCTAGGTTAATTTAAGCGGAAAACATGAAATTTTTGTTGGTGACATGCTTAATAAACATTCTACTACATACATAATTGTTCACCATCAACCATACAACATTAAGATCATCAAATGAAAGAAACAGTTTATTATAACGATATAGATGTACTTGCCAAAATGGCAACAATACAATGTCTGAAAAAAAGGGGAAAGAAACTCTAGTGGAACATACTCCACAGCCTCAATCCTACAACAAAACTAGAATCTAAATGTTGAATCATCCTCGAATGCATGAGGTACTACCATGTCCGGATAAATGCTCGACGTCAAGATAACTGCAGCGCTGATCCTGTAGCTCTAGAGTCCACTTGTGCCTGCACCTAAAAGCTTAGAGTTGTCTAGGGTTAGCACACACTTGTACTAAGTATGGATAAATGCAAGCACACACCAAGGAAATGCATGAGTAAGAATAGCTCTTTCCTAGCATCATGATTATAGCTAGTCAAGTCAGTGGACTTGCTATATTGAGATTAAGAAACTGAGTGAACTTTCCAAATTTGGATTAGGAAAGTTATTCCATTAGAGTAACATGCACCTTCATACTTAACATTTTGCACACATCACACAACAACGTACCCATAACACATATCATAATTCATATTAAACATAACGTTGTTCATATCTTTTATTCGTATGCCATGAGATCTTGGAATCATGGACTTGATATTAAGACTTCCTAAAATTAGGGCTCAAACATATAGGACATCATATAGGGAGTTTTCTTTAGCAAACAGAGAGTCTGCTTCTTTCATTCATACGTACTTCATTTCATTTCATTCATGCCCCAGTGTAAACACCAGCTATATCTATGATGTAGTTTAAGACATTCATCGGGTTCATTGTGCAATGACCATGAATGACCTAATGTCATTACTTGAATCTAACTCATCTCTTAATTATCATCTCCTAACACTTTTGGTATCGTTCGTTTCGTTGAGTGCATCATCTGATCTGGCCTCATTCATTCATTAGGAACTTTAACTTTAACTTACATAGATATGTGAGCATCATAAAATCTAGTGTCATGAAACACCACACTGAAAAGAGGAGGAATCACCGTCCAAAGTTACCCAAAACGTGCTAGCGTACATGCAAATTGAACCCCGCCAGATCCTTATATTGGCAATATAGGTTCGAAGACTAGGAGATATAAGGATACCCATACCCAGCATGCCAGACAGTCTCATCTCATGAGAGTTAAGTGAACCTCAACCATTCCCAAAACAAGGCATCACCGCTCATAGCTAGTCTATCGGTGCTTACTATAATGTTCCATTACATTTAACTCATACGTCATGGAAGTTAGCTTCTCGTATGATGACATCATACCTCAATAGATTATTTGTTATCTAATCATTAGTATTAAGTGTGTTAATCACAACACTTTCATTAGAGTGTTCATAGAGACTGGTCTATTCATTAACTTTACGCTCTCATCGGTGAGTACGTTTTGGTAACATTTACTTAGGCTCAATTGAGATTTCTCTCATCTATTACATTAGCCTAATATCATGTTGTCACCACATTCATCAACATTAGAACATTTGCTCTTCATAATTACTCACCCCTTTTTACGTGAATGTTTATTTCATCATATACCAAATGCACTTGGCCATTGGTGTGTTTCACACTCTTACTTAACCCTTTTAGGGTTTGATAATTTTATCACATAATAATCAATTAATCGTATGCCAATGTACTTGGCCATTTAGTGTGTTTTACACTCGTACTTAACCCTTGTAGGGTTACATCATTTCATTACGTACATCTTATGTTCACTTATTTTTAAACGTATGCTAGACTTATGAGTCTATACATACAAGCCATGAGGTTTCATTCATAATTCGTTTAAGTGATTCACATCTTCCTAAGATTATACAGTACAAGACTTATGCATCTTGTATGTATGCCAAGATATCGATTTCAATCTAAGTGGGCAGCATTATTCTTGAAGTTTTAACTCATATATGACTTGCGCATTAATAGGGAATTTGGGCAAGGGAACCCGGTTTTCAAATCTCTTGAACAACACTTACATTTTTTTTATTCATTTTGGTTTGATCCATACGGGTTGGGGACCCAAGTTCGATCACCAATTCATTCATTTTCCCCCTTAATTTCTCTCTTCATATTTCTCTTAATGGAACTAAGAGGATGTGGGATCGAACCCCCATAACCTCATTTAGTTTTTATTTTCATTGCCTTTAAATTTCTCTCCTTTGGCCGAGGGTTTGTGGGTTTGAACCCCCACAACCCCTCTTTAATTTTTTTTACTCTTCCTTAAATTTGATTGAGAGGTGGTGGGTTTGAATCCCACTCCTCTAATTTCTTATTTAAAGTTACATTTTCCAGCCAATTCCATGGTTCGAATCCCCTTCACCACAATTCTTGTTACTTCTTTATTTTCATGGTTTTTAACATAGTGAGGTCACGGGTTCAATCCTCCATGAACTCACTTGCTATAGTTCATTTTTTTCAACATTTTAAACCCTCTTTGCTGACTGAAATTCATCACTAGAAGCTGGAAATTTTCTTTTAATTTTTCAGCATCCTTTTATCAAGTTACACCTTAGTTCTTAAGGGAATTTTGTAGTGAATTTAGAACGCTTTAGGTGCGTTTTCATGGATTCGTTTCGCCAAGAGATTATCCCTCAAATCAGCCACATTTTGAACTCATATGAAAATCAAATTTATTACAACATGTATACATGAAATATAATGAACTATCATGCCATTTCAAGTCCTAAACCATGAACAAAAGCCACAACAACACACACATATACACGTAGTTACATTTTCGAAAACATCAACATATGTCACATAATTCCAAACATACATATAAACACATAATCATCACGAAAACACTTTTCATCCCTAGTTTTCTACCACCAAACATAACCATCCTATGATTCAATGGGATCTAGTGAAACGGATATGCAACGGATATGCAACGGGGAACAATCCTAGTTTTCGGAATAAATATTCTGAACCTTAAGGGGTATTTTGGGAAAGGGGCCAAGAGAGAAGAGAACCCTTACCTTTTTGACGTTATAATCTTGACTGGATTCCCAAAAACATAACGCAATAACACGTCTAAGCCTCTTCAATATCAACTCCACTCGAATGACAACCTCCCTTAGCCTAGTGTACGATTAACGTTTGTTTTCTTGTGATTTCGTGTGAGTTCTTCAAGTGTCTAGAACTTGGTTTATTTTTCATATTTTGTATATTTTTTTGTCAGATAAAAAACGTGAGAAAGAAAAAGAGAGATTGAGCGTGAGAGTGCAATGACAAACGTGAGAGAGTGGGAGTTGTAGGAGGCTTAGGATTCTAGTTTTAGCACTTAGTCAATAAGGTTTTGTTTATTTAATAAAAATCTAATTTTTGTTTTATTTTAAATCAGATAATTAATAATAATTATTAATTAATTACATTAATTCAATAGCTTAAACAAAAAATAACTTTAATTCATTGCTTCCACCTAGGTTCGAACCGCGGTGGAGCAAGGCTTCACTTCAAGATCTCAATTTCGGCCCTCTCTCCCGAAAATACCCCTCCACCTTCTTAATTTAAATAATTAATTGTGTATTTTGGGTAATTAAGATACTACCCTTATCTGGGGAAAAGACCATTTTACCCCTTGACCCTCCAAACCTAAGATTTTCCCTTTTTAAGTTCGGTAAAGACTCCGTCAAGAAAATTTTCGTATTCGAGAGCTCTACATGGTTGAACCCAACATTTACAAGATCAAATAACTCTCCAAGTTAGTTCGCTTGGTTGTATAAGGGGTTTCGAGGTCTGGTTCTACTCACATCAATCCGTTTGAACCTTGGTCTAATCATAGGCATTCTTGACATATTAAGTATTTCTTATCTTATACATTTTTAGGGTTGTTATAGAGGGTACCAATGGATTTGTGGTATATTGTGATGCATCATGAGTGGGTTATGGGTGTGTTCTTATTCAACATGGATAAGGTAGTACCCTATGCCTCTAGGCAACACAAGGTGCATGAGACAAGCTATCTAAATCATGATCTTAATTTTGCGAACGTAGTGTTTTATTTAAAAATAGGGAGAAATTACTTGTATGATGTTCATGTGGATGTTTATATCGACCATATGAGTCTTCAATATGTGTTTACCTAAAAAGAGTTCACTTTCTGTGAAAGAAGATGGTTATAATTTTGGAAATATTACGACATGAGTGTTCTCTACCACCCCAGCAAAGCCAATGTTATTTCAGATGCTTTGAGTAGTATGTCCATGGGTAGGGTATCTCAGGTAGATGAATGAAGAAAGACCTAGTGAAATATGTTCATAGGTTGGCTAGATTGGGTATTCAGTTGGAAGATTTCTCAAATACTGGTTTTGTAGTTCATAACAACATCGAGTCATTCTAAGTGGTTGAGGTGAAGTTTGAACAACATGTCGATCCACTATTGATGGAGTTGAAAAATCGGTACTTAGTAAGTTTAATGAGTCATACTCCCAAGGGTTATGGTGTGTTAAGGTAACAAAATAGATTATGTGTATCGGATGTTGATGATATGAGGAATAAGGTGTTATAGGAAGATCATTGTTCCCGATATTCCATCCATACGAGTTCCACCAAGATGTGTGGTGATTTTATAGAGTTATCATAGTGGAATGGCTTAAAAAGAGACGTAGCGGTGTTTGTATCATAGTGTCAAAATTGCATACAAGTGAAAGTCGAGAATCTGAAGCCTAGTGGTCTAATTAAAGAAATGGATGTTCCTACTTTTAAGTGGCAAGAAATTAATATGGAATTTGTTGTTGGGTTTCCTCAAACACGGAGGCAGAATGATCCTATTTTGGTTAAAGTACATAGATTCATAAAATCCACTCATTTTATTCCTGTTAACTCTAGTTAGACGATGAAAGATTATGCAAGGATTTACACTAATGAGATTGTGAGTCTTCATGGGATCTCTTTGTCCATCATATCATATAGAGGTTCTCAATTTACATCTTGTTTTTGGAGATCTTTCTAAGATTGGTTGAATACTAGCGTGAAGCTTAGAACCACTTTTGATCCCCACATGGATGTTCAAGCGGACTGTAATATTAAAACTCTTGAGGATATGTTAAGGTTATGTGTGATAGACTTTAAAGGGAATTGGGATGATCAGTTGTTGCTGATTGATTTCTCCTATAATAATAGCTACCGTTAAAGTATTTTGATGGCTCCCTTTGAAGCACTCTATGGAAGAAGATGTGGGTCTTCCGTCGGGTGGTATGAGGTTTGTAAGTCTTCACTCCTTTGTCCCGAAATTGTCTATGAATCTTTGGAGACGGTTTGTGTTATAAGGGATAGATTAAAAATAGACTATAGTCGGCAAAAGTCCTATGCTTACAATAAGAGAAGGGATCTCTACTTAGAAGTAGGTGATATGGAGTATTTAGAGATATCACCTATGAAAGGTGTTATGAGATTTGGTCTCCGGTATGTGGGTCCCTATGAGGTTTTGCTAAGAGTTTGAAATGTTGCATGTGAATTGATACTAACTAGTGAACTATCTTTGTTTCATCCAATGTTTCATGTTTCCATTTTAAAGAAGTGTATTGGTGATCCCTTATCCATTCTTCCTGTTTAAGAGTTAGGTGTGGATGAGAGCCTTTCCTATGAAGTGGTTCAAGTGGAGATCCTTGATACATAAGAGGCCGAGGCCTATATGAAGTCTATTTATCCAATTCTTTTTCCTAAATAAGGTTAGTTATTCCTGATAATAATGAAAATAATGATTAACATTGAATTTGACTTGTTTAGAAAAAATATGCATGTGTTAAAAAAAAAATTTATATATAAAAAAAGAATTTCATGTGAAAATGCTTTTTGGCTTATTTTTGCACTTTTTTGTGTTTTGTGTATTGTTGCCTTCATAAAGTGGTATTGAACATGTTAATGTGTTGTAAGAAGTTTTTGCATAAGTTACTTGATGATCTTGTTGAGCTCATGTTTATATTGGAAGGAAATTCCTTATGTTATGATATTGAGCTCTTATAGGTAGTAAATTGTGATTTGAGTTGCTATGTGCAAATGTCATATTTTTATGTTGATTTCAGTTGTTACTCATGTTGTTATTTGTTGTTGTTGGTTGGGCTGCGAGAATTTAGTCTATCCTTTCCTTATACAAAGATTTTAATGTCATTCGGGGACGAATGATCCTAAAAAAGAATATTGTAACACTCCGAAAGTCTAAGACCTAATCTAGACCCTCAAATGATGAACTGACCTTGTACTATTGTTTTAAGACCTAAAATAATGAATATAAATCATTTATGAAGTTTTAGAGTCAACACATCAAGGAACGTCCACAATGGCCAGTGAATTGTAAAATCGAGGTTAGTGTGCCTTGGCATGTTTCTTGGGGTTTTAAGAGTTGGAATTCAACAAAATTTTGTATAAATTTGTTTAAAATGTATTAGATATTCTTTTGGAAGTGACAGCCGCGTATGACTCCCCTAAGACTACCTTAAGGGCCCGTGGGGAGGACCGTTCCAATTTAAACAAAAAGCTGTCGAACGACAATGCTTATTGACGAGACAAATGATGGGGCGTCGCCTGGTTGACGGGGCGATGATTATACCGTTCTCCCACACTTGGTCACTTTCCAAAAATATTCTAAATGACCATGCTCTGACACAAACGACGGTTGTGCAGGACAGTTGGTGCAAGGGTCGTCGACTGACCTATGTGCCGTAGGTAGGGGTCTCATAGGTGAGGCCTGTGATTTTTCTACCAAATTTAAATTATTTAATTTCATTAATTATTAATTTACGGGATTAATTAGGTGTTAAGGGATGATAATTTTAATTAGATAAGTGAGTATAAAAGGCAAAACTCATATTAAATTAACCTAACACACTTCAATTCCCAAAACTCAAATCTTCTTCCTTCTCTCTACTTTGTCTCAATGAAGGAAGACTCCATAGAAGACCTAGGTCTAAGGTCTTAGGGATGAAATAAAATAACTTTATCTCCATCAAACTTCATGGATTAACAAGGTATGGGAACTCTTGACCTTTAGGATTCCTTTCCCCAAAGGTTTCTTCCAAATTGATTTCCAAAAGTTTATAGAAACATAGGTTTCATTCCTAATCCTAAATTAATCTTCCAAACTATATTTTTCTTGGTTTTTTTATTACTATGGATATAATGTGATTCATTATTGGTGAATTAGGGTTTTTATTCATGTTAGACCTAATTCTATAGAAGAGATCATGAATTGACACTATTTCCCTAACCCTAGGTTATGAATTGATTATGAATTGAATAATGATGATGCAATTTACTTAGTTCTTTTGTTAGTTACTATTATATGATGTTAAGTCTATTATTGGATGAATGTTGTTTGTTAATTGTATGACCATGGAAGAATGCTTGTGAAAGTAAAGTGGTAAGACTTATGATCTTGAACTCGTAGTTCAATTGTGATGGATTGTACTTCATGAAGACGTTTATTTGAAGTATTTATTTAGATTAGATTATATAGTTTAATTTATGATTAATATTATTGAAATATATTCATTATATGGATTGTAAGATTATTATTAAGGTGTAATGATATAAGGTTTACTTTAATGGCTTATGTGCCTTACTGTGACATAATGATGATAACGTGTTAATCTCACTAATGAGAGTTTTATAGGAAGGAAGTTCTCATTGAATTCCTAATGAGTTAATGAATATTAATATACAAGGCGTTATCATATAGCCTTTACTAAGTTATGATGAAAATAAAGTCTTAAAGACATTTCAAAAAGGGAAATTAGCTTAGCAACAAGTGAACTATTTATGAAGGGTTTCACTTCCGAATGTGGAATGGTAGGTTCACAATGATTCTCATGAGATAGATATTACAATGAAATTGTGAATAAAGAGGGTCCACATATTTCTCTTAGTTCTTAAAATAAGTTGCCCCCATAGGAATACTAGCTAGTTGATCCACCTTCTTTCGGTGTAGGGTTTGATGATCCCGGATTCCACATATAAGATCATGTGGTCTATGTTGGTTAGGGAAGTTGTTCCTCAAAGTAAAGAAGTAATTAAGTGAACATTAACTACGGTGAATTAAGGGGTTTGACTTAGTCTAGGTAGGGGTATGGGACTATACATTTACATTTCACTACTTGCCCTTGAGGGAAGTCCTATGAGGTTGTTCTTGTGTTCTTATAAAGTAAATGATATGCATATGTTGGCTTTATATGATGATGACATATTTTATGTTGGTTTCACTTATGAACATGTAATTAGTCTATAATGCTAAATATGATGTTGACTACTCATGAAGCTATGTTATATGAAATTACATTGCTTGTGATTTCTTGTTAGGTTACTTGGTTATGTGGGGTTATGGGACTTCACTTGATCATTTCATATGTAATCTTTGTAATGGGTAGTGATTAAGGGTCTTGCATAGTTTGTAATGTTATGAACTCTTATAAATGCTTTGTTGTGGTTGTATGCTTTATTATGCTACTAAACATGTTGACTTCACTTTCCTTAATTATGTTGGCCTTATATTCTATATGGTCTTGTCTTGATGAATATGTGATTATTGGATCATATTTGTTCTTGAATGTGCATAAAGGCTTTTCAAAGAAAATTAATATGTTTTGAACAAATGTCCCTTTAAGAATTATTCCAATGTTTTATGGGAATATGTTTCCATACTTAGTAAAAGTGGTGTACTAACCCATTTCTCTAGGTTTTTTACAAATATGTAGGTTTCGGCCATTGAGTTCCTAGAAGGACAATTGAACAAGACTTTGACTCTTTTCTCCTTGTGTTTGGAGGTCCTCTTGTTCGGGGATGTTACCTATTTCTACATCTATCTTTGAAGTTGTATTTTCATAATGACATTGTTCATTCCTTTAAGATTTTGATATTGATGTAAGCCTTTATTGACATGCTGACTTTGTCTTGGCTATGTCCAAGATTTGTACTCCTTTAGATTGTTCACTATGAGAAGTAGTATTAGACTAATTCCTATGTATCTTATGCTGTCTAAATGAGAAGCTAATGTATGCTTCATATGCGAGGAGGCTAAGTGAACTCCACATGTAGTATAAGAGATCTAGGTATATGCAAACCTCACTATATAGATATGCATATGAAAACTTTTAATTTTCCACACTTTTTAACCAATGAAATGTAATGAGGAATGCTAAGAGGCTAGTCGTAACTAACATACCAAAAATCCAAGTTAATGATTATCCTTAATCAGTTCTCAACACTTCATAATCAATTGACATAAAGGAATATATACCTAAGCAATTCATTATAATGTAAACATAATCTAATTATCATATCATCAAGATCACAAGACCCACATTATAGGCCAATTTGACAAATTAGGAGGATCATGGGTTCTTCATTACAATGACTTTGAAATCAATTTGACAATGAATACATTGCTAGATTGAAATGCATAATTAAAATAGTAATTAAACATAAAGCCATCATTAGAATGACTTTGAAATCAATTTGACAATGAATACATTGCTAGATTGAAAATTTGGAATTTTTATCTTTGAATCACTTCTGAAAATGATTGATTTAACTCCTTCGATGGAATATTAACTAAGGATTAACGATTAAAATACCTTATCTATTGAAGACCCGTGAAAAAATGGAGAAGAAACCATAGAAATTCAGCCCCTACCTTGTACTTTAGTTTTGGTGTCCAATGGAGGTATGATAGAATTTGGAAGAGGAGAGTTTTAGGGTTTTGATTTTCTTATTGTGTGTTACGGTTTTTACTTGTGAAAGGTCTTAAATATGGAATAAAAACAGTTAACAAACTCCCAAATTACCTAAAACACCCCATACTTGTTTGGACTTTTAGATATGTCAAACTTAACTTTTAGTTTCAGAATTATTATGAGGGAATAAAACCATGACGCGGAGATGCTCCCACTTGATTTTTGGAATTAAATTTCGATTCAGTAGAGTAAGAAATGTTCCCGCGAAGGTAGCAATAACTTGGCCCTTAGTCAACTACGTCTGGGACACGGACTACTTTCATTGATGAACAAAAAGTTGCTGCCTTGTGCAGCTTGTTGGCCCAAGGTTGGGTCCTCCTCTAAGACCCCTAGGTCAGTCCGTGGGGATTAATAACCGGACATTTCTAACACAAATATTTCCATATACTATTAATTATCCTTCCCTATAAATTTAGACTCCAAACAACACGTATAACATAAAAGGCACACTAGAACACACTAGCACGTCTAAGGTCTAACTTTCGAACGTCTCGAACGTTCTTTGGATGTTTGACCTCTACATAACTTCAAATCAATAATAAAATATCTAAAATACTTAATTAACACATTATGAACATTTTTAGGCACATGTGTGTCTCTAGACACCTTAGTTCATTTTGAGGGTCTTAACACACATAATAGGCTAAATTGAGAAATTAAGGAGATCATGTGTTCTTCATGAAATTTGATTGAAAATCAAATTTAAATCATTTATTAGTCAAAAAATCACCATTAAAATTCCTTTGGAAACAATATGACAATGAACCCATGGCTAGATTGATGGATAGCAATTTTTATCATAAAATCTCATTGGAAAACCATGGAAAGAACTTCATAGATGAAAACTTAACTAAGGATCAAGGATTAACCTAACTTAATATATGGGTTAAATAAGTACTAAAAACCGTTTGTAACCAACTACAAAATTTCCCAAAACACCCCCTTACTTCTATAAAATTTTATACATGTCAAACTTAACTTTAAAATGATACAACCGAATCTGGGAAGTGGCTGCGCGTCGCGGAGGCAGCTCTTATTTTTTGCCTCACAAAAATTTTAGGCAGTGAGCCTGGTGTCGTTCAATGAACATGAAGCTTGAGTTTCATGCGCACGACGCGTGAGGGACTCCAGATATTGCCACTGAACATTGCCTGTGGCAGCTTGTTTTGCCAATGCTAGGGTCTTCCTTAAAGACCCTTAGGGTTGTCCCTGGGGAGTCGTACCCTAACCTTTTGACCCTTAACATTTATATTAAGATACTAGGGTCACTTCTATTGCTTTTAGACTCCAAAAAATACGTAAAAACAAGGGAAACATTCAAGGACACACCATCACACAAAAGACTAGTGTCCGGACGTCTTGGTCGTCCTTTGACGTTTGACTTCCAAATTCTTTTAAAAGACTACTAGTAGATGATAAACACTTTATTTACATGTTATTAACTCATAATGAAAATGTGAGTCTCTAGATAAACTTAGTTCGTTTTGAGGTCGTTACAAATTTAACTTACTTCCGCTAATGTGCAATGGTCATTGCAAAAGAATCAGTTCCTTAATTGTAAAATCAGAATGATATGCAAAGAGTTCACATTTATCAATGTAGCTTCATTTGTTCTCTTTGTAGACATTCATTCATTTTTTTTCAATTGAGATCACTTTCAAGTCAACGGCATTTATCAAAACCAAGAGCCAAATTTTTATAAGAACAACCACTTCAAACACAAGGGGTGGCAAAATTTTAAAAAATGAAATTTTTTTGAAGGGTAAAAATTATTATGAATTAGGATCCTAAAGATATCCATAATCTCAAACGATCCATAAAAAGCAGATTCAAAAACTCAATTTACAACAAACAACGCATCTCAAAACAAGCAAACATTTAACATAACAAAACCAAGTGGGCCTTACCCCCACAAAAAATAAAACCATTTGTCCTCAAGTAAAAATAATAGTAACATTAATAAAGTATCCCTAAGACAATGAGTAAGGTAAAGAGAAATCCTGTCTATGGAATCTCTCCTGTTGTCGGGGCATCTGAACTTAGAGGTATAGCGTGCCATAGGAGTTGTTGTGGGTGGCCCAAGATGTGATGTCTTACTCATCGGATGTACCACTGTCCCTCCTAAATTAGTAATGCTTCCTAATATGTGTTGCTCTTCCTCTATGGTTGTCAGCTCCTCTCATGTTGTCTTGATTTCTTTCTTAGTTTGTACATCTATATAATCCTCAACTGCCTCTTTAGGAGCATTTCGGTCTTCGGTGGGTCTCAGCGGGGCACAAAATTCTATACTCTGCAAATAATTTACATCAATCCGTAGTATCTCAGCGTTCACTTATAAAGCAAGAATCTCGGCTGGCATCTCCTGTCTGCGCTTATATATTGTAACTCTCCAATTCAATGCATTTACAGCAGTCTAGATGGGAGCAAGTGCAGCAATGATGGCTTTGTCAATAATCCCAGGGACTGACTTCTCCACTTTGGATGTCTGTGCTTTAGTGGATGAGGCTAGTCGTCCCATCTTCAGGATTATTCCCAAAGTTACTTTGATTATCTCTACGGGTGTGGAATCACCTTGATCTTGTGAAAAGAAGGAAAGAACAGAAGTTCTTGTAGGCTTAGAGGCCTGAGTGGGTGCAGCTGCATCCATAGATGAAATGTCAATATAAATATTAAAGTTGAATATCAGTAATGGCAATGGGAGTGATCTCATGATATTCTAGGTCTCAACACACTCCAGCTCTTCTACATAGCTCATTTACAATTTTTGGAAACAGCAGGGAGGTATTTGTCTATTTAGCCTTTTTGGACATTTCTTGTGACATTCGCAGATCAAGGTCAATGCTCTTCCTATACATGATACTTCCAAGGCAGGATGCTCTAGGCAAAAGTAGAATAGTCTTGTTCTAGGAGTGCATGATAGTACCGTTCATGAAATTCAACCAAAATATGGCAGCCACGTTCAATCTTTCTTCACTATGAATTCTCTAACTCTGAGCTACCTATCTATATTTACTGATATCATAGGCTCTAGTGTTCCTTCAGATCCTCAGGAGTTCATGCGATAAGCAATTCCATTATAGGGTTCTATAGAATGCAACGCCCTTTCCAATATAGAAGTAATATGCTTTCTATAACATGCCTCTTCTGTGTGTCTCACTGTAATGAACCATACTAGTTTAAATTCGATTGTTTGATTTTTGTTTTTCGGCACTAACAATCTATATGCTTCATAGAACTCTATAACCCAATTAGGAACATATAGTCCTCAGGGTTCGGAAAACAACTTGAAATGATGGAAATGTAGGGTGGCTAAAATCTGAGGGTGTATCTCCAAGTCATCCATTACTAAGCGCTTTTCTTCTGGGATGGTCCTCACTCATTTCCCCGCAACATGTTAAGCATGTGATGTTGTTGCACTATAGAAGGTAATGATGCCATTGTAGGTGTAGATGTTGGAGTTTGCTTAGGAGGAGTTCTGGTTGAGGTTACTCTGATTGGTACGACAGCATTTAATAAAACCTTCCTATTTGAACTTTGTGGCATAATCCTCACCCTTTCCTATCTTTGATTAGATGTTGATCATCTTCTGACTAAGTCTTATGACGTTCAAATATACTTCCTTAAAGGAAATATAAATGATTGTATGCAACATATTTACCCAACTATGAGTCGGGGTCGATCTCACAGAGAATATTGAAGAATATTATTAATATCAAATATTTAACTCAATAGTCGTTATATAGAAATGGGGGGATTTATATTGAAATAAAAATAAAATCACTAAAAATATCTTTGAACTTATTGTTTATTTATAAAAAAAGTTATTAAAAATAACTAAGAATGTATTCCCCATGAGCTCATAAGTTCATATTCCTAGCAATAACAATTTTTTCCTAGTATTTTGCATGTTAAATAGTAAGTTATATATCTCTAAATCCTTCGACCGGCATGTAGAGAATTTCACCCCCTAACTTAGTCAGACTACGTGTATATAAGACACTAACACTTACCTTTACCTCATATTAGACATCATTATCTATGTATGACTTAAGTATTAATTCGCACCTATCGACACTAGTCTATTAGATAGTTTAACACTAAATCAATGTTGATAATTCTTTTCTTATCAACTACCTCCTTGATACGGCAAGTAGCAACAGGGCTAGTTATAACGCGTACACTTGTTAAAAAGACATCAAAATAAAATAATTATCAATACATGAAAGAACGTATTTGAGAATTGCTTAGTTGATATTCTAACATTGTTAATCGCTTATGGTCCCCACAACCCTAGTTATGAAATTTAACTACTCATTATATCAAAAACACAATAAAAAATTATTACATAAATATGCTTTTGTTAATGATAAAAAGTTAAGAACAATAGCTAAACTATATTTTATTAATAACTAATACAAATAAATAAAAAAGGAAAAGAAATAATAAACCACAGTTTTCTGGCCTTCACGGCAGCTCTTTCAAAGTTCCAAAGCTAGAAGAAAATTTATATTTTGTCTTGTTTCTTGATTCTTAGCCTCCTCCCCCAAAATAATAATTTTATGGACTACTTATAAATAATGAAACCCTAAATAAAATAATTGAGTTCACTTCAAATTAGAAATCCAAAACAAAAAGGAAAAGAATTCCTTTTTCTTTTGTTACGCCGTGTGACCTGTCCGTGAAAGTACTGCCACATAAAAAGTTATATTGTCTTCACTTACTTCCACCTGGCGGAAAGTATTCCAATTCAAAGATGAAATTTTTATGTTGCAATGTGCACTTGATGTTTATACATTATTTTATTAAATCTAATCCATTAGATTGTCTTCTTGATTTTCTTCTTCAACCTTCCATTTTTAATTTGTTTTAGTTCCAAACTTCTTCATTTTCTCAGAAATTTAATCCTAAAACTAAAATACACAATTTATCACAATCGACATAATTTATTCTCAAAATGGACGAATATAAATAATAAATGTGAAGTAAATAGTGATAAAATAATGTTTATTTTTGTCTCACATCAGAGTCATCCTCTTTTGGATGATGTTTTTCTTTTTCTTGTTCTAGTCTCTTTGGAGCTCCTCTCCTCTTCTTTTCAGAGGATTTGAGCCTCCTTCATAAATTCCTATGTACGGTGTTGCTTTCTTTGAGAGTTTTATTTTCTCGCCGGTACATACCATATCTGCAATGATTCACTTTCAGTTGAAATCGCAGTTGAATGTAAATGCAAAAAAGTTGTTGCAGTTGTGTTTTGCCTTTCAATTGGGCGAATCGCCGAATGTTTTTGGCAAAATTAAAACTGTTGGCCATGTTATACAGTGAGAGCAGTAAAAGAGGCATGTTGAAGGCGATCTATTACCATTAAGCGATCTATTACCATTAGGCGAACCGGCGAGTCGTTCGGCGCATGCGACCGTGTTTACCGAAACAACCAATTGTGCCTGAGTCTTGTTTTGCTACGAATGATCATCCTTTTGAATCATCACAAATAAAAGCTAAACATAAACATATGACATTTATGCAAAATGCATACTTCAAATCACCTCGAAGTACATGTACTTCTTCAGATTTTAACAAATCTGTCCATTTTACTATGATTATCTTAAGAAAGTTGTCACCAATACCCTCATTGGATAACTTTTATTATTTAGCACAAATGGTGGGTTACTTAGACTTCACCAAAATAATATGTCAATGATTAAGCAACATTCATTATGATTTCAATCAATAATAATCACACACACAAACACATTCGAATATTCAAGCATTTCATGCAAAAAATTTTGAAAAAGAAAATAGCATCAAAAGACCTTGATTCTATCGGAAAGACCCAACACACGTCATCGTAATACTATACTTTAAATGAGCGCAAAAATTTTTAGAATAAATTTGAGGTTTTATAGACAAACCTTTTATGCTGATCAAATATCTTGCTATAAGGCTAGGCAGCAAAGAAATCCAACCCCAAGCACTATTGACGAATAAAAATACTAAGCAACGTAAAAATATATGAAAATGACACCTTTGGTGTAATTTGGAGACTTTCAAATGTGGGAAAGTGAGAGATTCAAATATTTGACCATTGTCCGTGATATAATTGTTTAGTTCTCGTCCATTTGGTGAAGTTTATCCGTCTCGTCGACCACTCGGCAACGCGTTGAACGGACTTTTATTGGTCATTTCTCCAAGTTCTTCAATTTTCTTCAAGTGAGATATGCAGTCATCCTTGGGTACACTTAACCAATTGACTATACGCGAAGTTCATGTTATCTCGCGGAGTTTTGCATTCTCCATCAAACCATTTCATTGACCCAAATGGCACAAAAGGGTTCACTAACATGGTTAGCATTGCGCTGAATGGATTCTTTCTTCGCAAAGTTAACAGTTCCCAAATTTTCTACATTATATCCTTATAACTAGTACATTATTATTTAATAAAGTAAAATTCTAACTTATGACCTTCGGTTGACTCCCAAGGAGAACCTTATTTAGCGTCGTGGCTTGACGTCAGTCCTATCTCATTCTTTGATAAAAGATTTATCACTAGTATCACTTGGTAACCCTAATATGTTGTTTGGGTGGCGCTGAATCATGGTGAACATCAAGAGTGATTAGATGTGTTGAATTGATCTTTAATGATATTCGATCAACTGATTCACCTTTTCATTTCCTCCAACACGCGATCTTGATCGATGATCTTTTGGAGAATGATTTGAAGCGTGTCCTCAACAGGACTCTTCTCAAGTTCTCTAGGGCTCTTCCTTGTGTGGGGAGGTATATAACTCCATTTTCAGTTGCACTTATTTTCCACCTTTGATATTTTGGTGGTCAAGTCATTTAATATAGATATAAGTAACGCTTGAGTGAGGCCATTCTCGGCTTCTTGATTTGTCTCAACTATCTTGCCACCCACTCCCTCTGTCATTCATAGAGGACCTGCATGAACAATATAAAATACAAGAGATAAACAAAACTAATAGTGAAATTAGTAGAAATTACGCTACAAATAACTAAAAACTATAAGTAACTACATTTTCACGGGACACTACTCCCCGACAGTGGTGCCATTTTGATTGTTTGATTTTTTTTCTCTATTGATCGTGATCAATGACACTAGCCTATATTATTAGTGTCTACAAATTGAAGCGAGTATAGTAACCTTAACAATTGTTGGGGTCGTATAACAAGTGAGTGGTAGTGAAAGTAGTAGCTACATAGAATTTCTTTCTAAATAGTAATAGTTTAAGACATTTTCCAATATAAAAACAACTTAAATTCAGTTTCTGACACCAAAGTGCCAAATATTTAAAAAAAATTGTCACAAGGAGTAAAATAGCAAAATATAAAAGGAAAATAAAGTATGGGAGAGAGTTATCGGGGTGTGATAGCTATATGTGAAGATAAAAGTTGTGGATACATGTTTTCTATAGCTAATTTCACAAGAAAATGTTGAGTAGGCTAAAATTTAGGTTAAATCAAGTTCCCTCTCGGGTAAGTTACCCAATATCAAATGGGTTCCTCTCGAAAACCTATTCTTCTAAAACTATGTTGCCTACGCCTTATCCACACGTGCTGTTTCTATGGGAGTGCTTGGATATAGGACTAGGGATCACCCTCCTTGGCTGAACCTCATGTGGATCACTCCTTAGAAAATCATTTTAGTGGTCTTAGTTTCACGACCTCTCTCTCGACAAAACCGAGATACATGCGTGATTTTGTATTTGCAACTATGAATACATTAATTAAACCACAACCACTAGGTGAAATCACCATTGAAATGCAATATAAGCTACAAGCAAGCAAGACCCAATAAATTAATCAACCCATAATTGCTGAATGAAACCCCGAGAATGGGGGGCGGGGTTTACCAACACATCAAGCAATAACAAAATGAACTTAAAATGATAAAGGAATCTAGTGGGTATAAGATATTAAAATGTAAAAGTAGCAAAGGAAGTTAAATAGAGAAGACCCACTTCCAGAATTTGAAGAAAAAATTCTTTCTTTAAGCGTCCACAAAACCATCTCCAAACTTGAGAGAAAACTTAAGAACAAAGTTACTAAAATAAAATATCAAGTGTAATTTTTTGACTCTCTAATTTTATATATTTAAATAATAAAATAGTTCTATGTTTATAGAATTCGGAATTGTGCTAGCGAATCTTTTTGGTGCAGGTAGTCCTTATTCGGCGAATAGCCTTTTCTTCAGTTCGTTGCTGCTTGCACGTTACCATCCTTGTCTATGTATTATGGATCGATTGGCGTAAATCTTATGCTTCGCGTAAAATATAAGAGAAGAGAATACTTCTCCTTTTCATGGACTTTAGATCCATTTCCTTCAAGGCTCACTTGTTATAACAGAAGGTGGAACTTCTCTATACAGCGGATCGCCAAATGTGTTCGGTAATGCCCTCATTTGAATCTTCACCTATTTTTCTCTATTTTGCACATAAGGGTCCATTCTTTTACTAGATCATTAATTCACTCAATCATAGGAGTTTTCATCAGATATAGAAATAAAATAAACAATCGAGGACATTATTTTAACTAAAATAAAGTCGTAGATGAGGCCAATTTGAGGACTCATCAATTTAGAATTTCTATCTTCTCTTTTATATCATTTAACGTCCGATCTTCATCCTTAATCTTGTGTAGAATTAGTGAGAGGACCTCTACCTTTTGTCCAACCCTCATGACACTTCATTTTTTTCCACTTCCATGTGGGAAGACATCCGTCTTTCTTTTTTGAACTTGCGTCCAACTTCATTACATTTCTTGACAAATTATCTAGTTTTTTAACCATGTTGGCCCATTCTTTTCCTTCATATATTTTCTTGTAGTCTTTATCTAATCAATCAAGACGCTTGACTACTACTCTATAGGTTCCTTTTGTCAAACACCCTAAAACATTTCGTTGGTTGTGCTTCTACTCTTCTGGATCAAGGACTCTATAAAAGCATTCCAAAAACAATTTGTCTAGAAATCCATGATTGATGAATCGCTATAGTAATGCATTAAACCTTGGACACATATAATGGATAGTCTCGCCTCCTTCTTGTTGGAATGGTAGGAGATTATGCTGAAGATTAAACAGCCTCAATAGAGGGTGGTGTAATTGGTTAACGTTCACAACCTCTAGACTCATTCCTCTATCTCAACATATAGACAAGTAGAAGAAAGTTTAAACTTAAGATAGTTACATTAGAACTAATCAAGAACAAAATTTAACTTAGTGAAACATTCTCAAGTGATACCACTCCCCATGTCACACTCGAAATCTAGTCCCTAGATGAGATCGGCGTCGTTAACCTCTCATAGTTCACAGAAAAGCCTCTTCTTCGCTTTCGTCACAATCACACAGTTAAATTTGCGGAAAATTTAAATTTTTTAATACTTATTGAATTTTACATAGACTTCATATAAGTACTGCATAAGAGTAATATACTAATATGATCAAACTAAAGAACCATCTATCAATAGATTAAACAATTGAAAAGAAGATTTCATAATATCATAATATTTTTCCAAAATGGCCTTAATACAACCACTTGAACAAATTTTAAAAATGAAATACTAGGGAAAACATCCACTAGTTATGTCTAATGTACTAAAGCTAGAATAATAAATGTAGGCATCCTCGAACTCAAGAGGACCTACCACAGTCTTGAGATCGCTAATCAAAACTTCTTCAACAAATCTTCAATCTTCTCTCGGACCTGCTCCTGTAAAAATAATAATAGTATATGGGTTAGTAAACATTTGTACTAAGTATGGGTGTATGCACATAAACAAATAAGGTCCATGCATGATCAAGGAAAGCTCTTCCTATAACGAAATGCACTTTCCGGAAAGTGAAGTCACTTGACTTTCTTAATTCATTATTTATGAATCCTGTTATGAATATGACATATTTTAATGAATTCAAAGCACACAACTCATTTTCTATATGATGATAATACCTTGGAATCATGAACATGATTTTAGAACATCTCAAACGAAAATTTATAAAATTGCTCCCTCTTAGGCCGAGAGCTCTCTTTCCAGACTAGGTTTATCTTTCAGTCTTTCCTTATTTTTGTTTAGTAGTTAAAGGATATCCTTTAATCCTATGTCTTACTTACAGGTAAAATTATTAATTATACTCCCATACCTACAATGAATCAAGTAAGTAATCCGAGAGACTAAGGAAACTATTTGACTATAATTGGGCATGAAATCATTATAAGCCAATCTTTATTGGTTATGTCTTTTATTTGATCATTTTCATAATTTAAGAAGTCATTATAAGCCAATCTTTATTGGCGATGCCCATTATTTGATCATTTTGGATAATATAAGTTGAGAGGGCATGTATTCATATATTTGGCTATGTCCTTTATTTGATCATTGACATGGTATAAAGATTGTTGGCTATGCTTATTATTTTATCACTTGGATGATATAAATATTGTTGTCTATGCCCACTATTTGATCATTAGCATAATATAAGAAGTCATTATAAGCCAATCATTATTGGTTATGCCCATAACTTGTTAAAAACTTAATTTTTATCTAACACTGATGATTGATTTTCTTAAGCTCTTGCTTTCTTAGTTCACTTTGAGCTTACATTTCATCTTCTTTCTTTCTTACTTTTTTAAAGAAATCTTTAGCATTAAGATCATGTTAGCTAACATGAAATCCAGTGTGTTCACCACATTGAAAAGAGGTGGTTCACCAGTCAAAGTGAACCTAAATCATGTGAGTTAAAATAAAATCCAGTGTCTGCCCCACACTGAAAAGGGGTGGTTTACTAGCTTAAGTGATACCAAGTCTAGTGTCTTCCCCACACCGAAAAGAGGTGGTTCACGGCTAAAGTGAAACCGAATACTCAATTAAGCATTTAACCGACGCAGATCATTTGAGCAAAACATTAAATTCAGTGTCTGCCCCACACAGAAAAAGGGTCCGAATACTACATAGCTATCATAGGTGGAATGCAGTGGCTAGTTCCTACGGTGGCAAATATAGTTCAATGACTAGGAGATTTTGGAGACTATTTATCCACCTTGGTGGTAGCCTCATCTCATGAGGATTATATGTGCTTGCACAAGATCATTTTTAGTCTGTTAGTGCTTTGCTCAATTTCCTATACTTTTTAACTTTTAGAGTTGACTCATACATTATGGAAGCTTGCTTCTATATGAGGTATGCTTAACTCAATGGATGACTTGTTATCCCTTTCTTAACTTGATGAATATGATCTTAAACCTAACATTATCATCATGGGGTTTAATGGGACTTGTCTCAAAATTTCTAACACCCTCTTATGTGAGTATCTTTAACATTTTCGTTTAGGTGTGAGTGAGACTTGTCTCACTTCCTTTAACACCCCATTCTGGTCGATTTCATACCTCATAAGATTTTAGTTATGTCATTACTCACCTTATATTGCTCGATGTCATTTGTTAACCTTATACCCTTCTTTGTTAAAGTTATAAGCTTATTCAATGCACTACTATATTCATAGTTCATTTGGATAGGGTATGTTGGGACTTGCCCAAATGATTGGCATACCATTGGTTATGAATTCATTTAGTTACATTGCACATGCTTAATTTGGTATAACATAGTCATTAGCCAATTTTAGATCATATTTTGGAAATAACATTGTAAGCCAATTATATTAAACATTTTTGGACAATATATTTCTAGCCAATTTTTTGGCATAAACCAAACTTTCACTAAAATAATTGTCATGAAGTTATCACTAGCCAAGTAAATTAACTTCATGTATATACTATAGTGATCTCATCATTTCAAGTAAGTCAAATTTTAACAGTAACTAAACTTCATAAATGACTCATAAAAAATTTCATATTCTCAAACACAATTAGGAATTACAAAATTCTTTGTCTCATGTAAATAATACTCTAAATATACGAATCCAACCTATAGGTATCATTCAAAATTATCAAACCAACAAACCTACACATAATGATCAATTATCACCACATACCATCAACATGCTCGACATTTTCATTACATATTAACAAGAATTGGAAATAAGGATAAAACTAGGGAGAGGAACATTCGTTTTGTTAGGAAAAACCCTAGTTTCGATTTCTTGAGTTCATACGTTTGAAAAGTCTCTTGGGGAAAGGAATCCAAGAGATAAAACACATACCTTACTGTAGAATTGAATCTACGAAGATCACCTTGCACTTTGCACGAAAATCTTGAAGAATAGCCTTGAATCGCATAAGAGATTTTTTATTATTCTCCCCCTTGTTCATTATTTTTACTCATAGGTTTTCTAGTGATTGAACGTGAGTCTAAGTCTTAGGAACTGATATTTACTGATTCAAGTTAGGCTAATTAAGTTAATTAAATAAATCAACCATCTTATTACCAAAATGCTCCTCCTAAATTGACTAAAAATAGGAAAGCATTTGACTTAGCCAAATCTAAATTTTTTCTAAGGGTCTCGGCCTTGACTTTTATTTTTAATTAATTAATTATGTTGCTAATTTAACTAATTAAGTGACCTTAGGTAAATACTAAAATACCCCTAAGTCACTAGGACCATAACCAACCCCTTTTGACCATCCTAGGTTAGATACTACGATGTTTCTTGAGTTATTTACTAGGCTAGTGTCACCCGGTTAGGTTTTAGGTTTTCGGTTGAGTTAGTTAATTTATTTTCGTTTATCATAGGTTAGTTAGATAATAAGGTAAGTTAGAGCCTAGGAATGTTTAGGAAGCTAGTCCCCATGTGGCTTTACTCGCACGAGCACCTACCTCCTAACCGCCCTAACCGAATTCGTGTGGGCTTGTCCCTTGGTCGAGCACATGTACTTGCACATGTGTTGCTACTCATTTCTTCCTGTCCCAAGGATCCTCACTATATCCTTGGGCACTGCTTACTCTACATGATATTTGTAAATGATCATTTGCTATGATACCTAGGCTTGACACTTGGATGACTCGTACCAAATGTGCACAACTAAGAAATTAATATTTTAGCTTAGGGTCTTCATTGCAGGCAGGTACAATTCCTAAACAAGATTGTACTCGAGCTTTTTTACATCAAAGTATATCTTAATACATTAATACATAGAAATAGGCTAACACCCTTGAACCAATATTCTCTAACATGCCAAATATTACTCAATATTGGGCATTGGGATAACTATATACCCCAATACATATTCTTAAAACCTATTAATCTCTTCACTAGACAAGTACATTTTCTGGAATGTTACACCCCAGAATCGACACTATTTTTAGTGAACCTCTTTGAGTGTCTTAAAAAACAATTCATCCAATTCTAAGTGTCTAGTGTAACTCTTTAAAAGTTCATGACTTGGTCTAGAGCCTCACATGATGAACTAAACCTTATAACACTGTTTCCAACCCTAATTAATGTACTAAAACTAGTTAGGAAGTGTTAAAGTCAAAACATCTATTAAAAGTACAAGACGTCCGGAAACTAGTATAATTGAAATTGTAAACGTCTATTTGTTTTTTGAAAGTTTTGAAGTAATTTATGGGATATAAAAAATATATAAAAACTTGAGATAGGTAAAAACATCTAGGTCTGAGCCCCCCCCCCCCAAGTACTGCCCTAGGGTTTTTTTAAGGGATCCCACCCTTGCCAAGAAAGCTACCATAGAAGCAGTCATGTTGGCCTTGGAAGAAGTGTCTCTGCATAGGGTACATGGTCCAACAAGGACCAAAAATCTTGGTCTGCGTCGCAGATACGTAGCGTACTCTTCAAATTAAAAAATTATTTTAGAAAATCCTGCTGGAACTGCTCTGCGATGCTGACTTGTTTCCTGACAAAAATCTAAAATTTAGAATTCTAGTTTGACTTCACTATAAGGTCAACTTAGTGAGAGGTCTTATTTGTATTTCATGGGAGGGTTATTATGATTTTGAACCAGTGTTACCTCACATTCACTCACTCAAAACAAATCCCCAAATCAAAACCCAAAAGTTCTCACCTCTCTCTACTTTCTCTCTCTATTCAACCTCCATTGAAGGAACCAAGAAGCTTGAGGAAAAGACTAAATTCCGTTAGTTTCAACATAAATTTCATGGATTAAGTCATGTATGTATTCTTTACTCTTGGATTCCCTTCCCCAAGAGGTCCTTTCAATGTTTATTTCTAAATCATCCAATTTCAAGGGTTTTCTTCTACAAATGGGTTTTCTTCTAAATTTGAAATCGATTATTAATTGTGACGAATTTTGATGACCTATGTTTAATTAAGTGTAGATTGTTGATTAATTTATGTTGATTAGGGGTATTTCGTGTTGATCATGTCATTTCCCCAATATCCCGAAATGGTAGATTTTGCTTATTAATTCTTTGGAATTGATGAATGTATTAATTGTTATAATTGTTTTAAGTATTCTAATTAATTTACGGACTGACTAGGGTCATGTATTGGTGGGTAAATATAATTCTTGAAGAATTCATGATGAACAGATTCCACTAAACATAGGTTATGGATTTTTGTTGAATTGGTTAGTGATGATACAATTTATTTAGTTCATGTATTTATTACTATTATAAGATGTTATTTAGTATATTGATAGATTAATATGGTTTGGTTCATAGTAAGACCTAGAGGAAGGCTTTGAAGGTAAATTGGTAAGACCTTATGATCTTAAATCTTATTTTGATGTCTTGTACTGATGATGATGGTTAATTGATGTATTACATGATATTAGGTTACATAGGTTATGGAATGATGAATGTAAATGAAATGTCTTGACTATATAAATTATGATATTATGATTAAGGATTGATGATATAAGGTTGATTGTGAATCACTTATGTGCCTTACTATGATATGATGATGATGGTGTGATGTTACACCCTCAAAGTTAAATAGGTCAAACTGGAACATCGCCTGTGTTTCATGAGTTAATAATGTATTAAAATATAGTATTCTATCATAAGAAGTTAGTTCGTAAAGTTTGTGAGTGTCTGGAAGTCAAACTCCCAAGACGTCCGAAAACTAGTCGAAGTTGAGTGCGTCTAGTGTTTCGTAGTGCTGTTTTGGGTGATGGTTTAAGGGTAAATTTGAGTGTCAATGGTTCCTATGTGTAGACTTACATGTAATGGTTTGAAATGTCCTAGAACGACATACTGGAGAACAGATTAACGGTTCCCTAAGAGGACCCAAACATGGGCCACCGTAGCTGCTAGGAAGCATAGAATTGGAAGCTGCTGCGCGACGCTCAGCAAGCACTTGGTGTGAAATTTTAGCCCTGCAACGCGGGGAAAACATGCACTCTACTAATCCAAACGAATTTCCATAACCAAAATAAGGAAATGACCTCGTGACACGCAGCCAAGTACTAGATTTTTTTGTGTCGTTTTTTGGAAAAATTTCAAGTTGGAAAAGGGTCCAAATAGTGTAGGGGTATTTTAGGAATTTTGGGGATCTTTTGTGGACTGATTTAGTTCATTTTAAACATGATTCACCCACCAATTCAATACCTAAAGATCAAATCAAATTTCTCCAAAAACCATTCCTCCAAACACCTCCATTGAAGAAGCTTCAAGTTCCAACGAATAGGACCAAGTTATTCACGTTGTATTCACCAAAAAATAATGGTTTTCTTCATACTAATGTATGGTAGTCAACTTTGAACCTTATTTCTTTCAAGGAGCCATTTCAAAGTTATTTCAAAAAGGATTTCAACTTCAAACTTCTTTATTACTTGACAATATGTATGGGTCTTTGCATCAAAATGTTTTATCGACTAAAATAAATTTTTTTTGTTTATAAATGATTATTTTAATGTCAAAATCCCAATGGAATCGTGTCTAATATTTCTATCAACTTTTATATTATGAAATGGGTTTAATGAGCATGATTAGATAATGTTAAAGTTATCATTTCTTTGTTGTGTTATTGAGTTTTTGCTACTGCCCTAAGGGCAATTGTATGATGGATTATTGGATAAATTATTAATAGGTGATAAAGGCTTGTACGAAGGGTAAGTTGTTCTATCTTGGTTAAGTCATGTCGAAGTAACTCTTGAGTGGTATGGTCCACCTTGGGTGGCGCTGTTTACCTGAAGTTTGTTAAGATATATTTTGTTGTGTGAATGTCCTTGTAGGAACGATATGTAAAGTTAAGTGATGATTTTGGTATGTATATGCATGGAATGTGTTATAAGGTTGAAATGATCATCTTGAACGATTTATGTCTAAATGAAGTATGTATGTGATATGTGAAGTATGATAATGTGGAAATTGTGATAAATGTTCGTATGAGCATGGATATAAGTTAATGTTGTGACTAATTGTTATTATACTAAATCTGTGCTCACATATACTCACACACACACACTTGAAAGCATGAATGAAGTCAATGAATGAAAACAGGGTATTGTAGGGTAAACACTCTTCGTGAGTAGAGATGAAGTGTCTAGACCATCCCTCCTATTCGTAAGTATGAAAGAGGGATGTTGGGGTGAACACTCTTAGTAAGTTGATATAAAGTGTTTAGTATCAACCTCACTATCGATATGAGCTTTTCAAAGATAGGTTGTTGGTTGGATTCCCTTCGTCAGTTGAGATAGGGTGTACAATAGTTATATCTTAACCTATGGTCAATGATTGTTTAAGACTCATTGAGGGGTTTATGCTTAGAACAAAGACTAGATTAAGGAAAGGTGGTTACACTTCGTGAGTGGAGATGTTGTATCAAATGAACTCTTTTGGGTTGGGTGCTCCTCGTTAATAGATAATGAGTCACTTAGTAGCAATCTCCTTATCCCATAACTATGCGCCCACGTAGGTGTAGCTATTGGAGAATCCTTTTAAAGGCTAAATGAGATGACCCTACCGTATGCAAGTAGGAATCCCTCATCCGGTAAGGGTAGGACCGGGATTCCATGTCTACCTCTCATGGTCTATGTCAGTTAAAGGTAGCCCCCACAAATGTATGCAAACTAACTAACTCTTCTTAAGGGTGTACTAGGTAGGGTAGTTGGTGGTATGGAACACTACTTATCCAGTGCACAAGTAGACATTTGAAGGGAGTCTTGGCGTGTCCTTATGTGAAATGCATAAACGGGTCATGGTATGATGTAAATGAATGTAATGTGACTTTATGTTTAACGTTCAGGAAGAATGTTGATGTTATGACATTTATGAAGAAAGAATAGCATGTGATGAATGTGATGTGCCTATTGTAAGGTTATTCCTAAGGAGCAATAAGTGGAAGTGGTAGTACGGGATGCTATTTTCACATTGTAACAATTGTAAAATGGGGATTTCCTTGGAGGATGGTTCTTATATGGGGTTCCTAAGTATATGTATGTTTTTATGGTGTTTTTCATATTAAATGGTGAGTTGTATAAATGAAATAAAGTATGCTTATCTTTAGTAGTCTTAAGGATATCTTAAATAGGTATTGAGGAGATCGTATGGGCAATTTGCTTACGTTTTACTTAGGAGAGCCTTAGGTTAACATAGTTTAGGAGTAGTTCATGTTTAATTTTGAGTTACTGTAAGTATGCTCTTTTGTTATGAAAAAATGAAGTTTTAACTTATGTGCTAAATGATAATGGTATATGATGTTTTGTAACTTAATTAATGAAGGTTTTTATCAAATTAGGAAGACTTGTATGTTTCACCTAAATTGTCCCGTTTTGCATGATTTTGCACAATGCCCTACTTAGTACAATATTTGCACTAACCCCATACTTTTCTATACTCTATAAGTATAGGTTTAAGCCAAGTTGAAGGTTAGAAGGCAAACTTTTGAATCGACTCTCTATAGACTAAGTATGTCCTCATTTATTTGAGGGCATAGTCTATCTTTCTTTAATTATTGTATAAGACTCATATTAGACTATTTATTTATTTATTTCAATACAAAGGGTCGTGTCACTAATATTTTAAAGGTGTTTCTTTACGATTGGTTTGTGACGACAAGATTTATTCCTTAGTTTTTCTAAAAAATGTTTCCTATTATTATAGTCTTGTGAAAACTTCTCATACCGCACTACTTATCATACTCTAGGTAATGAATGATGTGTAAGAGTCTTGTGTAAGACCTCTGATAGGTCAAGCATGCATGGTATCGACTTATGGGCTTCCCTATCTTCTAGGTTGTACTTGCGGGTTGTAACAAAATAGGTGTCAGAGCATAAGGTTATGGGAAATAGTTTAGGGTCTAAAAGTCTCACAAGCTACGTCTAGTAGAGTCGTGGTCATTGGTGTTAGTCGCGACACATCCATAGGCGAGAGGTTATAGGACGATATTGTTTCATTTTCTTCATAACTCTTGTATCGTGACATACAACTTAACTCCATAAGATCTCTCTTTTCTATTCCCTTGTTCGTTAATTTTGTAGATGTGATTTTCTTTGATAGGGAGAAGTTTCTCTGTTTGAGGGAGAGATATGTGAATTTTTATGGTTATGATTGTTTTGTTGCTAGAAAAGTAAATGTGAAGGTTAGTTTTAAGGATTTTGATGTGATGCCATTCTTGGTTATGTGTGACTTATGAGGTTGGAAGTATAGTGATGTGTAATTGTATGGTTATGTAGTTCTAAGCATGGTAATATTCAAATGGTAGAATGAAGTCCTTTTTGGGGGAAAATGAGATATCTTATGATTGTGTGAAATGATAGTAGAAGAACTAAGGCATATATTTGATGAGTGTTTAGAGAATGTGGTAATGTTGTGAGAAAGGAGAAGTTTCTATTTCATTAGGATGAGCAATTAGGTTTCTAAGAGTTGAATGAGGTTATGGTTAAGAGAGTTTATTTAAGATTTAATCCTAAGAGGAGAGTGTTATGCTTGACTTGTAAGTTTTATGTTTAGTCTTGATGTACATGAGTTGAGGGTAGTGTTAGTCTACCCTATGAAATGTATAATGGTACTTTGAAGTATGAGACCTTGAAGATGGATTTACCCTAAGTGGGTGAGAATGAGTTGAGTAGAAAGTTAGTTGATATCCTTATCTTTCCTTCTATTCTTATTCAATATTGAGACAATAATCCTTAGTAGTTTTTCAACGATTTAGAGTTTTTCATATTAGTATGAGTTGCATTTCTCTTTATATTATGAGTGCCTTTTATGGTATGATGTTTTGCATGCTCTTGATGGTGTCATAATTACATGGGGAGAGTGGTAGTCAATCTATATTTCTCATGTTAAAATATAGCTAATGATAGTGCTTAATTGCTTCAAAGTTGTTTTAGCATGTTATAATATGTGTTAGTATGATGTTGTCTCTTATGTTATCATGCCTTCATGTTAGAATTACTAGAAAGTGAATTCTTGAATTTTTAGTATGTTTCCTGTAAAGGAGTAAGAATCACTGTAGAGAATTTCATAATTTAGTTTACTTGATTTTTTATGAATGATGGGATCAATATGTTTAGGAATTATGTGTAAGAGAATGACTAATGATGGAAAAGGTAGTTCCTTCGTAAGTGATGAAATGAGTATGTGCTGTGAATTGTAGAACTTGTTCAAACTTGCTTATGTTCCTAAATTGCTTAATGATGTGAAGTTGGTGCTTCCTGTGAGTTTGGTCATGAGTATGAATGTATTGATGTTGATGTGATGTGTTATATGCTGCTAGTTGAGTCCTTGATGTTCTTAGAAGTATTTAAGTGTCATTCGGGAATGAATGTTCTCAAGTAGGGGAGTATTGTTACACCCTCAAAATGAAATAGGTCAAACTAGAGATTCACATGTGTTTCATGAGTTAATAATGTATTAAAATAGAGTATTTCAGCATTATAAGTCAGTTCGTAATGTTGGGGAGTGTTTGGAAGTCAAATTCCCAAGACGTCCGACGTGTAGTCGAAGTTGAACTAGTGTGTCGTAGTGTTTCATAGTGAAGTTTTGGGGGATGGTTTGAGGGTGATTTTAAGTGTCAGTGGTTCCTATGCGTAGACTGACATGCAAAGGGTAAAAATGTTCGAGAACGACGCTGCAGAGACTAGCTTAAGGGTCCCTGAGGAGGACCCAAACATGGGCCATCGAAGCTGTCACGAAGCCTAGAACAGGAAGATTCTGCTTGATGCGCAGCCAGTATCTGCCAACAGTCCCAAATGAATTTCCATAACCAAGATAAAGAAATGACCTCCTGACACGCAGCCAAGTCCCAGATTTGGCCGCGTTGTTATTATGTCAAATTTCAAGTTTTAAAAGTGTCCAAATAGTGTAGAGGTCTTTTGGCAACATTGGGGATCATTTGTGGACTGATTTAGGTCATTTTAAACATCATTTTACCCACCAATTCAAACCCTATAGATCAAATCAAACTTCTCCAAAAACCTTTCCTCCAAAAACCTCCATTGAAGAAGCTTCATGCTCCAAGGAAGAAGACAAAGTTGTTCACGTTTTCTTTACCAAAATTTCATGGGTTTCTTCATATTAAGGTATGGTAGTTATCCTTGAACCTTATTTCATTCAAGGAACCATTTCAATGAAATTTCAAAAAGGATTTCAACTTTAAACTTCTTTGTTCCTTGACTCTAAGTATTGGTCTTTGCATCAAAATGTTTTATTGACTAAAATGAGTTGTTCTTGGTTATAAATGATTATTTTAATGCTAAAACCCCAGTGGAATCATATATATTCTTTTCATCAACTTTTAGATTATGAAATGGATTTAATGAGCATGATTATATAATGTTGAAGTTATTGTTTTATGGTAGTGTTATTAAGTTTTAGCTACTTCCCTAAGGGCTATTTTATGATGGTTTATTGGATAAATTTATATTGGGTGGTAAAGGTTTGGATGAAAGGTAAGTTTTTCTATCTTTGTTAAGTCATGTTTCAGTAATTCTTCAGTGGTATGGTCCACCTTTGGTGGCATTGTTTACTTGAAGTTTATGAAGATATATGTGTATTGTGTGAATGGCCTCGTAGGCGTGATATGTGATGTGAAGTGATGATTTTTGTATGTATATGCATGCTATGTGTTAGATGGTTGAAATGAGAATCTTGAAGGATTTATGTCTAAATGAAGTATGTATGTGATATGTGAAGTATGATAATGTGTAAATTGTGATAAATGTTAGTATGAGCATGGATATAAGGTAATGTTGTGAATAATGGCTATTATGTGAAAAGTGTACTCATATATACTCACATACAAACATTTTAATGCATGAATGAAGTCAATGAATGAAAATGGAGTATTGTAGGTTACACATTCGTGAGTAGAGATGAAGTTTATAGACAATCTCTACTATTCCTAAATATGAAAAAGGGTATTTTGAGGTCATCACTTTACGTAAGTTGAGATGAGGTTTTTAGTAGCAACCTAACTATTCCAGATGAACTTTCAAAAGATAGGTTGGAGGTTGGATAGCATTCGTGATTTGAGATGGGGTGTCCAATAGTTATATCTTAACATACGGTTAATGAATGTTTAAGACTATGTGCGGGTTTTATGCTTAGCACCAAGAGGATTTGAAGTAGAGGTGGGTACACTTCGTTATGTGGAGATGTTGTATCCAATGAACCTCTTGAGATGGGTGCTCCTCGTTAGTAGAAAATGAGTCACACAGTAGCAAACTCCTTATCCCTTAACTATGTGCTTGCATAGGTCTAACTAATGGAGAATCCATATAAAGGATAATAAATATGAGGGACCCCTCATCCGGTAAGGGGAGTATCAAGATTCAATGTCTAGCTCTCATTGTCTATGTCAGTTAAAGGTAGCTCCCACAAATATATACAAATGAACTAAGTCTTATTAAGGGTGTATTACTTAGGGTAGGCGGTGGAATGAGACATAATTGATCCATTGCACAAGTACACATTTGAAGGGAGTCTTGGTGTGTCCTTATATTACATTCATGAATGGGTCATGATATGATGTAAATAAAAGTAATGTGATATTATGTTTAATGTTAAGGAAGAATGTGGATGTTATGATTTGTATGACGAATGCTTAGCGATGTGCCTATTCTAAGGTTATTCCTACAGAGCACTAAGTGGAAGTTGTAATATGTGATGGTACTTTCACATTGCACCAAGTGTAAATTGGGGGTTTCCTTGGACGATGGTTCTTATGTGGAGTGCCTAAGTATATGTATGTCGCTATAATGTGTTTGATATTGCATGGTGACTTGTACAAATGAAATGAAGTATGCTTATCCTTAGAAGTCTGAAGGATCTCTTAAGTCGGCATGAGGAGATTGTATGGGCAATTTCCTTATGTTTTACTTAGGAGAGTCTTAGGATAACTTAAGATAGGAGTAGTTCCTATGTAATTTTGGAGTTACTATAAGTATGCTCTAATGTTTAGAAAAATTGAAGTCTTACCTTATGTTTTAAATGATAATTTTATATGATGTTTTGTTACTTAATTTAGGAAGGTTATTATTAAAATAGCATGACTTTTACATTTTACCTAATTTGTCCCTTTTTTTATGATTTTTCATAATGCCATACTTAGTACAATGTTTTTACTAACCCCATACATTTCTATACTCTATAAGTATAGGTTGGACGCAAGTTTAAGGTTAGAAGGCAAGCTTGGGAATCCACTCTCTCCAGAATAAGTATGTCCTCATATATTCGAGGGCATACTCTATGTTTCTTTTATTCTTCTTTAAGACTTGTATTAGACTATTTATTCATTTATTTCAATGTAAAGGACCCTGTCGCTTGTGTAAGACTTCCGAGAGGTCAAGCACGCCTTGTTTTGACTTGTGAGCTGCCCTAACTTCTAGGATGTCCTTGCAGGTCTTACCATGTGATAATATCACAGATGAAGGGTTGTAATGAAAGGATATTCTGATGGGTTACCTAATGATCTAAATGATATGATATAGAAGGGGGTTTGTCTCCTATAACCTATATTGTACAATGATTGATTAAGAATGACATAAAGACATTTGAAAAAGGAACTTTAGCGTAGGACCGAGTGAAATAGTTATGAGAGGTTTCCCTTCCAAATGTAGGAAGGTAGGTTAACAGTGGTTCTGATGAGAAGGAGATTACAATGCCATTTTCCATAAAGAGAGTCTCAAGTATGTCTCCTGGTTCTTGAACTATGTTGCCCCCATAGGAATAATAGCTAGTGGATCCAACTAGAATGTTATGTTCATATTTTTGTCCTACCTTGGCAAGTAGACCACCTTCATTTGGTGTAAGGTTTCGTGAAACCTGATTCCATGTTTAGCTCACATGGTCTATGTTGGTTAAGGCGAATGTTCTGAAAGTAAAACGAACATAATAAATTGAACTCTAATTAGCATGCCCTAAGGGATATTTCGTAGTATGGGTAGGGGTATGGGACTTTACCTATGCACTGCACTAGATTGCCTTGAGAGAAGTCCTAAGAGGATAATCTTATGCTCTTATATCTTCAATGAGATGCATATGTTGATTTTATATGTTGATGATCCTATATGATGTTAGTTTAATTCATGAACATGTTATTGGTCTATATTGATACATATGATGGTCAATACTCATGATGCTATCTTAAATGAAGTTAGGCATTGTTTATGATATCTTTCCTTGTTTGCTTGACTATGTGGGGTTATGGGACTTCATATAGACATTTCACTTGTAGGCCTAGGAATGGGTTGTCAGTAAGTTTATTCGATTATATGATGATATGAACTCTTATACATGTTTTAATGATGATGTCTGTTTTGTGTTGCATATGGACTTGTCTTAATGAATATGTAATCATTTGCTTGCGTATGTTCTTATTTCTGCATTAAAGCTTTCAAAGTTACTTACTATGACTTTGAATAAAATGTCCTTTTAATCATTTTTTTCAAATAATTTTATGTACATATATCCATACATAATACAAGTAGTGTACTTACCTATATTTCTATGTTTTCTACAAATATGTAGGTTCGGGTCATTGAAGTTAGAAGGACATTTACAAGACTACTTTGATATTCCCCAAGTGTTTCGTAGGTCCTCACCTTCAGAGGATGATGCCACTATATAGGTACTTCATGTTGTTATTTTCTAAAGACATTTAATTTCCTTCTCTTTCTTTTGAAGACTATTATTTTATAAGTCTGTATGTGGCTTTTGTTGTAATGAAGTATGGGCTATTCCCGAATGTTCTATTCATTCTAGATAGCTTAAATGTGGGATGATCTGTTATACTAAATTCTTATATGTTATGTATATTGTATAAATGAAAAGACTATATAAGCTTCCTATGCGAGAAGTCTAAGTAAACTCAATAAGTAGTATGCGAGAGGTATATGTAAACCTCAATATATAAAATTTACGGAAAAGGGCCTAAAATTCCGTCGAAGTATTGAAAATGTTACAAAACTACCCTCCATCCACCTATTGGCTCCAAAATGCCCTTTTCACCCATCGATTGGCTCCAAAATACCCTTATCATCCACCTTTGGGTTCTAAATTGACCACTTACTTAACGGTTTCAAATTTAAACCATTTAATTTTTTTAAAATACTTGGCGCTCAACTATTGGATAAATTTAATTTATTAACATCATTTATAAACGAACCCATTACCCATCCATTACTTACTAAACTCCACCGAATTAATAAACTAATTTTAATATAAAAATCGCCATAAATACTACAAAAATACGATAAAATTATAGATTTCTGAAAATGTCATTCAAAATTATTCAAGTCCGAATTGAAACCCCAATTAAATTAAAGTTGATCCGCTTATTAGGAGGACACTTTCATTCTCTTTCAAGCTTGAATTCAAATTTTATGATTAATGGCAAAGAAGTAGTAATTCCCGAATTAATTCATGTAACTTTTTAATATAATTTTATAAATATTTATTATTTGTTTTAAATGTTAAAACTTGAACGTATTCTTTTTAAAAAAAAGTTATCTATTATATAACATCACACAATTGAGACGAAACAATAATTTAGATGAACATAGTCAGATTTTTTAGTTTATCGATAATTTTTAGGCACTTGAATTATAATGTGTTTTGATTGAGGACATGAATATATGATAATCTACTTCAACAGATATTTTCCCCTCAAATTTTTAGAAACACTTATTCGCAGTATTTTTTCTGTTGTTGCATTAGTAATGGGGCGGGTTTATTAATTGATTGTGGTTTAATTAGTAATGAGTGGGTAGTAGACTGATTAAAGTATATTAATAAGTTAAAATGTAACAAATAGTTGAGAGCCATGTATTAAAAAATATTTAAATAGTTTATATTTAAAATTGTTAAATAAGTTGTCCATTTTGAACCAAAAGGTGGATGATAAGGGCATTTTGGAGCCAATAGGTCGATTAGAAGGGTATTTTGGAGCCAATAGGGGGATGGAGGGTAGTTTTGTTCCATTACCAATACATCAAGGGTATTTTAGGCCCTTTTCCGTAAAAGTTATAAATTTTTCCTTATTTTTAACCTATGAAATTTAATAATGAATTTTAAGAGGCTAGTCTTAGTCCTCTCATAGGACGCCGACGCAGGTTACTATTGGGGGCTGCTCCCCGATCGTGAGAAACTTCGTATCATAGAACGAGATTTAAATAATCTTAGGATTGATGCCTTACTAAACCACATCTACGTAGAGTCTTTTACATGGGTTAGAAGTGCTTCACACTTATGAATGAGAGGCTATGTGATGCTGAGAAATTCTCACGTTTTGGTAATCTTCCATGTCGTGCATTATGAGTGGTAACTATTTATGTCACTTTTTCTTATAATCCTTTTCTTGAGGATAAATGGGATGAATACAAAAAGTACGGCTGCAGGAAGAATGGAGGAAGATTTAATTAACGCAGGAGTTATTCCCCTAGAGAACCAAGTCCCATCACAAGGCAATCAAATGGCTCCAGAAGACAAAGTTCCGGTCATTCATGCACCTATGAAAGATGGAGAGATAAGTTCGTCATTTGTAACTTTGGCCCAAGACATGACCACCCTAGCTCAAGCCATGATGACTCAAGCAAATAACTTTGGCCCAAGCAATGTGTTAAACCAAATGCTAGTACCATGGCTTTCCGCTCAACGGACTTCACTAGTTTGAATCCTCTTATGTTCTATGGGTCGAAAGTGAATGAAGACTCCCAAGACATCATTGATAAGGTCTACAAGATTTGTTATGCTATGAGGTTGACTTCAAATGAAAAGGTCGAACTAGCTTTGTACAACCTCAAGGACGTAGCTAAAAAATAGTATACCTAATGGATAGACAATAGGGCCTAAAGAGAAAGTTCTGTCACTTATGAGGTTTTTTAGAAGGGATTTCTTAGATTGTTTCTTTCAAAGGGAGAAATGGGAGGTTAAAGAGGAGGAATTAATCAACCTTCATCTAGGAGGTATGACTGTGTAAGAGTACTCCATAAAGTTCACTTAATTGTAAAAGATTTGTCCTTCCTTGGTATCTAAACCTAGGGATGAGATGAGTGGCTTTTTGATGGGATTTTCCGATGACTCAGTTGAAGAGTGTCGTTAAGCGATGCTACATGACAATATGTATATCTCTTTGTTGATGGTTCATTCTCAACAAGTTGAGGAGATAGACTAAAGAGAAGACTAGGGAGTTTGTCCCGATCGGAATGTAAACCCCAGACGAGACCGGCGTCGTTGTATTCTCGGAGGTCACAGATAAGCCTACATATGTCATTCTTACTTCATCTAGGTTTATTTTTGCAGAAAAGTTGAAACTTTCTGTTTCCTAACATGCTTACTTAACATTCTATTATATATATAATTTTTCACCTTCAACCATAACACATTAAGATCATCAAATGAAACAAGCAGTTTATTATAACGATAAAGATGTACTTGCCAAAATTTCACCAATACAATGTCTGAATAAAAATGGGAAAGAAAAACTAGTGGAACATACTCCAGTTGCTCAATAATACAACTAAGCTAGAGTGTAAATGGGAAAGCATCCTCGAAAGCATGAGGGCCTACCAAGTCCGGATGGAATGTTCGACGTCCGGATAACTGCAACGTTGATCATGTAACTCGCATCCACCTGTGCATGCACTTAAAAGTGTAGAGTTGTATAGGGTTAGTACACAATTGTACTGAGTATGGGTATATGCTAGCTCACACCAAGGAAAATTATGCCATGAGAGTAACATGCACCATCATACTTAACATTTTGCACACAACACAGAACAGGATACACATAGCACATATCATAATACATATAACACATAACATTGTTCATATTATTTATTCGTATGCCATGAGATCTTGGAATCATGGACTTGACATTAAGACTTCCCAAAATGAGGGCTCAATATATGGGACCTCAACTAGGGAGTCTGCTTTAGCTAACATAGAGTCGGCTTCTTTTATTCGTACGTACTTCAATTCATTTCATTTATGGGCCAGTGTAAACACCATATATACCTAGGATGTAGTTTAAGACTTTCATCGGGTTCGTTGTGCAATGACCAAGAATGAGCTAATGTCATTACTTGAGTCTAATTTACCTCTTGATTATCCTATCCTAATACCTTTGGTATAGTGCGTTTGATTATGTGCATCATTTGAGGCTGGCCTCATTAATTCATTGGGATCTTTAACTTTGACTAACATAGATCATGTGAGCATCATGAAATCGAGTGTCATGAAACCCCACACTAAAAAGAGGTGGAATCACAGGCCAAAGTCACCCACAACATGCTAGCGTACATGGGAAATGAACTCCACCAGATCCCTATATTGGTATTATAGGTTCGAATACTAGGATATATAAGGAGACCCATACCTGGCATGCCGGACAGTCTCATCTCATGAGAGTTACGTGAACCTCCGCCCTTTCCGAAAGAAGGCATCACCGCTCATATCTAGTCTATCGGTGATCAGTATAAAATTCCATTACATTCAACTCATACGTCATGGAAGTTGGCTTCTAGTATGAGGATATAATAAATAAACAGATGATTTCTCATCTCATCATTAGTATTAAGTGTGTTAATCTCAATACTTTCATTTGAGTGTTCATAGAGACTAGTCTCTTCATTAACTTTACACTCTCAAAGGTGGGTACGTTTTGGTATCATTTACTTAGGCTCATTTGAGATTTCTCTCATCTTTTACATTAGCCTCAAATCATGTTTTCACCACATTCATCACATTAGCACATTTTATCTTCATAATTACTCACCCATTTTTACGTGAATGTTCATTTCATCATATGCCAATAAACTTGGCCATCTGTGTGTTTCACACTCTTACTTAACCCTTCTAGGGTTTCATCATTTCATTAATTAAAAATTATTTCATCGTATCCAATGTACTTGGCCATTTAGTGTGTTTTACACTCATACTTAACCCTTCTAGGGTTGCATCATTTAATTACATACATCTTTGGTTCACTTATTTTTAAACATATGCTAGATTTATGGGTCTATACATACAAGCCATGAGGGTTCATTCATAGTTCGTTTAAGTGATTCATATCTAACTAAGATTATGTAGTACAAGACTTATGCATCTCCTATGTATGCCTAGATCTCGATATCGATCTATCTGGGCATCATTATTCTTGAAGATTTAACTCACGTATGACTTATGCATCTATACGGAATTTGTGCAAGGGAACCCGATTTTCAAATCTCTTGAACAACACTTACATTTTTTTTATTCATTTTGGTTTGATCCATATGGGTTAGGTACCCATGTTCAAGACCCAATGCCTTCATTTTATTTTTCCATAAATTTCTCTCTTCATTTTTCGCTTAATGGAACTAAGACGATGTGGGATCGAACCCCCACAACCTAATTTACTTTTTATGTTCATTGCCTTTAAATTTCTCTCCTTTGGCAGATGGGTTGTGGGTTCGAATCCCAATAGCCCCTCTTTAATTTCTTTTTATTTTTTCCCTTAATTTTGCCTAGGAGGTCGTGGGTTCGATTCCCACGCCTCACATCTCTTTCCTCTCATTTCCTTTGACTCTCCTTCACTGCCTAGAGGTCGTGGGTTCGATTCCCACGCCTCACATTTCTTTTCTTTCATTTTCTTAACGCTTCTTCACTGCCTAGAGGTCGTGGGTTCGATTCCCACGCCTCACATCTCTTTCCTCTCATTTCCTTTGACTCTCCTTCACTGCCTAGAGGTCGTGGGTTCGATTCCCACGCCTCACATCTCTTTCCTCTCATTTCCTTTGACTCTCCTTCACTGCCTAGAGGTCGTGGGTTCGATTCCCACGCCTCACATCTCTTTCCTCTCATTTCCTTTGACTCTCCTTCACTGCCTAGAGGTCGTGGGTTCGATTCCCACGCCTCACATCTCTTTCCTCTCATTTCCTTTGACTCTCCTTCACTGCCTAGAGGTCGTGGGTTCGATTCCCACGCCTCACATCTCTTTCCTCTCATTTCCTTTGACTCTCCTTCACTGCCTAGAGGTCGTGGGTTCGATTCCCACGCCTCACATCTCTTTCCTCTCATTTCCTTTGACTCTCCTTCACTGCCTAGAGGTCGTGGGTTCGATTCCCACGCCTCACATCTCTTTCCTCTCATTTCCTTTGACTCTCCTTCACTGCCTAGAGGTCGTGGGTTCGATTCCCACGCCTCACATCTCTTTCCTCTCATTTCCTTTGACTCTCCTTCACTGCCTAGAGGTCGTGGGTTCGATTCCCACGCCTCACATCTCTTTCCTCTCATTTCCTTTGACTCTCCTTCACTGCCTAGAGGTCGTGGGTTCGATTCCCACGCCTCACATCTCTTTCCTCTCATTTCCTTTGACTCTCCTTCACTGCCTAGAGGTCGTGGGTTCGATTCCCACGCCTCACATCTCTTTCCTCTCATTTCCTTTGACTCTCCTTCACTGCCTAGAGGTCGTGGGTTCGATTCCCACGCCTCACATCTCTTTCCTCTCATTTCCTTTGACTCTCCTTCACTGCCTAGAGGTCGTGGGTTCGATTCCCACGCCTCACATCTCTTTCCTCTCATTTCCTTTGACTCTCCTTCACTGCCTAGAGGTCGTGGGTTCGATTCCCACGCCTCACATCTCTTTCCTCTCATTTCCTTTGACTCTCCTTCACTGCCTAGAGGTCGTGGGTTCGATTCCCACGCCTCACATCTCTTTCCTCTCATTTCCTTTGACTCTCCTTCACTGCCTAGAGGTCGTGGGTTCGATTCCCACGCCTCACATCTCTTTCCTCTCATTTCCTTTGACTCTCCTTCACTGCCTAGAGGTCGTGGGTTCGATTCCCACGCCTCACATCTCTTTCCTCTCATTTCCTTTGACTCTCCTTCACTGCCTAGAGGTCGTGGGTTCGATTCCCACGCCTCACATCTCTTTCCTCTCATTTCCTTTGACTCTCCTTCACTGCCTAGAGGTCGTGGGTTCGATTCCCACGCCTCACATCTCTTTCCTCTCATTTCCTTTGACTCTCCTTCACTGCCTAGAGGTCGTGGGTTCGATTCCCACGCCTCACATCTCTTTCCTCTCATTTCCTTTGACTCTCCTTCACTGCCTAGAGGTCGTGGGTTCGATTCCCACGCCTCACATCTCTTTCCTCTCATTTCCTTTGACTCTCCTTCACTGCCTAGAGGTCGTGGGTTCGATTCCCACGCCTCACATCTCTTTCCTCTCATTTCCTTTGACTCTCCTTCACTGCCTAGAGGTCGTGGGTTCGATTCCCACGCCTCACATCTCTTTCCTCTCATTTCCTTTGACTCTCCTTCACTGCCTAGAGGTCGTGGGTTCGATTCCCACGCCTCACATCTCTTTCCTCTCATTTCCTTTGACTCTCCTTCACTGCCTAGAGGTCGTGGGTTCGATTCCCACGCCTCACATCTCTTTCCTCTCATTTCCTTTGACTCTCCTTCACTGCCTAGAGGTCGTGGGTTCGATTCCCACGCCTCACATCTCTTTCCTCTCATTTCCTTTGACTCTCCTTCACTGCCTAGAGGTCGTGGGTTCGATTCCCACGCCTCACATTTCTTTTCTTTCATTTTCTTAACGCTTCTTCACTGCCTAGAGGTCGTGGGTTCGACTCCCACGCCTCACATTATATTTTTTGCTTTTACTCTTCCTTAAATCTGATTGAGAGGTGGTGGGTTCAAATCCCACTCTCATTTCTTATTTTTTTTTCTTTTAAGTTACATTTTCCAGCAAATATTCTTCTTTGAATCCCCTTCACAACATTTTTTACTTCATTATTTTCAAGGTTTTTAACATGGTGAGGTCACTGGTTCAATCCTCCGTGATCTCACTTGTTTTTATTAATTTTCTTCAACATTTTGAACCCTCCTTGCTGACTAAAATTCATCACTAGAAGCTGGAAATTTTCTTTTAATTTTTCAGCATCCTTTTACTAATTTACACCTTTGTTTTTAGGGGAATTTCGTAGTGCATTCAGAACGTTTTAGGTGTGTTTTCATGGATTCGTTTAGTCAAGATATTATCCCTCAAATCAGCCACATTTCAACCCATATGAACATCACATTTACATAAACATGTGTACATGAAATATAAAGAACTATCATGCCATTTGAAGTCCTAAACCATGAACAATAGCCATGGCAATACACACATATACACATAGTTACATTTTCGGAAACAACAACATAAGTCACATAATTCCAAACATACATATAAACACATAATCATCACGAAAACATGTTTCATACCTAGTTTTCTACCAGCAAACATAACCAACCTATGATTCAACGGGAGCTAGTGAAAGGGATATGCAACGGGGAACAATCCTAGTTTTCGGAATGAATGTTCTGAACCTTAATGGGTCTCTTGGGAAAGGGACCAAGAGATAAGATAACCCATACCTTTTTGAAGTTATAATCTTGACTTGCTTCCCAAAAACATAACCCAATAACACGTCTAAGCCTCTTCAATATCAACTCCACTCGAATGACAACCTCCCTTAGCATAGTGTACGATTAACATTTGTTTTCTTGTGATTTTGTGTGAGTTCTTAAAGGGTCTAGAACTTGGTTTATTTCTTATTTTGTATATTTTTTTGTCAGAAAAAAAAGTGAGAAAGAATAAGAGAGATTGAGCGTGAGAGGCGAGAGATAAACGTGAGAGAGTTGGAGTTGTAGGATGCTTAGGAGTCTAGTTTTAGGACTTAGTCAATAAGGTTTTGCTTATTTAATAAAAATATGATTTTTATTTTTTTTTAAATAAGATAATGAATAATAATTATTAAAAAATTACATTAATTCAATAGCTTAAATAAAATATCACTTTAATTCATCGCTTCCACCTAGGTTCGAACCCGGGTGGAGCAATACTTCACTTCGAGAGCCAAATTTCGGCCCTATCTCCCCAAAATGCCCCTCCACCTTATTAATTAAATAATTAATTGTATATGTAGGGTAATTAATATACTACACTTAGCCTGGAAAAAGACCATTTTACCCCTAGACCCTCCAAACCTAAGATTTTCTCTTTTTAAATTTGGTAAAGACTCCTTCAAGTAAATCTTCATATTCGAGAGCCCTACATGGTTGGAACCAACATTTCTAATCTCAACTAACTCCCAAAGTTAGTTGGCTTGGCTGTAGCCAGGGTTCCGAGGTCTGGTTCTACGAGCATTAATCCGTGTGAACCCTGGTCTAATCGTATGCATTCTTGACACATTAAGCATTTCTTATCTTATCCATTTTTAGGGTTCTTACATTATCCCCTTCCCCCTTAGGAATATTCGTCCCCGAATGACACTACTCTTTACCAATAATAAGTAAGTCATCTATTGAACGTACGCATGCATAGGTAATCCAATACTCCCATTGGTGAATATCTGATTCACATGTTAACATGATGGTGCACATATGTTCATACCTCCACTTGCTGCCCAAAGATCCCTCCAAACACACGTCCAAATCCAAGATCTTCAACACCAATTTGATGGAAAAACCTCTCTTTGCCTAACGTGTTTGATTAGTTGTTTGTTTATAATTTTCATTTTATGGTCTTGAAGTGTGAAGAACTTTGGTTTACCTACTGTTTTTGTACGTTATTTGTCAGAGAAAAACGTGAGTGAGAGTGATAGAGATGTGAGAGAGAGAGATGAGCATGAGAGAGAAGAGTTTTCTTAGGCTTAGGAGTCTTGTTTAGGACTTAGTCAAATAAGTTTTTATTTAATTATTAAAAATATGATTTCCTATTATTTTAAATCAGCTAATAGCTAATAAATATAAATTAATTACATTAATTTACCAACTTAAATTAAAAACAAATTAATTCATTGCTGCCACCTAGGTTCGAACCCGAGTGGAGCAAGACTTCACTTCAAGAGCCCAATTTCGGCCCTCTATACCCAAAATGACCCTCAATCTTTTTAATTAAATAATTAATTATATATTTAGGATAATTAATATACTACCCTTTGCCTGGAAAAAGTCTATTTTACCCCTAGACCCTCAAAACCTAAGATTTCCTCTTTTTATGTTCGTTAAAGACTCCTTCGAATAAATCTTCATCTTAATGAGTCCTACATGGTTGGACCCAACCTTTCCTATATCAAATAATTCCCAAGTCTAATCGTTGGCATTCTAGACATATTAAGCATTACTTAGCATATCAATTTTTAGGGTTATTACAGAGTTCAAGAGGGCCAAGTATTTTGAGGGAGGTACTTTAAAAGGGTAGTCTTGAGATACAAGAAACGCCTAGGTTCAAGAAGAGTGTTTCAAACCAAGTGTTTTCCAATTTTCGTAAGGCAAATAAGGATACGTTTGTAACCCTATGTCCCTAAAGGCATGAAATTGAAATTCACCTTGAAAGAAACCTACCTGTGCCAAGTGCGGTAAGAAGAATTAGGCTGAGTTTCTAGTTGGGAAAAAAAATTACTTTAGGTGTGGCAAGAGTTGCCATAGGGTTATTTATTTTCCTAATGTAAGGAGTCAAGAGAAGGGGAGTAGTCAAGCTCAAGCAAGTAGTTCTAATTCTGATGCTCCAAAGAGGAACCTCTTCTGTGCACTGCACTCTAGGGATGAGCAAGAGGAATCTCCCGATGGGGTAATCGTTATATTAGAAGTCTTCTCTATTGATGTTTATGATTTACTTGACCTCTCTACTACATTATATTTTGTAACTCCTCTAGTAGCTAAAAAGTTTGATGTTTTACCTTATGTTTTCATTGAACCATTTTCAATAAAAACCTTGGTGTGTGACTCCGTTGTGGCATGAAGAGTCTTTAACAGTTGCCCTATATGTTTTCCCAATAGATTTACATGTGTGCTTTTGGTAGATCTTGATATGGTTGATTTATATGTTATTTGGGAATGAATTTGTTGCATGCTTGTATTTGTTCCACAGATTGTCGAACAAGATTGGTTAAGTTCAAATTTCTTAATGAACCCGTTGTAGAGTGGAAGGCGTAACTCAATTCCTAGAGGTGGTATCATTTCTTTTATAAGAGCTTGTAAAATGATCTATAAAGTGTGTATTTACCATATTTAAAGAGTCCAAAATCTTTAGTCTGACATTCCTCCTATAGAGTCGTTCTCTGTCGTGAAGGACTTTCTAGAAATTGTTCCCCTTGACTTGCCTAGAATATCTCCATAGTGGGATATAGACAATTGTATATCCTTATTAGCGGATACGAATCACATTTCAATCCCTCTTTACCGGATAGCTCCTGCAGAATTAAAAGACCTAAAGTTTCAACTCAAGGATTTATTAGACAAGGTTTCGTTTTACCTAATATTTCTCCATGAAGATCTCCGTTGTTGTTTGTGAAAAAGAAGAATGGGACCCTTAGGATGTTCATTGACTATCGTCAACTCAATAAGATCACCATTAATAACAGGTATCCTCTCCCTTGGATTGACAACTTGTTTGATTAACTCCAAGGGGCAAGCTACTTTTCTATGATTGAATCGAGATCGGGGTATCACCAACTTAGGGTGAGAGGTGAGGATCTACCAAAAATGACATTTTGTTCAAGGAATGGTCACTATAAGTTCCTAGTAATGTCCTTTGGTCTCATGAATGCCTCAGTGCTTTTTATGGAACTTGTGAATAGGGTGTTCCGAAATTACCTATATTCATTTGCAATTCTTTTCATTGACGATGTCTTTGCATATTCAAAGAATGATAGTGGACATACGGACCACTTGAAAGAGGTATTACAAGTTCTTAAGAAACAACAACAATGGGCCAAGTATGCCAACTGTTTATTTTGGTTGAGACCGGTGGTGTTTCTTGGTCGTATTATCGCATGTGAGGGTATTGAGGTCAATCTAAAGAAAACCAAGGCGGTGAAGAATTGGCCTAGACCATTGAATCCAAACGACATTAGAAGTTTCTTGAGGTAAGCCGGGTATTATAAGAGGTTTGTAGATGGATTCGCGTCCATTACTATTTCTATGACTACCTTGACCCAAAAGTATGAAATTTGTGTGGTCAGAGGCATGTGAAAGAAGCTTCCAAATTTTGAAATATAGGCTTACCTCCACTTAATTGTTGAAATTACCAGAGGGTACCAATGGTTTTATGGTATATTGTGATGCGTACTGACTCGTCTTGGGTTGTGTTCTTATGCAACATGGGAAGGTTTTAGCTTATGCCTCAAGAAAACTCATGCTTCATGAGAAGAATTATCAAACTTATCATCTTGACTTTGCGCCCATTGTGTTTGTTTAAAAATGTGGAGACATTACTTTTATGGTGTACATGTGGATGTGTATACCGACCATATTAGTCTTCAATATGTGTTTACTCAAAAGGAGTCAAATCTTCGACAGAAAAGATTGTTGGAATTAATGAAATATTACGACATGAGAGTTCTCTACCACCTTGTCAAGGCCAATGTGGTTGTGGATGTTCTAATTGATATGACCATGGGCAGTGTGTTTCATTTAGAAGAAGGGAATAATGACCTAGTGAAAGATGTTCATAGGTTGGACAGATTGGGTGTTCGGTTTGAAGATTCCCAAAATGGTTTTTTTATGGTACATCATATCTCCGAGTCATCATTAGTGGATGAGGTGAAGTATAAGAAACATCTTGATCCACTATTGATTGAGTTGAATAAATTTGTACTTAGCAAGTAAAATGAGTCATTCTCTTGGGGGGATGTTGTGCTAAGGTACAAAGGTAGATTGTGTGTACCGGATGTTGACAATTTGAGGGGAAATATTTTGGAAGAATCTCATGATTCCCGATATTCTATTCACCACGTGCTACCAAAATCTATCGTGACCTTAGAGAGGTTTATTCGTGGGATGGCTTGAAAAGGGACAGAGCGGAATGTGTATCCAAGTGTCCAAATTACCAACATGTTGAAGCCGAGCATCTAAAGTCTAGTGGTCTAATCCAAGAAATGGGTGTTCGTACTTTGAAGTGGGGAGAAATTAATATTTACTTTCTTGTTAGGTTGACTTGAACCCGTAGGAAAAATGACTCAATTTGGGTTATAGAGGTTAGATTGATAAAATCTGCTCACTTTATGTCCCTTAAGTTTACTTATACAGCAAAGGATTCCGCAAGTATCTGTATTTATGATATTGTGAGTCTTCATGGGATCCATTTGTCCATCATATCAGATAGAGGTGCTCAATTCACTTCTCGATTTTGGAGGCCTTTTTAAAAAGAGTTGGGTACTCAAGTAAAGCTTAGCCCCTCTTTTCATCCCCAAATGGATGGTGTCACATCCGGGGAGCACCCCTATGAGTAACATGTCATAATTCACCTCTCAGAGGTCTTATAGAATGCCATAGTAATCATTCATCGCATTGTCACAACTAAATTTAGCGGAAACTTAAAACTTTTGTTAGTACATCATATGCTATAACATTATCAAATATATATATATATATATATATATATATATATAAATTGACTT
>NC_028645.1:44300522-44307296 GCF_001406875.1 Solanum pennellii | reverse complement strand
TATATATATATAATATAATCATAAATAGTTAAAAACTCTAGTCTCTTCTTGCCATCCTAGACTGAACTTCACAAGAGTACTTTACGGAAACGACCCATATATATTACATAAGTTGAATAATAAAAGACTTAACAGTAAACTAGACATAGGACATTCTTGGACTAAAGGATTCGTTTCCTTGAGCTTGGGAATCACATATAAAGCTCCTAAAGCACAGACATATCCTTTAAGCATCCATAACCTACACTTTGCGTAAAAAGTAAAGAAGAATGGAGTTAGTACAAGAATGAACTAAGTATGACAACCATGCAAAAACATGCATTTAAAAGGGACATTTTCTTGAAATCATACTTCATGCCTTGATGTGAAATCTTTCTCAAAACTTCATACAGTAGCATTTAAATCATTCACATACTCCATATAGACATATCCAATGGTCAAATATCACATAAGATCACACATTCAATTTAAGCCATAAAATGGAGTATAATACATCATAAACACATATATGTCAAAACCATAAGAACATTACAACAAACTCTAGTCATTATGCACTTATACTTATTTTACTTCACATAGAATCTTATATGACCTTACTCATAATACCAATCTAAATCTACTAGTGCAATGTATATGTGAAGACCCATAACCTCCGACAGGTAGTACACCTATCATGAGAACACTAGCCTTAACATCCAATTGATATATCAACAAGTAAGTGAAGACAACTGCATTGATGTCAAGAAGACCTTCATCGTATTGTCATTAAGACCAACATAGTGCTTATAAGGAAAACACTACATGATGAATCCACTAGGACTCATACCATGCACTTCATCACAACAAGTAGACAATTACTACAAAGTCATGCATAAGGAACATATACATAGACACATGCATTAGAACACCTTCCTAGGACTTTCCTCAAGAGCCACTTGTACAATGCATAGGTGAAGTCTTATAACCCCACCTACACTTAGCAACTACCCTTAGGTAATCCTAGTTAGGGTCCTTACTTTACTTCCATTGTCCATTTTACTTAGGGTAAACAATAGCGTTACCGACACTAAGACCACACGGGTGCTACATGAAATTTGGTATTGTAGAGCTTTACACAAATGGAAGGTGTTCTTTCCTAGCCAAGGTAGAAAATAAAAAAATGATAGCATACTAGTTGATCGATAGGTGAACTCAGAGATAGACATTACCCTCTACATGCTATTTAGCACTGGAGCCTCCTCTCATGAGAAACCATGGTTAATCTTCCTCAAGGAATGTCAACACCTCATGTGGATCCATAGGTGAATGTTCCTCTAATGGAAGCGAACACTCTATGAGAAACCAATGGTGAATCTTCCTCCAAGGGAAGCCAACACCTCTTGTTGTCAAGTTAAAATGGTCCTAAGCTATGTTCCCTTTATTAAAAAGCTTTTAATTTTTTCTTTCATAAAACATAGGCTTAGGATATTGATTCCTTATATGATTATAGCATATTCAAGAACCCATATAGTTTTACAGTACACATGAGCAAACCTTGCAAGGCCCCTCTAATGAGTATATCTTCATACATGTCTGTGTGTATATATATATGTGAGCAAACCTTTGACATAAAACATAAATGTCACACAGTTCATATATCAATGTATAAGTCTGTAGGTGTATCTATATGAGTAATCCTTTCATATCAACACTCTAAGACACTATGCACATTCATATTTCATCATATCATATACTTATCATCATAGCATATTAGTCATATTCATATACATAGAAAACCAAAACTAGGAACTATCCTTTGAAGACACACATGAGTTGTATAGACAAGGTCCCATACCCTTGCTAAGACTAGTACACCTATCAAGTAATGCTAGTTAATGGAATGCATATCATGCTTCAAATACATATACCTTATATGGATAGTATTAGACGTTTAGTGAATATGAGGACAACAATTCATTAGACACCATGACCCTTTTCTACATTGTAAGCATGCATAACGTGTGAGTGTGTGTGTACATTGGTCAACATGATCAAATAAATGCTACGAAAAATACATCGAGGCATCCACCCTCTATAGAACATATTAATCTTTCAAGCATAGACCACACAAACACAATTTAGCATAGGAGACAAGACAATCTTCACATCACATCCAAGACTCCTAACCTTAACTATTTACATATTCACATAGGGATAAATCGGAAGGGATTATCAACCATTATAAATTATCAATCGCAGCACCTTCACTCTATCCTAATCATAATCATACACATGCACATGCAGTAGCCATACAACCTAGATCACAACTAGCATATGAACTAATATAATTTGCCTATAATTTGCCTTCAAGTCCATGATCACATCACATACATATTGTCAATAAAGAAAACACCGCCACCATAAGTTGATCATTCCACACAATGCCATACAAGGCTTCACCAACTACCAATACTATAAGAAAGTAGAAGAGTACAGAAATTCTTACCAATACTTTAACCTTAGATCATCATTGATCAATAGAAGTATTTAATCAACAATTCAAATATAGGGCAGTAGCTAAATATACATTAACAGAACGATATCATACTTAAATCCCTGCAAGATCAACATACCAACATAGGCTATAAACTATTGATTCAATAGAGAGTACATGAAATTAGATATCATACTAATTCCCTAAAGCCTTGATCATCAAGCATATTTTATCAATAATGTACATCTTAGGAAGTATCAAAAGAGATCATTACTCTAGAGGAATCATGATTCATATACCCTATCATTCTGATCACATCATGTATATACTGTTATCGATCTTTAGGCTAAAAGAATCTGAATCATTCCTTACCAAGACTCCTTTAATTTGATCATGAATGATTCTCCCTCACAGTTTATTTGTAATATCCACATGAGGTAGTAGTTAAAGAAATCATAACATAAAAGGAAATCCTACAACAATTGCCATAAACTTGAGATTATAGTGAATAGCATTCTTTAACAATCAATAGGAAGATAGAGATCAATTATTCAATACTCAATCCATATAGGACCAAAAATACATAATTCATGATCATAACACATTATAGCCAGTAGCTAACATTCACTTTAACATAATTGAATCTCACAATAAACATGCTAGCGTCTAGATCACAAAATACTACATTATAGAGTAGCCTTATTCAATTATTCAAACCTTCATGTTCCTGGTCACTCATCAGCAATGCACCATCAATATATATACTAGGAAGTAGGTATAAGCAATTCAATGTACTAGATTCATAATTCAATCAATATACATTCAAGATCATAAAGCCCACACATAGATTAAATCGAGACTTTGAAAGGAGCATGGGTTAATCATGGAATTGGATTAAATTCACGTTACAATCAACATGTTAAGTAAGCCTTTAACAACGTTTTGACAAAGATTGAAGAAGAAGAGATTTGATAATATTTTCTCTTTGAAAACATAGAGATTAACTCTCTAGATGGAAGGATACCTAGAGGTGAAGGATCACCATACCTTTATTCAGAACAAAACCTCTAAAACATGATGAATAATCCATGGGAATCCAAGCTCCAAGCTGTTCTTGAGCTTCACCTTCAATGGAGGTTTCTAGAGAGAATTGGTTTTGGAGAAAAAGTCTAATTTCAGTAGAATGGATTAGGAAGGGGTGGATCACGTGTTTTATCACTTAAATACAACAAAAAATAACCAAATAAACCTAGTAGAGTAAGTTTAGGACTTAGGGTGAAACTCCCATTCACCCCTTAAATAAAACAGGTTTTAGGAAGCAGTTGCAGGCCACCATCGATGGGCATAAACGACGCCCAGTCGGTCCATTGACGGACACTATTGCAGGCCGCCGTTTGGGCCTGAGGCTTGAAAACATCCTTAAGACTTCACAACGCTATGTTTTAATCGAGGCCTCAATATCGACGGGGCGTGAGTCCACAAATGGGGCGGCGTTTGTTTAGCTCGATTGACAGTGCCAAGGCAGTGTCTCGAAAACCTTGATGTCCTTCTTGAGGGACACTTATGGGGCTCTTTGAATTCGTACCTGGACATTTCTAGCGTAAATATATACCTTAACATGTTGAAGACCTTCCACATCAGTTTCACCCAATACAAATACGTAAAACACATCCAAACATGCAAGGAACACTCAATACACACATGCATGTGTCAAGGGCTAACTTTATAACGTCTTGGACGTTTGACCTCTAACCTTCAGGAAACTCACAATACTACCTAAAAAGATAATTTTAATCATATAAGGAACTCATAAGCTCCTGAAAAACCCATCAGAACATAAAATGACATAAGGCTTTTTATGTGACTAGTTGTCGAGCATCTTGGTCTTCCCTTCACGTTTGACTTCCAAATGACTTCAAATCATCCAAGAATACTTTACAAAACTTAATTTACATGTTAAAAAGCTTATAGGAACAAGTGAGTCTCTATAAACCCTTTCTCATTTTGGGGGTCTGACAATATCCCCTATTTGGGAACATTCATCATCGAATGACACATAGAACACTTTAATCACATTAAGGACTTCAATGAATCATAGAGCAGTTTACAACATCCATAACATAATCATATAGAAGTTAATGCACCCAACTAACAAGGAACACAACTTCAAACTATTTTCACCCAATGCAACATAAGCAAGCAATACTTTATTCACTCAGTTTTTAATGCATCAAACACATATGCTTTTATCATATTCATAGTTAGAACATCCTTATCCTAATAATAACATGGTCTGTAGATTTCAATTCGTTTAGATCTCATCATGAAACCTTACTTAAATCATCCCCGGCAGATTCAACAACACTCAAGAACAAATAGACACTCATACTTCAATTCACATAGACTTGAGATAAATAGGTTGACAGTGGATTCTTATTAGTTAGGCCTAGTACCATGCGCTTATACTCAACCATAGCATGATTAGTGGTGCCCATGTAGGAATGTCCTGCTCCTCAGCACAGTTACATGTCTCATGCGTTCACACCCAAGCAAAGAACATAACTCAACTTTAATGCAACATTAGAATTTTGTCAACTTTTAATCCAAAACATGCTCAAACATCCTTCTTACTGAAGTCAAAATGGTAATTCGCACCACACACATCACAAAAACAGAAAGCCATTTGTCAAAATTTTAATTTGTAGCTTATCACTAGACTTCATAAGCATAAATCATTTAAGGTTAGTCTTACAATTTATAGGCACACACAAGGACAATAGCTAAGCACGTCTTCCCTTTTCAAAAGTGAGCCTACAGTCATGCTTCCTAATCATAAAAGTCACATAATTTTTAATGAGATTTATAATTTTCATTTCAAGGAGACTCAAATTTCACATTATAAGGCTAAACATTAGGCATTAAGAGTGATTTCAAACATGCTTCTTACCTTATCTCATGAAGTTAAATGTACAACTAGCATATCAAGATGCACAATCAACATGAGAAGACCATGAATTTAATCAAAAAACTTTTTCAAGTACTTTAGAATCTTCAAAATACTCTTAAGATAGGGTGAATCAAGACATAGCAAACATAAAGAGGTTATTTACTTCATACTCTATGTAAGACTCTTATCATGAACAAGCTTACTAGGAATTAACTAACTTCAAGTCAAAGTACGAATAGAAGGACAAGATAAAAAAACATCCACAACCTTACTACTCACATCAACATCCCCCACTTTAGGGTAAACCAATTAAGACAAACTTAACCCAACTTCTAGAGTATCTTATCCTTTCAACTAAAAGGAAATTACAGTAACATAAATAAGGACATCAAAAGCTTCAAAATCTTTGTCACCTAGGAATTTTATCCCAAATAATCAAGTTAGGTCTTACTACCCAACAATTCAAGGTCTCAAGTATACCATAGAAACCAAGGTCATGCAAACCTTAGGGGAAACATTTTTTTTGAACATTGCAGTAAGTTGACTTCAAGGTCTATCAAACCCACATCATCACCCTATAAAGACAAGCATGTTACCCTCACTTATAGGATCAAGACTATACAAGGACTCCAACCAAATCATGGAAACACCAATTCCAGGCAACCATGAAGGTTCATATATAGAAAGCAACATATGAACCATTACAAAAGAGACTCATTTTAACCATAACAACTCCTAACATGCTTTAATTATATCATAAAATACATTACATTTTCAATATAACATGCCATTTTATATAGATCACAAATATAGCCATAAGTGGAATCATATCAACATAAACCAATGTTGACCTTTACACATACTCTTCAAACCATAAAACCTAGATACCATCAAAACTCACCATTTATCCCTCAAGCATAGAGATACTATCTCATCCAAGTAATCACATCTAAAAGATCACCGAACAAGAAAACATAAGAGAGAGATCTTATAGAGTTGAGTTCTATGGAATGACATGATAATGATGAAGAAGGGAAAGGTTATCGTCCTATATCCTCTCGCACATATATGTGTCGCGATTACACCAATGATCAAGACTCTACTAGAAGTGTTAATATGAAAATTTTCGAACCTAAAACCACTTTCATAAACATCATGCTATGATACCGCATTTGTCACATCCCTAGAGCACCCTATAGAAGTAACATGGCGTACTTGACCTCTCGGAGGTCTTAATCAATCCAATAGTTATCATTCATCGCATTGTCCTAGCTAAATTTATCAGAAAATTTATTACTTTCTTAGCACATCATTTACAAAATCATTACTATATAAATAGATATATATATATATA
>NC_028645.1:44291122-44299895 GCF_001406875.1 Solanum pennellii | reverse complement strand
TATATATATATATATATATATATATATATATATATCATCCTACATAGTTAAAGACTCTATTCTCTTGTTTCCATCCTAGACTCAACTTCATACGAGTACTTTAGGGACACAAGCCTTATAATATAATACATAAGTACAATAATGAAAGACTTTACAATAAACTAGACATAGGACTTCCTTGGACTTAAGGATTCCTTTCCTTGAGCTTGGGAATTACGTATCAAGCTCCTCAATCAAAGAGACATCCTTTAAGCATCCATAACTTAAACTTTGCGTAAAAAGTAGATAAGAGTGGAGTTAGTAAAACACTACAATAAGTATGAAAACCATGCAAAAACATGCATTTAAAAGGGACATTTTCTTGAAATCATATTTCATGCCTTTTTATGAAATCTCCATTTAAACTTTATACAATAGTACTTATATCATTAAATTACTTCATATAGATATATTTAAAAAAAAATCATATAGTATAACACATAGAATTTAAGACATATTTGAGGTCCCTTTACAATAACCTATTTGCACTTGACACTATGCTTTTCCTCTTTACGTTGAACATCTGTTCTTTAACTCCTTAGACTCCGAAGTAACTCTCTAATGATACTTGGTGCAACGCATCACCTAAAGGCCACAAGGAGCCATTCATACATCCTATATCAGACAATACATACCATCATATGAGTATAATACACTATAGAAACATATACGTCAAAACCATAAGAATATTACTACAAAATCTAGTTATTGTGCACATATACTTATTTTACTTCACATAGAACCTTATGAGACCTTACTCATAAACCCAATCTAAATCTAGTAGTGCAATGTACATGTGAAGCCCCATAACCTCCCACATACTTAGTAGACCTATCATGAGACCACAAACCTGAACATCCAATTCATATATCAAGAAGTAAGTGAAGACAACTTCATTCATGTCAAGAAGACCTTCATCATATAGTCATTAAGACCAACATGGTGAATATAATGAAAAGGCCACATCAAATAGATCCATTAGGACTCATACCATGCACTTCATCACAACAAGTAGATAATTACAACAAAGTCATGAATAAGGAATATATACATAGACACATGCATTAGAACACCTTCCTAGGATTTCCCATCAAGAGCCACTGGTGCAGTGCATAGGTGAACTCCTATTCCTCCACCTACTGTAAGCAACTACCCTTAGGTTATCGCATTTAGGGTCCTTACTTTACTTCCATTGTCCATTTTACATTAGGGAAACTATAGCCTTAATCGACACTAAGACCATGAGTGCTTCATGGAATTTTGTATTGTAGAACCTTACACCAATGGAAGTTTTTCTTACCTAGCAAATGTATAACATTAGCACATGAAAGCATACTAGTACGTTCACTTGATAGATCCTATGTGGAAAGCAAAGTTTATAAAACTAAGAGATACACATAACCCTCTACATGCTAATTAGAATTGGAGCCTCATCTCATGAGAAGCCATGAGTGAATCTTCCTCATGGAAAGTCAACACCTTCTGTGGATCCATAGGTGAATGTTCCCCCAAGGGAAGTCAACACTCTATGAGAAACCAATGGTGATTCTTCCTCAAAGAGAAGCCAACACCTCTCATTGTCAAGTTCAAATGATGCTAGGCTATGTTCCCTTTGTTAAAAAGCTTTTATTTCTTTCTTTCATAAAAAATAATTTTAGGATCTTGATTCCTTATATGATTATAACATATTCAAGCACCCATATAGTTTTAGAGTACACATTAGCACACCTTGAAAGGCCCCTCTATTGAGTAGATCTTTATACATGTGTATACATATATGTGAGCAAACTTTTCACATAACACATAAATGTCACACATGTTAATATATCTATGCATAAGTCAATGGGTGTACCTACATGAGCAATCCTTTCGTGTCAACACATTAAGAAACTATGCACATTCATATTTCATCATATCGTATACTTATCATCATAGCAGAATATTCATATTCAAATACATAGAAAATCCAAACTAGGAACTATCGTATAAAGGCACACATGTGCAATGTATAGACAAGGTCCCATAAAATTGCCCATACAAGTACACCTATCAAGTTATCCTAGTTAATGATCCTTTATGATATTAGTTTAACTTTAGAACATGTTATTAATATATTTTGCTATATATGGTGATGACTACTCATGATGCTATGTTATATTATGCTAGGAATAATTTATGATCTTTTTCCTTGTTTGTTTGACTATGTTTGGTTATGGGACTTCATATAGACATTGCACTTGTAGGCTTGACAAGTGATTGTGAGTTAGTTTGTTGTATGATATGATGTTATGAACTCTTGTACATGTATTATTGATGATGTTGGTTTTGTGTTGCATCTGGACTTGTCTTAATGAATATGTGATAATAAGATTGAATGTGTTGATGTGCATTAAAGCCTTCAAAATATACGTAGCATGACTTTGAATGAAATGTCTTTATAAACATAGATTTCAAATGATTTTATGTGCATATATCCATACTTAGTAAAAGTTTTGAATTAATCCATATTTCTATCTTTTCTTCAAATATGTCGTTTCGTTCTGTTGAAGTTAGAAGGTCATTTGAAAAATTACTTGGATATTCCCCAAGTGTTTAGTAGGTCCTTATTATCGAAGAATGATGCCCCTTCGAGCTACTTGACGTTGTTATTGTCTAATGACATTTTGTTTCCTTCTGTTTCATTTGAAACTATTATTCTATAAGCCTATATGTGGCTTTTGTTGAAATAATGTATGGGATATGCCCGAGTATTCTTTTCATTCTAGATGCTATAAATGTGAGACATATCTAAATTCTTATATTTTGTGTATATTATATAAACGAGAAGCATATGTAAGCTTTGTATGCAAGGATTCTATATGAACTCCATAAGTAGTATGCAGGAGGTCAATGTAAACCTAAGTGTATAATTTTTTTAAATATTTTGCATTATAAACCCATGAAATGCAATGACGAATCATAAGTGGCTAGTCTTAGTCCTCTTGGACGACGATGACGCCGGGTACGACTATGGGGTGCTCCCCAGTCGTGACACCAATGGTTGTTAATTAGTATATAACCTAACCAAGGGTTGGGGCGAGCGCCAAAGGATCAGGTTTGGAGAATAACTCCGTCAAGTACAAGTTAGCTCATGGTGTTCATAGTTAAAAGAAAATATCGATTAAAAACATAATATATTGAAGGGGCGAGAGATGTGTAAATTAACAATGGGGGGTGTGTGTTAAAAAAATACTAAAAAAAATTAGAATAAATAAGAGATATGAACATGGAGAAGGGGCTTCTTGGGATATGATAGGAATTAGGACCTTGAATAAAAAACCGGGTACATGCTATTACTAGTAAATTGTTGCAAATTTGCTCCTAAGCTAGACTTTACTGGGGTGTTCTCTCTCGGGTAACTTACCCCAAATTAAAATAGTTTCTCTCGAATACTAATGTGACGCTATCATGCTAAGTCTTAGCCTTAGCCTATTCACTCTCTTGGTCTAAAAATGAGAGAAAGGGTTTAGGATATACTCACTTGATCTAAATCCACATAAACCCAATAACCACTAGCTATCGATTTAGTAGTTTTAGTCTTAAAACCTCTATCTTGAGCAACCCTATGACACAAAGATGAAATCACATTTTTTACTACAGTACCAGTATGTTCATACACTACTACTGAACAAAATCACATTTAAACAACAAAATTACTACTAATTAGTAAGACCAAATGGTAAATTAAACTCATAATCACATAATAACACCCTAAGAATAGGGGTTTTAACTACTCAAAGTAAAGACATAGAAATCGTTACAAAAAAATGTATACATCAAATGGGTACGATAGAAAATGTATTTACACGAGCTAAGGATGACTATTGTTCAAGACCCACTTCGAATTTCTTGGAGTTGGGGAACTTGAAACCTTCATGTTTCAAGAACAAGTCTCCCAAAACGCTAAGAACTTAAAATAGAAACGAAGTTTAAAAACTACTGTTCTAATCTAAAATTTTGATACTACGCTAAAATTATTGACGAGTATTTATAGTTTTCAAAAAGTTGTGCTGCAAGGAACACGAGATGTAGTTAGTCGAGGTCGTCGACAATCTTGGAGATCCTCCGTTTTGAATAGATTATCTTTGTCATTCTTTTGCTTTTAGCATCTTTGCGTTCTGTAATTTTTGGAGATATAATACTACTTTGCAGAATAGCTTGGCAACACATCAACTACTCTTTTCACCACCAATTTGATCCTTTCATTCAGGGCTTAGCTCTATGAAACATGAGGCAACATTAATACGTAAGGAAATATTAAGGTCATTCAGTGACTCGCATAATGGGTTAGGCGATCTTCAGGCTAATCACTTCATTGTTCTTTTCAACGGCCCTTTTCTATTTTGCTCAAAGGTGTCCATCCTTTCTCTCCAAGTGTAAGTACCTGAAAATCAAGGTATTTAACCAGCTATTGAGACAAAATATGCATTTGAGGACACTAAATACATAAAAATATAGCCCTAAATGATTCCCAATCATCGATTAATAAAATTATTTGGATAATAAGAGAAGCTAGAGTATCACAAAGATCCGCACATGTAGCCTACACAATTATAGCAGCAATAGGTGTGTACCAAACAACATGGTACTCAACAAGTAAAATCCTAAACATAAAGTCTTGTAATATAGAATATATGTAATCCTATCAATCCAACCGAACCTCCCCAGCTACAACCTTCATAAGAAAGCTCAACCTTACAACATACAAATTAAAAAGCACATAAAGCAAAAACAGCACTCCAACAATTACAAATAAACAATAAACATGATAAAGTTTAACAATAAATAGTTGAACAGAAAAGTACTCACATTCACAATTAATAAATATATGAAGTAAAATGAAATGCAAATCAAGGTCGGATAATGACCAGATGGGGCTGCCAGTAACTAAGAAAAGATGATTCTTGGCTTGTGTGGAGAAAAATATTGTATTATTAACAATATAAAAAGAAAGTACTTTGAGATGAGAAGCTGAGTTGGATTCGTGATATGGTTTTGAATTGAGAATCCAAGAATTCTATGATTGGAGATAAAGGTTTCGTGGCGATTAAGGAGAAGGTATGTGTACCTCGTGTTGATGATTTGACTTGTACTATTCTTGAAAAGACTCCTAGTTAAATGTATTTTATATATTTTTGTGCAATAATGATGTTTCATGATCTAAATATGCATTATTGCTTGAGTTGAATAAATCATGACACTGTTTATTTAGTTGACCAATGTCAAAACTGTCAACAAGTAAAGTATGAGCATTGGAGGCCTTGAGGGACACTTTAGAGAATGACCATTCCTGAACTGAAGTGGGAAAATTGAAATAGACTTTGAAGTTGTTCGTCCAAAGACATTGTGAAAGCTTTGTTCTAATTGTTCACAAGTTAACCAAGTAAATGCAATTTGTTATAGACAAGGTGACTTAAAATGTTAAAAATTTAGTCAATCAATATATCCACAAGATTATTGGATTGCATGGAGGTCCAACTTCTATTATATAAAATGAAGTACTGTAGTTAATTTCTAACTTTTGGAGGACCTCGAAGGATAATTTAGGTACTATATTGGACCTTAGCATCACATTTCACCCTCACATTGACGGGCAGTTTGAACAGACAATTCAAGTGTTGGAGGATATGGTTCATGCATGTACGATAGATTTTGGTAGTAACTTTGCAACGTTTTAGGACAACAATAGTTAAAGCTTGAGTATTGATATGACTTAATTTGAGGAATTGTAAAGAAGGATATATAGGTTTGTGATTGGTAGTTTTGATGCATTAGAGGTGAGACATTGGGGTACTGATCTTTCAGTGAATCATTAGAGAATGTAAGGCTTATTCAGGAGAAGCTTCTAGAATCTTAGAACATAAAGAAGGAGTATGCAAAACAGAAGGTCAAGGATGTGGAGTTTATGGAAGGATAAAAGTGTTTCCAAACGTTTTACCCATGAAGGGTGTGATGAGGTTTTGTAAACGAGGTAAGCTCAGTTTGAGGGATATTGGTCCATTTCAAATTCTTAAATATATGGGAGAGATTACTCAATAATTGGCTTTGCCTCCAAGTTTATTCGGAGTACACCCGGTGTTTCTTTTGTCTATGTAGAAGAAATCAATCATTGGAATTTATTCCTTCTTGATGAGAAAGTTGCTTGTGAGGAAGTGTCTGTCGCTATTATAGATATAGGGGTGCACAATTTAAGGTAGACGGATATTGCATCTGTGAAAGTCAAGTTGAAGAATCATTTGGCTGAGGAGTCCATTGGGAGATTAAAACTAGTATGCAAAGAAAATATCTATACCTTATTGTCAATCCAGATACCCTTTCAAACCCTTTTTTTTTGTGACTATTTTAGAATGAACAATAGATTAATTTGTATATGTTGTAATGACCAATTAGGTCATTTTTTACTACTAGATCTTCTTCTTCCATAAAAGACTCTTTCGTTAAATTTCTAATGGTAATTTTGAACTAGTTTTTGAACAACATTTGTTTTATTGATTGATTCTAATAATTAATATAATTAGTAGTTAGATGGACCAAGTCCATAATTTTTAATTTCCTACCCAAATTGGCGCATGTATTAGAATGAATTAAATTTAGATGGGGTTTACTAATTTTTGAGTTATAATTTAACGGAGCTTCATTGATGGTAACAAAACTGTGTAGTGGAGGATAAATGTGGGGTCCATCTAATAGCCTAGACAAAATTCTAACAACCCACTACATACTTTAACGGCTAAGGATTTGCGAAATGGTCTAAAAGGTAAACTTAATATTACTAGGCAAATTTTCTAGTAATATTACAAAGTTAGGGTTAGATGTTGCTGTTGCAACATTATGTAGGTGGGAGCATACAAGGTATGCAATCCTTGATTATGATTACAAAATGAGTGAAGTAATAATAAGGTAATGATAGGAACATTGTGATTTGACGAAATTATTCACATTTTTTATTGGGGTTGTTAATAAGTGTCATGGTTAACGTGGATTCAAACAAACCATGTCTCAGAAAGGATTTTATGGGTGAGAAGTTTGGAATCATTTGGCTGAAGTTGTTACAACTTAGTTGACTACAATAGCTTTATGCTCAAATTGTTCCACGATGAGTGCACACCCTTACGAGGTGGTCACCAAAGTTGTGTATATTTATGTTTCCTCCTAGGTCATTTGTTACACTTAACAAGGCTATACAAATAGACTAACATGGAAAATAATGGGAACTAATCATGCATGGTTTCAAGTATGACCTCCAACAAGGAACATAAATGATAATTATTTAGCACATATCTTCAAAATGAAGGATCTTGTGTGAGATGAACATTGCAAGGCTCACATAAATATGTAACTAGTCAACAAAATAATGAAGGAGATCATTTTAAAGCAAAGCCACACCGACTTCATCTTGCAAGAATAATAGTACATATTTTTCATCATGATTATTATTGAAGACATTTATATTTAGAATAATAGATCCTCAAACATTTACAATGAAAATAAAGAAATTCGCTCATTTTAAAACTGAAGACTCGTGAGGGAATTAGTTGAGAGATAGCGGTGAAATCAAGCACACAATGTAACCATTTTGGTATATATTGTGCCCAAGGAGGATTTTCAAGGTAGATCCCATTAAGCTTGAGGCAGTAAGAGGTTAGAATAGACCTATTTTTGCTACTTAGATGCATTGTTTTGTGGGACTTTCAGGCTACTACAAGTGCTTTATTCAAAGCTTCTCCAATAATCATATTCTTTAGAAATATTTACTCGATAGACCGTGAGTTTCCGGTTGTATGGTGGGTGTAAGTATAGCTTTTTACAGGTCAATACCTTGTTGGCTTCAACTCTTGTTTTGACATTGCCTGAAGAGGTGATAAGCAAAAGCTACAACTCCATCAAGAAGTTTCAGTGGTCGTTGTAAATTAAAGAACCTCACTTTTAGGTTAGGGTTGATACCACGAGGAATATTGTCACATCTTAGGAGTAGACTCTAGAAGATATGGCACTCTCGGAGTGCGACACGGCGTACTTGACCTCTCGGAGGTGTTTTACAATCCCTTTGACATCATTTATTATGTATATGTATGAAGAGTAGTACAGAATTAAAATTTTACACAGGAAATATCTTTAAAGATCTTTCATATTAAAAATTATAGAAAAACCCAGTCTAAATATATGCCAATCTTAGACTCAAGAGTATTTGGGACACCGCCCATACAATATGAATATAAAAATACTTAGTCTATTACACTAGAAGTCTAAAGATAGCTATGTCGTCGAGTCAATTGAGGACATACTTCAACATCGATTGAAGGATTACTAGACTCAAAACATTGCTTAAAGACACTTCTCATCTTCCACCTACACCTTTAGACATAAGAAAATGTATGGAATTAATACAAACACTTGTACTAACTATGTCATATTGAATAGAATCATGAGAAACAAACATTTATGAGAAACATGCTCTTTTTGATTAAAACATCATATCTTAAGCATAATAATCACATTTAAGCACCAAATATCACATTTAGGACATATTACAAATTATACTCAATTTGTATGTACATTACATTAAGATCATAGTTAAGTCACAGTGACTTCACTTGAGTTAGTTATGAAGCGACCGCCGATACAATTCTTTCAGACACACCTAAGAGATCCTTTGGACTACCTAAGATAAGATCATTCTCAGTTCACATAATGG
>NC_028645.1:44260063-44290373 GCF_001406875.1 Solanum pennellii | reverse complement strand
TGTAACATTTTCTTCCCAAAGGTTATCGAAATACTTATTCAAATAATGGAAGAACAGACCCTTTCAAAGCTTACCTAAATAATCCTTAGGATTACTTAAGTTCAGATCATGTCTACTTATTCAATTTACATTCCCTATCTAGAGTCATTCTTAAGACTTCCCTAGGGAATACATTGAGTGAAAAATCTTATGGCCCCTTCACACCTTAACTAAGCAACACTTAAACTACTCTAGGTAAGTACTTATTTATTAATATACTTTCAAACATAAGTTAGTTTCCTTACTAGTTAATTAAGAGACATTCAACACATAAGGACATTCAAGTAATGGTCTTGGATAAGGCCTAGGGACTCACTAACTAATATCTTCAAAGACTAATCGTGCAATGTCTAGATAGTGTCCCATAGCACCACCTAAACTTCATAAAATATCTCCAATACTAGTAGGTACCCCATATGATGAGAATATGAAATAACCAACATAGACCTTACTAGCTATGCATGGAATCCAGAGTAATAAACCTACTCCGTTGGATGTTTGTTCTACGGGCCAATGGTAGAAGTAGGACACATCCTATCTAGCCTAATACTAATTTAGAGCTACTTCCCATACCATACTAACTCGGCGCTATCCTTTGTTCTAATAAAGTATTTCAGTAAAGGAGTACATGAAGAGGTACTATATCTAGTTCACAACCCAATGACATTACACCATACCAAAGAGGGTCCACGAAGGCTACCTACAATGGTCTAGAGGATAATTCAATGACTTTCCTGAGGATGAATTCATCTCGTTCCACCCAATCAACCCTTGTTCAACCATTCACACAAGAAGGGTGCATTTTATGGCTTTCAACGTTAAGGATATAATAACCTTCCAACTAGGTTGAAGGTTCAACATAAAGTACCTTCTTAATAATGTTCAAGGTCACATGTCAATCACATAAATAAAACTAAGAAACTTTAGCATGCTAAGTCAAGAACTCATATTCTCATTCCACTTGTATCGAGTAAGGGACACAATTCTACAAAAACAAGGCGCACACCTACATCACCCTATCACATATAGTATATCATTCTAGAAGCACATAGGTATAACCAATATCTTCTATAGGTCATCCTACTCACTACTATAATATCATCAATTTAAGAATCACAAGTGTCATAAAATCTATCAAGAAACATCATACTTTAATATCAAGTAATTCACATAATGACTACACTATAGTCTACTAGAGACACATATAATCAACTACAAGAACTCATGTTTTGACTCCACATCAAAACATATGTCATCTTGACATTCATAATATCCACATAATAAAGTTATAACGTGACAAATCAATAACACATCAAGTATTGTCGATGAGGCCACCTTATTCACAATTCATAAGGTATTGCCGACAAGGTCACATTAGTTACAAGTATAACACATAAGCACCGCCACCATAAGTGGACCATCCCAAACATAATTACGATCTATGGCCAATGCTACACAATATAATGAAAGTTAGATCAAAACACCATGCATCCAACCTCACAACTTCAAACGATAGCCAATTCATCCAACATAATTTACCAAGGCCCTTAACAATACAAATAGTTGACAATCCAACCTCATAATAACATTATACAATGAATGAAAGACAATTGAACATAAATTTATAATCTTAGGGCAGCCAGCAAACAATTCTAGCATGATTCGCTCATAATTCAATAACCCTAATTAAACTACATAAGAATTCAATAGCATTAAGGCATAACAAATTCACCCATAAAGTAGTTGAATTTATTGCTACATGAATTACATGGGTTCATAGAGTATTTAAGTTAAAATCATCAAATTAACATCAACTTAATCAATTTACAATGATTCAAAACATTTAACGCAAGAACCCATGGATATGTTACAAAATTGGACAAGTTTATCATTGAAAGACTTCATAAATCACTTTGAAGATTGTCTCCTTGAATAAATGAGCTGCAAGACTGAAGGACATGCCTTATTCATGCTAGATCACGAATTTGATGAAGAATCACCAAAGAAATCTTTAATCCAAGCTCTATCTTGAGTTTTGGCTCCAATGGAGTTCTAGAGAATTTGTGTTTTGATTTTGTAAAGTGAATTCATCTAAGTGTTTAAGACTTATAAACCCACTTGAAAAATCCAAAACACCCCTACGAAACCTCCCAACTCGTTCTAATAATTCTAGGGTAATTACCTAAATACCCCTAGCATTGGTCGAAATTTTATAGTGAATTGCAGGCTCATCGACGGTTGCCTCACCTACGCCTCGTCTCCCAACCAACGGACCATCCTTTTGGCCTGTGGTTTGTGTATGAGGCTGGAATTTTGATGCTCAGGATCCCACGCCTAAGTGTTTACCTACTCCCACACCTACGGGCGTCGACCACTCTACTGGGCGTCGACTGCCTTCCGTAGATTGGTTGGTTTGACATCTTTCGGCTACATGTTGGGTCCTTCCTCAAGGACTTTTAGTTGGTCCTTCGAGAATTACTCCTAGACGTTTCAAACCCGAATATGTTCTTATACAAGTTTATAACTCTCACAATTTTATCCAAAACGAACACGTAAAACTCGACAAAACACACTAAGAGACACAAGGTCGTTTCAAGGCAATCCTTTCAAACGTCATGAGTGTTATTGAATGTTTGACCTCCAAACTTCATGAATGTTTATTCACAGCCTCTTAACCTCATTTTTACTCATTTGAGGACTTAAAAACATGAAAACACAAGTTTTAGGCTCTAGTTACACCTAAGTTTTTTTAGAGGTGTTACAAATATAGTCTGACTTAAGCTACTTTATGGTTATCTACATTCAATTAAATAACTTCCATAAAAAGGGAAGAATTTTAAATAAAGAAACACTTGATAAAGTTTTTGTAAAAAGTACTAATAAAATCCTCAGTTTGAAATATCAATATGATATGAAAATTAGGGTACATTTGATCCCTAGAAGATTTTAACGCAAGAATTCATTATTTGTCACTCTATTCTAGTGTTAGCATGCGAAGTTAGTAAGTTACGTATCGCGTAAGTGATTGTTCTTCCATGTAGTGAATTTCACCACGAAACATGGTCTATCTACAGGTGTATGTTTTACTAACCATTACCCTTAGCCACATATTAGCCTATACGGTAGGTGGGTTAGGCTATTAGAGAGGGGATTCTCATGTCTAAATCTTTATTATTCAATTCCCTTATCGTTCATTGCATTCTTTCTTAGGAAAATAGGAATGAGGTGAGTTCTAACGTTTGCCACAATAAAAGATCATTCAAAATGAAAGGGTTAACAATACATGCATAAAGACTATTCAAGAATTTCTTAATTATTGGTTTTACTTTGTTAATTTATCATGGTTCCCACAACCCTAGTTGTGAATTTAACTATTCATGTTTGAATTTCACAATTCATATTCGAGTTTTAATATAAATCATTAACTTATAATTAGAATAAATGAATTTCGAAATCTTGAATTGAAAATCAAAAGAAAATTGCATAAGAAATTATTATGATATAGTTGCCAAATGTGTTTGCAAAGTAAATCTTAAAGCCAAAATAACGTATCATTAAAGTTTGAAAAACCTATGAACGAAAAATACATGTAACATTTATTGAAACTATATCCTAAAACAAGTGATAAAAGGAATTTTAGGAAATTCAAGTTTGGCAAGCTTCGTCGACGGCTAATCACTTATGGTTAGTCGAAGGAGCGATGGACCATGGTCTTTAACTATTGCTCAATAGTTTGAGAAAATTTAATGGACTTCAATCGACGTTCACAGCCCGCGACCCACATGTATAAGAATAGTCTCTGTGGTATAATCGTGGTTAAAGTACTAGAACTCAACATTCTAAATTCATCGACGACACATCAACGACCGTTCGTCATCAGAGTTACGACTCATCAATTATTGTCGTGGTCCCATACTTAGTCACACTTCTTTGAAAGCTCTATCCACACCTAAACCTATGGCTCGTTTACCGAATGAAGACTTGTAGGTGGGCTCTTTTGTTGCCATTTTTATGTTGTTGCAGCTACGTTCAACTCCAACTTCTCCAAACCTATTTCCAATAAAATTAGACAAAAAGACCATCATATCTAGTATAAAAAAAATTTAAGACTCATACAAACATAAAAGTAAAATGCATATAAAATACCTGAAACTCATGATACATCAATACCCTCAACTTAAATCATTTCTTGTCCTCAAGCGACAAAAGAAACTCTATACGACGATTATTTTGAAGCAACATACAGACCAACCAATTACATGACATTTTCTATCAATCAACCTTTTTATGTATTTTCAGCCTAATGAAAATCATTTTATTTAGACTAAACAAACTATCTCATGTGGATCAGAACATGACATGAACATACCAGCCGACATCAACACATACAAAAACGGCAATCACCAAGATACCAGTTCTTCAACAATGTAACATATTCCCTTATCTCAAAGAAAATACCATTTTCACACACAATTTGATGTTTTAACTAGGGACTCAGTATACACTCACACTCAGAAGTGAATTACAATACTAGTAGTGATCGATACTATAGGATTGCCCTTATTTACTCCGTGTTAATATTTAGTGACTTGTATACCCTTGATGAAATTACATTAGCTCTTTTACCTCTTCCACAACTAATTTTGGCATCGTCGTGTTTTGTGCTATTATATTTCTGACTTATTTAAATGCTGATATGACTTTGACTTAACATTCTTGTGTGTTTCATTTTCTTCCCCATTTTTTATTCAAGAACTTAATTATTTGATTTCTTTTTGTTTAACTACACCATTCATTATTCTTTTTGTCTATCCTTTTCTTTTTCTACAAACAACTCTTTTCATACCCTTTTTGTAGTTTTTTTTCACGACCCAAGGGTACTCTCTAGATGTAACATGATTTATAGAACCTTTAAGGAATCCATACAATTCACTTAGCATATCAGAACATAAAATTAATACAACAATAAAGAGTAAAACAACATTTAAGTCCAAATAGTTTTATTGAAAAGCTGAAGTCTAACTCATGTCTTAACATAGCCATCTATGATAATAGAATGGAAGTGGGCTTAACCCATACATCATGTTCGAAAAGGAAATATGAAGAAAGAATACAATAAGGAATGTTTTCCATCGAACCATGAGGACTCATAATGTTTTAGAAGAATCAAACTCCAGGCTCTAGCCACTAAAATTAGTACCTTGTCTGTCAGACCCTACATTTGGGAAAAATATAGGCAAGGGTATGAGTTAGTGAAAAAATGTACTTAGTATATTAAATAATCATAAGAAAATTTAAAATTTGCTGAAAGGACATTTTATTTCATAACATACAATTTACGAAGTTTGAAAATCATCATAGAGATAGTTGAAAAACATAAGTCATAACATCATAGTCAATTCATGCTAGCATAATCTTTAAAGCCATTGAACATATATGAGATTATTTTGTAACTACCCTTTGTTCATTAATCATCTTGTTGTGAGAAATTTATCCGTAACAGACATAAAGACCATGTGAGATGTAACATGATCATCTTGTGTCTCCCACATCAAAAAAATGTTGTTCTACTTGCCTAAGGTTGAATGATGAACTTATAGATGAAGTGGATTCTCTAGCTAATAAACCCATGATGGTACATAGTTTAAGGAATAAGAAGATTGCTACTAGAAACCCGGCCTCTACTTGCAGATGAGCTTCCATCTCATGAGACTTCTTCAACAAACTTGGCCTCTACTAACATGAGAGTTTCGATCTCAATGAAAAGATCCACTCGTTGCTAACAATAATTCCCACATAGAGTTATTTTCCTAATTATGGTCATTATTCATGGAAATACATGTAATCTTGTCAATCCAAGCTAGCTCATTAGGACAACTCTTAATCATTTATTAAATTATCTTAGAATAGTCTTTCAACCTATGAATCCTTTATATGTGATAAAACATTTCACGATGCTAGTATGAATATATGAGGATAGCCTTTGAAAAAATAATATAAACAATCATCATTTCAAAGTTTACTCTCAAAGCATCCGTAATATTCAAATGGTTTACATAGGATCATTAATAAGCCCATACTTTGACCTTACAAGGTTCAAAGCTTCCATTTAATAACAAATTCAGATTCAAGCATTACATAAGTATTTTATCATAAATTCATGGAATTCTACAACTTAATCTTTCGATCATAAAACTCTTCTTTCATAATCAACAACCTAAATTATGTGATCACAATTTAGAAAACATGGGGTTCGTATAGGTACATAGGGGAAACATCATAAAAGCATTCTAAATCATCAATTGATGAATATTTGAATCTCTAAGACCAATAATCAAAAGAACTCATGTTGTTTGAAGAAAATCCTACCTAAGTGGGGAGTTCTACCATTTTAAATAAAGGAATTTGGGGACTCCATGAATGAAAGGATTCATGGATGAAAACTACCATGCCTTGAATCCAAATTCTAGCCTTCAATGAAGAAGTTGAATCCTTATCTTGAAACCCTAGGTTAAATCTTCTTTATTTTCTTGAAATTGTGTAGAGAAAGAATATTAAGGAGGAGATTTGATTTCTTTTCCGGAATTTTGAAGGATGAATAAAATAAGGTAAATTTAGGGGTAAAATTCTTCATATGAGGGGTAAAATGGAGGAAAAAATATGTAGTACAGGAATTAATTCATTAGGAAAACACCCTAATACCTCTGAATAACTACCATACAATGACTCACGACACCCCACCCACAGACCATGAATAGACATACGGCACATCCTACACTTCGAATGGTTGGGTGGCGTGGGACCTGGTTTTTGAGGGTTTTTAACAACGGTCCCTGAGCCATGAACAATCGACCCATCTACGATCTATAGCTAGACTCATGGACTTAATCCAGGAACCTTTTTAATGTGGCCAACTCACAAACCCCACCTATGGACTATGGGTCTACCTATTACTGTCTTTGTTCTTCGTAGGTAGAACCTATAGATTCTGAAGTTTTTATTCTTTAAATGTGTTTTTGATATGGGGTGTTACATTTTTTCATACAATAACAACCATTAACTTATGTATTTTGCATGATTTGAGGTGTACGAAGTCCTAGTGTGGACCAAGGCCAAGATGAAGGTGTCTTTCAGAAGTAGCCATCCTCAACATAGGCTTGTAGCTTGAGTTGAGATGCACAATATCCAAGGAAGGACCTGGGCCGAATATATTCTTAAGAAAGGTGAGTTGGATATATTGAAAGAAATTGTATTAGTTAGGCTAAAACAATTGAATCGAAGGAAGTATTTATTTCGGTTTGTTTCTTTTAGGCTTAAGTGACATCATTATCAAAAAAGGCCTATGATTATTTTCTTATTTCTAGTATAAATCATCTTAGAAAGACTGACACGAAATTTCTAGATTGGCACGTACTTTATAAATATGCAAACAACCTCACACACTAATGAAACGTTTTTTCACTACTCAATAATTAATGTACATGGTTAAAGATATAACTTAAGTCATGTTGTCTTATTGATTCCTATCATTTCATATTTTGATCCAATAAATTCAACTTATCAGGCTCACAAATATAACACATAAGCAAAACATGGAGATGCATCAAATTTAATGCTATTATTTAAGTATGTATTCATTTTTAGTTTACTTCAACATCAAGACTATGATAAACTTGCCAATTCAACAAAAGATACAATACTTCCTATGGAGAATATAACACTAAAAATAAACCCTTTAGGAAGGATTGTAAATTGAGTTATTAAGATGTCACCACCTAACACTCACAATCCATTAACCCCATCAAACAAACAATAAAATGCAATTTAATCAATGCACTAACAAACCTTATAGACCATAGGCATTCAAGACAAATCAATAGGAAGGTAGGCATGCTTGCCCGGAACCCGTTGGATAAACAAAAGGGATTCCATCAGTAACACCCTCTGTAGTAGGGGGACCATCATATGTAATACCCTCGATACAAATGCACCCAGCCATCTGTCGTGCTCCTCCACAAATAAAGACTATCGCTAGGCTTCCTCGAAGTGTTGTCGCTACCTCTTTTGGGCTAGACTCATCTACTATAAATCAATAATTGGTCCCCAAGTTCATGTGCGCTTTGCAACAACACTATGGGGTCAAGATAAGGCATATAATCTTAAAGTAGTGCACACAACACCATATCATTAACATCTACATCAAGAGTAGGATTAGGGACAACCTCCTCAATAGTAGCTAAAACATCTACATGAGCTCATAGCTTGGCAAATTCCTTCTAGAAAGTATTCAGATCAACAGTGGTTCTATCTTGAGGCCTCTTAATAACCGGAAGTTAAAATCCATCCATCCTCTGACACACCTATCTTTATATGAACTGCAGCCTTAATCCTTGCTTCCGACTTTTCAACACACTTGTTCATCAAAGGCCGCATATGATGGAGAAGAGTAGTCATCTAAATATCTAACTTATGGACTCAAGCAAGTGCTAGAAACACAAACCCCAAAGGTGTAGGTGAAGGAGGTGTGCTTAAAGCGTGATGGAATGAAGAGGATGGGGGAACATGCACTTTATGATCCAATTAAAGGTAGGAATAGTCTCATCATCTGTCCACACGACCCCAACAAACTCAACATAAACAACAATAGTAATATCATAGCCACAAGGTTGTATGTAAGTCTCTATACCATTTTTAGGAGCTATTTGGTTCGCGTCGTCTTTAATAAGTCCCACTTAAACTATCTTTGTAGCTTTAGTAAGCCTATGAAAATTTCATAATGGCAGAGACGCCACTCAACAAAGGAGGAAAATTAGACAGGGGAAGGTTAGAGTTGTAGTCAAATTGAAAGATATCTTTTGTATTTTTGCAATGATTATTATGGATAAATAAATGTCCAACACCACCATCAATTATGTAAGAATGACTTCACTATCCAAAGTAACAACATTTTCCTCCTGTGTGGATGACAATCAGGTGAGTATGGTGGACTTCCAAAACATTGTGGCGAAGCTGAAGTTGCCTTCCAGATTGGTTGTATCATATAACGCACCCACTCATCTCTCTCACTCATAAGAATCTCTCCCCCTTATAAGAAATATGACGATCCAAACAACATAATATTGTCTCCATCTTCTTTGGATCTTGAAATGACATGCTATGAACTATCCCCATTTGATGGTCATATTTGATTGTGTAAATGGATAGAGTATGTGTTGGACCATAAATAAAATGTCAGATAGTCAACGAGGATGCCCCGTACCAAAGATGTAAGAAATGGAGGTTTATTCAAAGCTTTAGCTCATGATCAATAAGTAGGCTCCATTTTTTTTTTCATAGAAAGCACAAAACTCCCCTAATATGTTTGAGTTATACTTGCCTTGATTTTCTACCATCCACTCACATTTGTGATTCTTGAATATCTCATATATCTCTAGCACCCTTTGAAGGCTCTTGAAGGTACTCTAGGCTCCACAGTAATGGCCCGGGTATTATTTTGGTGCTAATTTTTGTATTTCCCATCAGAATATATTTGGAATTGTTTTTAGATGCACCACTTATTTGGATCCATGGACAAGCATATTGTCTTAAGTCGTGGGCCTCACGGTACTAGAAGCATCAGACGTCGATGTAGAAACCGAATTAGAAAAGGAACAGAGATTGAGTATGACTCTTTATGTCACATCCCGAGACCACACGCTAGAAGATATGGCACTCTCGGAGTGTGTCTGGCGTACTTGACCTCTCGAAGCTCTTGTACAAGCCCTTCCGTATCGTTCAACGCATAAAAAACATATGAAAAGTAGTGCGGAGTTAAAACTTTTCACAAAACATTAGAATATGTTCAATAATATCTTCATTAGAAATAATAGAAAATAGTAAGTATCAATCTCATCAAAGCTTAGAAACGAGAATACTTGGGACACGACCCATACATCAAAATATAGAAATACATAGTCTATTACAATACTTTGAAATAAAAGACACAAAATACATCTATATATGACCTCGAGTCAATTGAGGATATACTTAAACATAGCTTGAATGAATCTAGAATCCAAGCTCTCCTTCAAGATCCTTCTCACCTTTAACCTACACCTTTACAGATAGTAAAATATATGGAATTAGTACAAACACTTGTACTAACATATAACACTTTACAAAACATAAGATAACATTTAAGCAATTTAACACATTTTTAAGGTCACTTTACAGTGAAATGCTTTATCTTCAACTTAGACGCTTCCTAGCATGTAGTTTCCCCGATAAAAGGTATCCTAAGACTCACTTAAGTAAGACTGAGACCTCCCATACAACCTCTCTAGGCACACCTAATGATCCTTAAGACCACATATAATGAGATCAACACAGATCTACAAGAAATCATATAGATGAACATGAGATTCTACTACCAAAGGTGATTCTATGTCTCACTTGAGTGAATTGTGAAGAGATCACCCATTCAATCCCTTAAACACACACATAAGAGATCATATAGATTACCATAGATAGAATCATTCTCACTTAATACATCAACACATATACAATATGACATTCTCCTTCCAAAGGCTATCAAAAGACTTACTTAAGTAAATATAGAATATAACGTCCATGATTGACCCCTTCAAGACCACCTAAATAATCCTTAAGACTACCTAAGGCTTAGATCAAGACAACATAATCAACATCTTCCCTAACTAGAGTCATTCTTGAGACTTATTTAGGTAAGATACAAGGCGACCATTCCTATGCCCCCTTCACACCTTAACTAGAAAACCCTTAACTACGCTAGATAGTTACTTATTCATTTAACATGATTCCGTAACTTAAGTCATTACAGTCATGGCGACAAGAAGCTCATAATGACTTTCCTAAGTATTGATATGATCCCCTTCCAGCCAACCATCCTTGAGTCTATCATTCCTTAAATGAAGGATACAATTACGGCTTTCGACTTCAACATTAATATCATTACCACTAGGTTGAAGGTTTCACATAGGGGACCCTCTTAAATTCATTTAAGGTCTCATGTAATTCATACATGTAAGTCTAAGAGTCTTTATCATCCTAAGTCAAGACATCTCATATTCACATTCATACGTGCATCAAGTAAAAGACACAAGTAAACCAAGACAAGACACAACATTTTTTACTTATTCCATATAGCATATCATTCTTTTAATCACTTAGAAATGAACCTTATAATCTTTATGTCATACTATAAACTACTATATCATCATCAATATAACCATCACAACTCATATAGTTAAACATGAAAAATCATGCATCAGCCGTAAGACTATACACATAAAGACATTGTCATAGTCTTGCATGATCACTTAAGTAGCATCAATAAAAGAACACATCTACTTTCACATTACTTATCATACAGATAGATATTATCAAACTTAACATAATCAACTACAAAAATTACCATAATACTTCATGTAGTTGCCAACAAGGCCATGATCATCATATTACATAATGTAACACCGAGAAGTCCACATCAATTGCAAGTAAGACACATAAAACCGCCACCATAAGTGAATTATACCAATCACAACATAATTGAAGTCTAATTAACATAAAATAAAAGGAATTAAGGAAGCGTACCACCATTTCATCCTCAGCAGTTCAATCAAATGCTAAATCATTGAATTCAATACACAAAGGCCCTTACCCAAGGTCATAACCAATAATTCAATATAAAAACTATGGTACTTAATGAAACTAGCTCTATTGAATATAGATTCATCAATATAATACAACCTATATATCAATTAAATACAATTATTACATCAATCAATAGCCCATAGAAAACTACACTAGAATTCATAAGCATTAAGTCAAAATCACTTAACCCATAAAGTAGTCAAAAACTAAGGTTCATCGATTACATGAGTTCACAGGTTAATTGAGTTAAAATAATCTAATTAATACAATTCAATCGATATACAATTCTTTAAAAACCTTTTAATGCAAGAACCCATGGATAGTTCATTAAATTGGACAATTCATCTTTGAAAACTTTAGAGAACTTCTTTCAAAGTTGGGGTCCTTAATGAATAGAGATTGAAGGATCGAAAAACATGCCTCACTGAAGATAATAATCCTATTTGATGAATAATCTCCACACAATTGTCCAATTCAAGCCCTTTCTTGAGTTTTGTCTCCAATGGATTTCTACAGAATTTCTAAGAGGAATTTGGGTATTGATTTTGAAGAATGAAATATTCTGTGTTTTTGGCTTATGAACATGTTTAAAATACCCAAATATGCGTAAGCAACCTCCCTTTCCCTTATTTTGATGTGGGATGAATTTACGACTTCACACCTTGAACTTAACCGTAAGTTGCGAATAGAAATGCTTCACAGACGAAAGACCATCGACAACCCGTCCCTTGACCAACGGATCTTCCTATTGGTCCGTGGTTTGGGACTGAGGATATTCTTTGGATTCTCCTTCCCCACGCCTATGTATCCACCAGCAACCCCTCACTTTCGGGGCGTCTATTACCTTTGTAGGTTGGGATGTCTTGGGTAGTCTTGGCCACTAACATGGGTCCTTCCTCAAGGACCCTTCGATGGTCCTTGGGGATGTTTGCCCGGATGTTTCCAACCCAAACATTCTAGTATACGAGTTTAGGAACTCTCACATGAAATTCATCCAAAACAAACACGTAAAACTAAATGAAATATACAGACACACAAGGTCGTTTCAAGGCAAACATTTCAAACATCATGGACGTTTGACCTCCAAACTTCATGAAACTTCACACATTTCCTATAAAACTATATTAACTTATATAATACCTGATAATCTCATCAAACACACAATTAGGAACATAGCTGACTTAGTCGTTGAACGTCTTGGTTGCCCCTTGATGCTTCACTTCAAAATAACCTAAACTCTTAGACACTGACTCAATACTAAATTATAGATCATTTTGAGACCTTAGACCATCATTACAACCATGTTATGCTCTATATTTACCTACGTCATCAGAAGGGTGTTATAATCTCCCCCACTTGGACAACATTCGTCCTCAAATGACACCTTGCCACTCTCCGTATATTTTCAAAATTAGAGATTCAGTTACCAACTCATCACCATACCATATAATCTCTCATACAATTCAAACATATAAGAGAACATCAATTTCACATAACCAAGAAAATCACAACACAACAAGAAACTAGAATTAAATTCTAACACTCAATCATGCAATAAAACTCACATACTTTATTCCAAACAGTAAAAACTCATTTATGTTCAATATCATTCTCATATACATCAGTTCTAACCATATTACAACAATTTTTTACCAATGAATGAATTAGTCAATTTTTCAAAATTTTTACCGTGAATATGAAGTCTTTACAGTGAACTCGCCAGTTTGTTTTCAAAAATGCAACTTTTAGGCAATTCAATTTAGAAACATACTAATATGCAAAATAGAACAACATAACACATATGAAAAAATAGTCATAACTTCATAAAATGCACGATGCAAGGAATTAATTAAATTAAATTTCAACAAGACCCCTAAACACAATGCAACATGCAACATACTTCTATGATTTTCTACTCTCAAGCTTTACTTGAACAGAAAAGATGAAACAATCAATTAAAACTCCTTTACTCACCATACTCCCCCACTTAGAAGAAACTCCTAACACTAGAGAAACACAAGAACTTACCATCATTCCTCATCGTCATCTGATTTTGATCCTTTAGTCCGGAATGCATAGAAACGCCTCATATTTGGAGCATCTGCCTTTTCGAACATGATGAGCAGCTTGCGTACCCTCTCTTCCTCTAGAAGCAATAGTAGGATGTGTCCTTCTTTACCACAACCAAAGAAACTCCCTGTACCCTTTAAGAATTCCCTATAGTGCCTTTTTCCACAAGTGACTCACGTAGTTTTTCCATTTTGAAAACCACATAACTTATATAATTTTAACTTAGCACTCCTAGGTTCTTCTTGACCTAGAGCCCTCTTCCTTGACCTAGGTTTACCTTGATCACTTGAACCATTTCTTTTCAAGTACCTAGCAATTCTCCCAAGTTTATACTCCTCTATTAATTTCCCATACACCATGAGTCTAGCTAGGGTCAGATCATCTTGTAGCATGGACAAACAACATCCCTCCCTCACTAGATCGGCGACCGCCATCACAAATCTACTTATATCATCCCTTGTATTAGACACAAAGGATGGGGAATATCTAGATAAAATTGAAAACTTCAAAGAGTATTCCTCGACTCTCTTATTGCCTTGCTTGAGATTGATAAACTCCTCTACATTAGCTTCATTCCTATCACGGGGAAAGTACTTTCAAAGAAAAGCTTCCATAAATTCATTCCACTCAAAAGGAATCGACTCGACCTTCATAATATCCTATCATTTAGTGTACCACACTTAAGAAACATCCCTCAATTGATACGAAACTAGCTCCACCTTCTCCCTAGATGTAACTCCCAAAAGCACTCAACACCTTGTACACACCATCTAGAAACACTTGGGAATCCTCTACTACCTGAGAGCCATGAAAGATAGGAGGATTTATCCTCACAATGTCTCTCAACCTAGATGTCATAGTGCTCTCCAAAATATTTTTTCTTGGCTCCATACTCAAATTCGCTTGAGTAGTCACGGCTCAAGCTAAATCAAGCAAAGCCTCTCTAGTATCTTTATTACTCAACCCCGGGGGAACTACTGGAATTTCATTACCTCCTTCCACTATAGGGAATTGATCACCTTAGGAACCTTGAGAGCCTTGAGGAACCTTCTTAACTTTCTCAACCTGAGGAGGAATGTCATCATGCACATCATTCTCCATAACTCTCCTAGACGGTGTCATCTTCGTATTCATATTCCTAGATTCACAAGGAAAACCATAAGAAAAAGAGTATTCATAACTTCTACTCTACGGCATGACATAGGAGAAGAAAAGAAGGGAAAATCTATCGTCCAATAGCCTCTCGCCTATAGATGGGTCGCAAATTCACAATGATGGTATATATTTTACTAGACATGACTTGATGAGACTTTAATTTGTAAGAGTACTTTCATAACTTATGCTCGATACCAAGCTTGTAACATCCCAAGACCACACCCTAACATATATGGAACTCTTGCAGGGCAACCAAAGTACTTGACCTCTCGGAGGTCCTGTACAAGCCGTTCCGTATGGTTCATCGGATATATATATATGAAAAGTAGTGCAAAATTAAAACTTTTCAAAAACCATTAGAATATCTTTAATAACATCTTAATTAGAAATCATAGGAAATACTAAGTATTCATCTCATCAAAGATAGACACGAGTTTACTTAGGACACACCCATACATCAAAATATAGAAATTCTTAGTCTATAATAATACTTTGAATAAAAGACATCTACATATGCCTCGTGTCAATGGAGGACATAATCAAACTTTGCTTGAATGACTCTAGAATCAAGCTTCCCTTCACTATCCTTCCCAACTTTCACCTACACCTTTAGTGATAACAAAAAGTATGGAATTAGTACAAACACTTGTACTAAATATGACATTATACATAAAATTATGAAAACAGACATTTATTAGAAATGTGCATCTTTCCATTTAAAAATCATTTCATAATCATAAGAATAACATTTTAACTACTTAGAAACACTTAAGATAACATTTAAGCAATTTAACACCTTTTAAGGTCATTTATAGTGAAGCCATTTCACTATTACAGTGAGTCCCTTCACTATACAGTGAAGTGCCTTATCTTCAAATTAGACACTTTCTAGCACGTAGTTCCCTCAATTAAAGCTATCCTTGGACTCATTTAAGTTAGAAAAAGAGATACCGTCCATAAAACCTCTCTAGAAACTCCTAAATGATCCTTAACACAAAATATAATGAGATCAGCACACACCTACAAGACATCACAATATTAACATGAGATTCTACTACCAAATGTGATTCTAAATATCACTTGATTGAGTTGTGAAGTGATCGCCTATATGATCCCTTACATACAAACACTTAAGAGATCTGATAGACTACCGAAGATAAAATCCTGCTCACTTAGTACATCAACACTAGATAATGTCAAATTCTCCTTTCAAAGGCTATCAAAATACTTAATTAAGTAAATCAAGAAGATAACGTACATGATTGACCCCTTCAAGACTACCTAAATAATCCATAAGACTACATAAGGCTTATATAATGTCCAAATAATCAACATCTTCCCTAACTAGAGTCATTCTTAAGACTTATCTAGCTAAGTAACCAAGTGACTATTCCAATTCCCCATTCACACCTTAACTAGAAGATCATTAACTACTCTAGATAGGTACTTATTCTTTTAACATGCTTCCTGATGTTAAGTCATTAAATTCATTAGTTCATTTAACACTAATTCATCACATAAAGGCATTCAAGTAATTGTCTTGGACAAGACCTAGGGACTCTAACTAACACCTTCAAAGCCTATTGTGCAATGTCTAGATAACATCCATACCACCACCTAAACCTCATTGAACTTCTATAATGCTAGATGGTATCCCATATGATGAGAATAGGCATTAACTGACACAGACGATGATATCTCGACATGGAATCTAGAGTTCTAACCTACATTGATGAGGGTGTTGTACTGGCCAATGGTAGAACTTGGACACATCCCATGTAAAAACATGGTTAAGGACTATGAAGTCCGTTCTTTGTACTCTAATCTCTTTCTTTATTGGATCTACTTCCCTTACCATACTCATTCGGTGCTAGACTTTGTTCTGATAGAGTAATTTACATCAAAGGTTCATATAAAGAGGTTCCATATCGAGTTCATAACCCAATCACATTTACCCTACCAAAGAGGTCCACTAGGGATACCTTTCAATGGCGACAAGAAGCTCATAATGACTTTCCTAACTATTGATATGTTGTCGTTCCAGCTAACCAACCTTAAGTCTATCATTCCCTTAAATTAAGGATACCGTTAGAACTTTTGACTTCAACATTCATAACCTTACAACTAGGTTCAAGGTTTCACATAAGGGACCCTATTAACATTATTTAAGATGTTATGTCATTCATACAAACAAGACTATGAGGATTTAGTATCCTAAGTCAAGATATCTCATATTCACATCCATAAATGTATCAAGTAAAGGACACTAGTCAACCAAGATAAGACACAACATTCTTTACTTTATTCCATATAGCATGTCATACTTTTAGTCACTTAGGAATGACAGTTATCATTTTTATGTCATCTTATACATTACTATATCATCATCAATATAACCATCAAAACTAAAATAATCAAGCAGGAACAATCATGCATCAACCCTAAGTCTATACACATAAAGACATCGTCATAGTGTAGCATAATCACATTTATAACATCAATAGAAGAACACATGTACTTTTACATTACTTATAATGTAGATAGATATTATCCAAATTCACATAATAAACTACAATTGAAGTATAATTAACATGATAATCATATTACATAAAGTAACGCCAATAAGGCCACATTAATTGTAAGTAAGGAACATTACACTTCCACCATAAGTGGACCATACCAATCACAACATAATTGAAGTATAATTTTACATAAAATAAAGGAAATTAGGGCATTATACCACCACTTTATCCTCAACACTTCAATCCAATGCTAAATCATCTAATTCAATACCATAAAGACCCTTACCCATGACCATAACTAATAATTCAATATAACAACTATGATACTCAATGAAACTAGGTCTATATAGATTCATCAATATATAAAAACCTATATATCAATTCAATACAATTATTACATTAATCAATATCCCATAGAAAACTACAGTTGAATTCAGAAGCATTAAGTCCAAATCACTTAACCCATAAAGTAGTCAAAACTAGGGTTCATCAATTACATGAATTCATAGTTTAATTGTCTTAAAATCATATAATTAATAATAATTCAATAAAAATACAATACTTTAAAAACATTTTATTTCAAGAACTCATGCATAGATAATGAAATTAGACAATTCATCATTGAAAACTTTAGATAACTTCTTCGAACGTTGGGATCCTTCATTAATAGAGTTTCAAGGATAAAAAAAATACCTCACTGAAGCTAAATACTAAATTTTATGAATAATCTCCACCCAGTTCTACAATCCATGCCCTTCCTTGAGTTTTGGCTCCAACGGAGTTCTAGAAAATTTCTAAGGGAATTTAGGTTTTGATTTTGAAGAATGAAATCTTCTAAGTGTTTTAGGATTATGAACATGTTTGAAATAACCAAAAGACCCTTAAGTAACCGTCCTTTCTCTTCTTTGTACGTGGGGTCAATTTACGACTTCACCCCTTGAACTTAATAGTAAGTTGCGCAGAGACAATCTTCTCGGACGGAAGACCATCGATGGTCTGTCCCTTGACCAACGGACCATCCTGTTTGTCTGTGGATAGGGACTATGGCTGGTCTTTCTATTCTCCTTCAAAACTCCTATGTATCCACCAACAACCCCTCACCTGCATGGCATCGACTGACCCACTAGGTGTCAATTTCCTCCGTAGGTTGGGCTGTCTTTGGCAATCTTGGCCACCAATATGAGTCCTTCCACAAGGACCCTTGGATGGAACTTGGGGATGTTTTTCCCAGATTTTTTTTAAAAAAAAATTCTCTTATACAATATTAGGACCTCTCACATTAATTTCAGGAAAAAAAAACCACGCAAAACTCAACAAAACATATGTAGACCTACAAGTTCGTTTCAAGGTAAACCTTTCAAACGTCATCGATGTTCTTGGACGTTTTACCCCTAAACTTCATGTGAATTTACACACTGCCTATAAAAACTATAATAACTCATATAATGACCTTATAATCTCATAAAACACAAAATTAATCACATAACCCTTATGAGGCTCTAAGTTGACTTAGTAGTCGAACTTCTTGGTCACCCATTGATGTTTCACTTTCAAATCACCTGAACTCTTAGACACTGCCTCAATACCACAATATATACTAGGACCTTAGACCATAATGACAACCATGTTAGGATCTAGCATCACCTAAGTCATTTGAAGGATGTTATACCATATTCACTTTATTCGAAGGTTGGGCCCCCTCGTTAGCTGGGTGCATTATCATGACTAGTGGAGTTCTCCTCATCAGGTACCCTAACCTACCTATAATGTTTCAACATTGTCAAAGATGTAGTGGGTAAGCCTCTAGTAACATGTAGTTCATACTCTAACACATCATACTACTATCTCATTCAGTGTGAAGGAGCCACAAACATTGATTTTCCTTGACATTGATAATTGTTCAGATTCTTGTGTTCCATTTTCCATGTAAGATACTTATTGGCAACAAGGGTATTCAAAAAAATTAGAAAAAATTTAAAACAAAATTAGGAACTTAAAAAGAATAAAATTTGTAGCAATTTTTTGGATTGATAGTTGGGACCTATGGGTAATAGAGTGAATGATGGACCATTAGTTCCCATCATAGGGGGAAGTAAGATTTTCGACCTCCAGAGTTGGACGATGGTTACCACAATGGTCTGCCGATGGAACGACAGATCATAAGTCTAACTGTGGTTCGCAACTTGAGCTATGGTTTTTCGTAGCTGATCAATAGGACAAGACCTATTGTATTTAGGTTGTCCCACGACCATTGGATCTTTGTCGTTTACCATTAAAGATGTTTTCGGAAAAAATCACATTCTAACTCACCATCATGATATCATAATTCCAACTATAAAACAACTTCTAGACATGCATTTCAACATAAATTTATGGTATTCAATCGTCCTTTGTGTTTCAAACTTACAATTAAGCATGTATAAACAAAACCAACTCAAAGCCCTAAGTCATGAACCCAAGGTAGAACAGATTAACAACATGCTTCAATCAAATTAATCAATAACACTCGCTACATCATTATTCAAGGGTACATTACATCATACAAATAATTTTTCAAGTTATTCATAACCAAGGTCAGATAAAACTTTATGATTTCAAAAATGAATTTAATAGTTCAAGTTCGAACTCAATTACCTTAACATTAGTGCAAATTTGCGTGAGTATGACTATAAGATTCTTTTAAACTCCAACCAAGTGTTAACATCGAAACCAAACTTTTTCTTTTCATTGAGAATGAAGATAGAAATTTGGTAGAAAATAAAAATGAAAATTGGGAAGAGAATGGAGGTGAAGGTATATATTGGTGAAGTGGGGGGGGGGGATTAATGGGTCTAAATAGATTTGAAGAGCTGGCAATTAATAGAGAGTAACCATTTGTAATAGTTTGGAGAATCGAGGGAAATGGGGAATGATTTTTAAAATGAAGGGTTTTAGTATTTGGGGTCAGGGTAGGGTTGATTGGCTGACCCTAACTCGGAACTATAAAAGCCTGCCAATGGTCTATGTGTTAAACGATGGTCTATATATGGGTCCATGATTCGATAAACACTTAGTCAATTTGTAGAAAAAATATATGGGATCGACAAATTCCATCTACGATCTATTAAATAAAATGATAAACCGTGTTTGGACTCGTAGATTCTGCACTAACAATTTTCTGAAGTGTTTCTACTGTTTTCACCCTAAGAAAAAATTATGACTTTTTTTTTAATTTTTTCATGAATATTTTTTGTCAAGGACCCTATTCTAACCTAATCAGCCAAAACCTAGACAAAAAACCAATAACATACTAAAAATTCATAAAACTCAATAAAAAATCCTAAAATTTTCTAGGCTTTACATCTAGGGTTGCCTCCCAAGTAGAACTTTATTTAAGTAGTGGCAAGACACATACATCTTGATTACTATGGCTTCATCAAAGTTCCGTTTTTCTATCACCTTGTTGACATTCTCATATTTCCCCAAGTAGATCCTTATCTATTGATATTTAACCTTGAACTTTGTTCCTTCATTATTATGGAGTTTAATAACTATGTGGAAATACTTGTGTCCCTTTGAATGGCCCAGAAAACTATGACTTGAGCTTTCTACGAAACAAATGCAACCTTGAGTTAAATAAGATCACAAATTCACGCTTATCAATATTTTTATCATTGTACCTCTTCATCCTCTTCTTGAATGTAACAACCCTAAAATGGCTATGCTAAATAATGCTTAATGTTTTTAGATGCCTGCGCTTAGACCGGGTTCACACGGATTGATGCGCGTAGAACCATACCTATGAACCCTTGTGACAGAAAAGCCAACTAACTTAGGGAGTTAGTTGATCTAGGAAAGGTTGGGTCCAGCCATGTAGGGCTCCCGAATGTGAAGATTTACCCTTATGAGTGTTTACTGGACCTTAAAAGGGGAAATCTTAAGTTTGGAGGGTCTAGGTGTAAAATGGTCTTTTTCCAGGCTCAGGGGAGTTTCGTAATTACCCTAACTATGTAACTATTATTTAATTAATAAGGTTGAGGGGAAATTTGGAGAGATAGGGCCGAAAATATGTAATTAATTATTTAACTCTATCTCTCTCTCTCTCACGTTATCTCCCTTATCTTTCACGTTATCTCTTTCAAAAACACAAGAACTGATCAGCAACTAAAAATTCTTCACACTTGAATAAATTTCATGTTAAAAACTTATTCAAAACATAACCAAAAAAGTTAGGCAAAGAGAGGAGTTTTTCTGTCGAGTTAGTATTGAAGCTTTTGAACATAGATCAAATTTTGCAGAAGGTTTGGGCAGAAAGTTCAAGGTTTAAACGTCAAAAAGCTATGGGTTCTCTTCTCTCTTTGTCCCTTTACCAAGACACCCCTAAGGTTCTATATATTCATTCCAAAAACTAGGGTTGTTCCCCGTTGCATGTCGCTGTCACTAGCTACCAATGATTCGTAGGTTGGGTTGGTTTGCTGATTGATATTAGGCGTGTGTTGAATTTTTGTGATGCATATGTTCATGTATGTGTGTTTGAAATCGAATGAATGACAACCTATGTGTTCCGAACCTATTAGCATGTGTGTGCAAAAATGTGACTATGACTAGGTGTTCTCGGCTTAAGGCTAAAAAATTGTAATGCTATGGCTGTGATTTTACGTGCAAAAACATATGTAAATCGTGATGTTCATATGAAGTGTAATGTGGCTGAATTGAGTGACAAACTCTTGGCTAATCGAATATATGAAAATGTACCTAAAACGTTCTAAATGAACTATGAAATTGCCTTAGAATTAATGTGCAACTTGACGAAAAGGTGCTGAAGAAAAACTACAAAATTTCCAGTTTGAAATGATAAGTTTCGGTCAAATTAAGAGGGTTCAAAATGTTGTGAAAAATGAATTAAAACAAGGGAGGTCATGGAGGATTGAACCCGCGACTTCACCATGTCAAAAACTATGAAAATAAAGCAGTAAAAAGGAATGTGGTGAAGGGGATTAGAACCATGGTTTTGGGATGAAAAATAATGTATGAAAATAAGAAATGAGAGGAGTGTGATTCGAACCCACAACCTCTTGGTCAAGTTTAAGGAAAATGAGAAGAAAATAAGTGTGAGGCGTGGGAATAGAACCAACGACCTATAGGCGGAAAGGAAGAGTTAAATTAAAAATAAAGTGAGGTTGTGGTTCGATCCCACAACCTCATGATCAACTCGAAGAAGCCATGAAAAAAAATAAAAAGGAGTTGTGGGGGTTCGATCCCACAACCCCTCGGCCAAGAAAGAGAAAATGTAAATAAAAGAAATCAAAAGAAAATGATGGCTTTGGGGCTGGATCTTCGGTCCCCAAGCTGTGTGGACCAAAATAAAATAAATGAAAAATGGAAGTGTTGTCCAAGGGATTCGAATCCGGGTTCCCTTGCCCAAATTCCGTATTGATACATAAGTCATACGTGAATAAAATATTCAGGTATAATGCTACCTACTCAGATCGAAAGAGAGATATTGGCATACATACAAGATGCATAAGTCTTGTATTACATAATCTTAGGAAGATATGAATCACTTAAACGAACTATGAACGAAACCTCATGGCTTGTATGTATAGACCCATAAGTCTAGCATACGTTTAAAAATAAGTGAACTAAGATATATTTAATGAAATGATGTAACCCTAGAAGGGTTAAGTAAGTGTGTAAAACATACTAAACGGCCAAGTGCATTGGCAAATGATGAAATGAACAATGAAATGATTAAATCGTAGAAAGGTTAAGTAAGACTGTGGAACACACTAAATGGCCAAGTGCATTGACATATGATGAAATGAACATTCACTTAAAAAGGGGTGAGCAATTATGAAGAAAAATGTGCTAATGTTAATGAAGCCAACACATACCTCATAGAAGTACAATAGATGAAAGACACACTTAGGCCAAGACATAAGAACATAACAGTAAACTCTGATAATTATACATATATACTTATTTTACTTCACATAAAACCTTATAAAACCTTACTCATAATCTCAATCTAAATCAACTAGAGCAATGTGTATGTGAAGTCCCATAACCTCCCACATAATTAGTAGACTTATCATGAGACCACAAGCCTTAACATCCAATTCATACATCAACAAATAATTTAAGACAACTTCATTCATGTCAACAACCTTCATCATATAGTCATTAAGACCAGCATAGTGCATATCATCTTATTATGTAGACACTAACGCAATGTAATTAAGGAGAACCATAATCATAAACTCATGCATTAGCACACCTTTTTAGGACTTCCCTCAAGACTCACTTGTGTAATGCATAGTTGAAGTCCCATACCCCCACCTACACTAAGTAACTACTCTTAGGTTATCCTAGTTAGAGCCCTTACTTTACTTCCATGGTCCATTTTACTTTAGGGAAACTATAGTCTTAACCTACATTAAGATCGTGTAAGCCAAACATGGAATTTGGCGTCACTCCCTCACACCATAGGAGGGTGCCTTCATTGATAAAGTAAGACATGAGTTTCATATGCTAGCTTTTAGGTGATATTACTTGCTAGATCCTATTGGATAACATAGTTATGCAACTTGGAGGCATCATGGAAGCATCACTCTAACACCGTTTTTGGGTCATGAGGCTATGCACCTCATGCGGATTATGGTGACCTAACTTCCTCCAATGGGAAGGGACACCCCTTACTTCAAGTTCACTTGGTGCTAAGCTAAGTTTCCTTTATTAAAAGTCTTTATTACATTACTTTGTAAACACAATCTTTAGGAGATTCACTCACCATATGCTTAGCTCAGAGGTTATAGATGAGAAGTTGGTTTATCAACCTATATCATGTGAGAAAACCTTTCACATGGACATAGAATATGTAAGCATCTATCTAGTGAGGATACTCTTGAGAACACCTTTCAGGAGACCCTATATTGACTAGATCATCATTTATGTGTGGCTGTACATACATGTGAGCAAACCTTTCACATAACACCTTTTGACTAAACATTTTTATACTTCACTTCGTTGATGCATAAGTGTACAAGGGTAACTATATAAGCCATGATTTCATATAAATACATTTATACTTTGGGTATAAACATACTTCACATTATAACATAAAAGATATTTTCATAACATACTCATGCATTCATATCCATGTACATAAGAGACCAAACCTAGGAACTCCTATAAAGGTACACATGTGCAATACATAAACAAGGTCCCATACCCTTGCCCATACGAGTAAACCTATCAACTTATCATAGTTAAGGAAACACATATCATACTTTCATAGACATACACTTAACATGCATAGTAGTAGACACTAGAGAGTACGAGAACAAACTTTCATTAGACACTATGATCCTATACTACTTGTAAGCATGCATGTAGAGTTAGGATTTGTATACATTGGTAAATATGATCACATCATGGCTAGCAACAATTCCACAACCAAGCATAGACTACAAAACACATAATAGCATAGGGGGCAAGCCAACGTCATACTACACATAATACTTCTAACTTTGCTATTCATGCATTCACATAGGGGTTAATAGGTAGGGAAGGTCATTCCTTAATATTTCAACTATGGAAGCACTTACACATAACCCTAACATAATCATTCTCATGCTCATAACAGTATTAACATAACCTTGATTCCCAACTAGAGTAGAAGACTAGGCGCAAGTTACAAATAAGGTGATCATCATAATCAAGCATTCATATATGCATCAATTTGCCTTCAAGGCTATGTTCATCACATTTATAATGACAATAAAGTAAACACCGCCACCATAAGTAGACCATACCACACAATGCCATACAAGGTTTCATCAACAATACTATAGAGAAGTAGAAGAGTAGAGCAATTTTTACCAATTCTTTAGCCTTTGGTCATCATTCACCATTGATACTCTTTCATCAACAATTCAAGTATAGTGTAGTTGCAAAAGTACTATAATCATAAACCAAATTATTTACAATTCGCTACAAGATCATACCACAATTTAATAGAATATATCACATATGCATACTAGGAAGTAGAGAGTTATAGATCATCAACCAATATCTCTAGCATTGTTCATCAATCATATTTTATAAATAATATACTTTTAGGGAAGTACCTAAAGAGATATAACATCATATCTAAAACATGTTTCATCCACCCTAGAATACAGATCACATCATATACATTACTCTACAAAGTCTATAGGCTATAAGAACCAAAATCAATATTTACCAATTCAATGGTTATGTATTTGTATTAGATCAATTATACCTAATTATCATCATATTATATGTATAGGAAGTACTTAAGGAAAATTCACCATGATCGAGTCACATAACAACCATACCAACGTCAATATTACAAGTTACTACATGATAAACTAGAAGAACCTAGATCAATTCATACCAAGCTTTCTTTACTTTGTCATACAAGATTTATACCAAAAATTCAACCATGATATTAACCTAAGTAAGTATCTACAAGCATCTTAACATAATAAAATTCCACTTCTATACATTTAAAGATCAATGTTACAGTGAAAACATAGAGATCTAAACTAACCTTATTCAAATCTTCATACATTGGTATACATGGATAATTCATCAAGGATTCACAATCAATATACATACTAGAAAATAGACATAAGCATATTAACATAATTGAATCACAACTCGATATGGATAAGATCAAGATCACAAAGTCATACATAGGCTAAAATCGAGTTTGTGAAAGAGCATGGGTTCATCATGCAATTGGATTGAAAATCACGTCCAATTCAGTATATAATCATCAATAAATTCATATTATTCTTTTAAAATAAATTTAAGAAACAACCCATGGCTAGATTGAAGAAGAAGAGATTTGATCATGGAACTTCTTTGAAAATTTTGAGATTAACTCTCCAAGTGAAAGGTTCTTTAGAGAGGAAGGATCACCATACCTTTATTAGATGAAGAATCCACTAATATTTGGAGAAGAAATCAGTGAAGAACTTCCACCCTAGCTTAAATCTTACCCTTATTTAAAGAATCTTGACAAATCTTGAATATTCTTGAATGGAGTCTTCTACAATGATTTTTTCTTGAGGTTTTGTCCTAGGGTTTGAGAGAGAAGAGAATGACGAATTTAAAGACGTAATTGGGACTATTTAACGCTTTATAGGACTTGTGAAATCCGTTTTATTTAGGTTTTCCTTGTGGAAAAGGAGAGGAAAATTACCTTAGTTACTATTATCCGAGGCCAAAACGAAACTGCACTATACTATTCACTCAAATGGTCAAAACAATTTACTCGATAACTAGATTGATGCGAAATTTGTGGCATTGCAAAGAGGATTCAAATACCTTTAATACCATAGGTAATGTCTCATTTAGTTATTTATATTTTAAAAGATATGGTCATTTCAAGGCAAACCTTTCGAACGTCATGGACGTTTGACCTCCACATTTCACGAAACTTGACACACTGCCTATAAATACTATAATAACTAATATATGGACATCATAAGCTCATTAAATAAACATAAACAAATATACACACATATAAGGCACATAGGTGACTTAGTTGTCAAATGTCTTAGTCATCCCTTAATGTTTGACTTCTAAATCACCTAAACAAACTTTAAAGAATTGTATTAAAATGTTAAAAAACTTATACGCACAAGTGATGCTGTAGACACCCTGACTCATTTTAGGGGTCATACAACAAATGTCGGGGTGAGTACATAGCATGACATAAATCAAACTCCCGACAACACAAGATTAAGGAACTTGTGACATGTATTCCTTTTCTTATTAGTCTATACACACATTTCAAGGCTTAAAGTTTTACCCATAGCTAAAGGAGTATCCATGGATTTGTAACTATTCATTCGAAAAAGTTCCAATATTTTCTTTGTATAAGTTTCTTGAGATAAAGTCAAATAATTCCTGGAACGATTTCTTTGAATCTTAATACCCAATAGATAGTCCACTTCACCTATATCTTTAAAATCAAATGATTTTGAAAGCCATGACTTGATTGTTTTAACATACTCCAAATTATTTCCAGTTAATAAAATATCATATACGTAAAGAGAAAGAATTATAAAATTTTCATTGGACTTTTTTACATAGATGCAATGGTTTTCATCGATCATGGTTAAATCAAATGACATCAATTTCTTATAAAATCTCAAATACCGCTGCCTTGAAGATTGCTTTTGGCCATAAACTTATCTTTTTAATTTAGATACTTTTTCATGACCATTAACAACGAAACCAACTGGTTGTTCCATGTAGATTATCTCGTTTGATTCTCCATTAAGAAAAGAGGACTTCAGATCCATTTGGGGTATCTCTAGATCTAAACCTGCAATAATAGCTAAAAGTAATCGTATGTATGTTAACTTCACAACTGGTACAAAAATTGGTTGATCCATGTAGATTTTCTCGTTTGATTCTCCATTACGAAAAAAGGACTTCGGATCCATTTGGGGTATCTCTAGATCTAAATGTGCAACAATAGCTAAAAGTAATCGTATGGATGTGAACTTCACAACTGGTAAAAAAAGTTTCATCGTAGTCTATTCCAACTTGTTGAGTAACACCCTTTGCAACCAATCGTGCTTTGTGTCTTTCTATTAACCAATTTGATGTATGTTTAACTTGAAGAATCCATTTATTCCCAGTAGCTTAACGTTCCTTAGTAAGGTCAACTAGATCCCTGACTTTGTTGGTTTTCATGTACTCTAATTCTTCTTTTATCGCTTTTAACTATTCATCCATTTAGAAGCTCAATGAGGCCTCTATTACTGAATTAGGTTCATCAAATTCTATAAGAGATATCAAGAAAACATAATCCTCAATATCATCAAATCGTTGCGGTACACCTTTTCTTTTACCCTTACATATTTTGAAGGTTAAATTCCTCTATAGGATTTTGAGACTCCCACATGGACCAGGAATCATTTATTGATCAATTGAATTATCAATTATTTCAGACATATTATATGATCTTCTTAATTCAATATTTCATAGAGAGGTCTAACTTCATCTATATGAAACTTTTTGGGAAAATCATTTTCCAAAAACCTAACATCTATTGATATAATTTAAGTAATACATCCATCATCTATTTCATTGATAAACACATTCCCCTTGGAGATTTCAGAGTACCTTATAAATATACATTTGTTTCCATTGGAGTTTACCTAAATCACCAAGAAGATGTTTAACGTATGCTACACAACTCCACTGTTGTAGATCATTTAGGTTTATTTTAGACCACTCCGAAGTTCATGAGAAGTGGATCACACTTATTTAGAAGGAACTTTGTTCAATATGTAAGCCGCAGTCAATAATGCATCTACCCAAAAAAAGTTAGACAAATTTGCATGTGCCATCATCGATCTTGTCATGTCTAATAATGTCCTATTACTTGTTTTAGGGATACCATTTTGTGAGGTGTATAAGGAGTAGTTAACTTTCTAATAATAACTTGTTTATTTTTATTTATTTATAAATGACTAGTCAGTTATTTTTTTTTGAAAGTCATTTCGATTTATATTCCGTATAAATTAGGCTATTTCTACTTCATGTTCTTCTTCACCATATTTGTTCCTCATTATGAACAAAAATTTTATTATATTTTCTCCACGTTCATACAACCAATTTATAACAACAAAATATGATTCCCCAAAGTTAAAGGATTATTAGATCTACATTATATACTAACACTCTCAACAGCAAAAATGTGAGTACAATTAGTGAAGAATCATACTATCTCAATATAATGCAATTAACTAGGGTCTTGATACCATTGTTAAATTTTCATAAAAACAACATGAATTTGTACATGTTAACAACAGCGGAATTGATAACAAAGTCTTGTAAAATATGTAACAACCCGCAAGTACAATGTAGAAGAAAGGAACACTCTTGAGTCGTCACAAGGAGTACCTGACCATTTGGAGGTCTTATACAAGCCTCTTTTCTATCATTCATTGCATAACATATGATAAGTAGTTCCGAATTAAAACTTTTCAAAAAAATAATAATAAGAGGCTTTTGCTAAAATAATAAGGAGCAAGTCTAATCGTCACAAGCCAACTTAAAGATACAACTTAAATATCTTAGACTAACAGTCCTTTACATTGGAAGAAATGCATAATAAGTCTTTAAATAAGAAACTAAAGAAATATAAACTATGTCCTGGAATATATGAGGACATAACGAGTCTTGAGAGAGTCAACTTCCCAAGCTTTGCCTTCTAAAAAACCTGCACTTGACTTCAACATATACTTATAGAGTGTAGAAAGTATGGGGTTAGTACAAAGATTGTACTAAGTATGGCATTGTGCAAAAACACATGTAAAAGGGTACCTTTTGGTTGGAATAAAATTTTTCATGCTAATTGATACGCTCAAACTTACTTCCCAAATAAGAAGTAAAGCGGTCGTGTCAAGTAAATAACCCAACTAGTGAGGTTGGGATCGTTCCCACGAGGAAAATAGTCTAGACTTAACTTCAACTTGTTATTACTATTGTTCAGTCGATGACTTCCTTGGAAAGTAAAAACATAAACAGGGGGGTTTGTATTTCCTAATGAGTAAAAATAACTAACGAAATTGAAAGAGACACTTAATGGTTTTGAAAGTTGGATTTTAATCAATTAATCAAAGTAACTAGGGTTTACGTGTTCCCCACAGGTTCATAACTCGATAAATCTAACTATAACAATTCTTTCCTAGTATCTTGCATGCAAAGTGATAAGTTATGTATTTCTAAATCCTTGGTCCGGCATCTAGAAAATCTCACTCCGCACCTTGGTCCGGCTACGTGTGTTGCTTTCCTAACCCTTATCTTTACCTCATATTAAGCAT
>NC_028645.1:44027932-44257187 GCF_001406875.1 Solanum pennellii | reverse complement strand
AGTTAGGGTGAAAAAGAAAGGTCTAATTTAAGCTCAGATTATTTGGATCAAAGAAGGATAAATTTCATTCGGTTTCTTTTATTTAGGCTAGAAATGGGCTTTCTTGAATAAGGGCCTATGATCCATTCCTAATTGTCTGTTACAACTTACTTTTAGCAGGACTAACCAGGCAAGTTCTAGCTCAGTACCAATAGTGGACTATTCAAATTTCCTCACTCTCACTTGACATGTCATCACTATACCAGATTATTAGACACCTAGTTCGAATTAAAGACTTAGGGTAATGCAATGGTGTAACTCTATTTCATGCTTAGAGCCACACAATTATAAGTTACTATGCCTAGTCATGCATTATTTTCCAGTTTATCAGGATATCATTTTAGCCATCATGCTCTAGAATTAAACTATGTACAAAAGATATAAACATGCCGGTTTAACAGAAAAAGTAACCAGTCTTTTGGGGAAAAAGAACACAGGCAAGAAAACCCCAAAAGAGGATAGTGAATTGGGCTACTCAGACTTCACCCTAACACTCACTATCCATTTACCCCACCCCCAACAAAAAAGCATGCAATTGTCCCCAATGCATAAAAATGTAAATACTAGAGTGGTAGGTGAAGCAAACCTGTGGCGCAAAGCGCCGTCGATCAGCAAGATGGTGGGTCCGGATCCCCGGAACCCACGTCCTCTGCAATCTGAACACCCTCAGTGGTGTCCTCAGCAACAACCGCACCATCAGTAGTGCCTCCTGCTGTCTCCACAGTGCGGGAGCTAGACGCCCCTGCCGCTAACTGTGATGCTCTGATCTGTTGCGCCTCCTCCTCAGCAATTGAGGCTCTCCTCGCAGCCTCCATCTCTCGGCGCTCCTTTTTCCTTGCTCGCGCATCATCCTCTGCTCGACCCCTACGCCTCCTGGCAGTATCTCGAGGGGGAGGTGGTGGAATTTCTGAAGTAGTGAACAGGGCCGCTAGCACGGTGTCCTCAGCAGGCTCGACAGAAGGGGCCTCAAACTCCGGCACCCTCGCCTCTAGGATCGTGTCGATGTCTGCCCGAAGACTATTGACTGCAGCCTGAAGAGTCGACACATCCACTGGAGGGGCTGGTCGGGCTAACACTCTCAACTCAAAGGCGTCCAGACGCTGGTTGACCTCAGCAATCTTCCGCTCTGTAAACTGCTGCATCTTCCTCTCTAGACGCGCTTCAGACTCAGTAATCGACTTCTGCATCCACGGCTGGATATGATGCAGAAGAGTGGCCATTTGTGCCTCTAATTTTTGGACCCTAGCAAGCGGGACCAGTGCGGGTTGAGGGGTTGTGCGAGAGGAGCTCGGGGCTGTGCTACTACCCGGGATAGACTCGACCGGGGTAGTGTCAGTGGACGCCTGTGTAGCTGTGCGGGCCTGGGCTACCGTATCTGCAAGATCATCAGCAAGTGATGGCAGCTCTGGACGGGGCCCTCTACGTGGGGCCAACTTATTGGCCTCATCTCTGATGAGGCCGACGTCAACGGTACCCTGCGGGGTCTTCAACTGATCTATGTGCCATATGGGCACACCTGCGGACCTGCAAAGTGCAATGATCATGGACGGAAAGGGGTAGGTGGTAGTGACCTTGAATGCCCTATCGTGCATGACTGCCTGGAGAAGCCATGCAAAGTCGACCTCGTACCCAGCTATCATCGCCGCCATCAACACTGCGCGATCCCAGGTAACGATCAGCAGCTGTGGGGGAGAGGCATTGACGGACAAGCAGCCACAAGAACTTTGCTGCGAACGTGAGGTTGGCCTTCTTGATGGCCCCCTTCGGCTCAGTGACCCAATCGGCACCCTCTCCATCTACTGACAGGTGCAGGGCCATCCACCTCTTGGTGGTCTCTCTCAGTGCTGGCTCGCGCAAGAACTGTCCATCCTTTACTATCTGCCAGCGGTAGTCAAATTCGGCAGTGATGGGGGTCCGAGTATTATCTGCGCTCTCGCCGTATAGAAACCGGCGGATGGCTTGCAGGGAAATGTCAACCTGCACGCCCCGGACTCGAACCTGCTCCAGTGGGGCCTGTTTAGCGGGAGCAGCCCGCCTATCGATCTGTGATCGGAGAGTCGCTACGTAGGATGCGTAGAACTCTCGGACCATCTCTTCGTTGTATCGTCCCAACGGACGTGCTGTCCACTCCAAACGATGCCTGGTGAAGAGATTGTGGATCTCAGGCATCTTGGGAAGGCTCCCTGTAAGTACCCGCCGCTCCAAGGTGAGTGTTCGAGTCATCAATCCTTTATCGTTGAGGAACTTGGCGTCGGAGTAAACTTGAAACTGGCCGTCGACAAACCACCGGTCTGGCTGGTCAGAGGCTAGGGTGGGACCTGAGCTAGCGCGCCGGATGTAGAGTCTGAACTGTCAGCCTCAGCAGACGAGGCCGATGCTGCAGCAGTGTCAGGTGCGGGAACCTCTGAGATCCAGACGCTTTCTCGGACCAGGATACTCCTAAGGAGCCAGACGCTCCTTCCTCAGTCATGGCTGACCCAGAGGGTGTGCCGGTCAGTGTGCGCTCCTCATCAGACTGGGAGGCAGTGACTACGCCGGTCGCCACCTTTTTGGGTGTGGCTCTTGAAGCACGTGCAGCGCGGGAAGGGGCGGAAGTGCCTGGGAGCACGTAATCAGGGTCCCGCTCATCATCAGAGCCGATGATCAAGCGTGCAGACGGGGCAATAGACTTTGATCGCCCGCGTGCGTAGGTTCAGTCTTGCTTGGGTGCCATAGTAGATAGTACCTGCAAATGATCACAATTAGTACGAGTAGTGGCAAACAAGACAGGCGAACCCATAAGCAATAAAACAGTGAAAATAATATGTAAGTGCTGTAGAAACAGTGACACACGACGGGCCTGGTGACGGCTCGTCGTGACTACGACGGACCGTCGTGAGGTCCGTCGTGTTGTACTTGGACTCTGTATAAATAGAGAACCCTGAAGGAGAGTCTCTGACCAGCATGACGGTATATGCAGGACGGACCGTCGTGGGTATGACGGTCCGTCGTAGGTGTCCGTCGTAGGATACTTAGAAAAGTATTGGAGACCCTTAGCAGAGGGGTCTCTTACTATCATGACGGTCGTGCAGGACGGACCGTCGAGGGTACAACGGTCCATCGTTGGACACTTAGAAAAATATTGGAGACCCTTAGGAGAGGGGTATCCTACCATCACGACGGTCGTGCAGGACGGACCGTCATAGCTATGACGGTCCGTCACATGTATCCGTTGAAGGACACTTGGGAAAAAAATGAGAGACCCTTAGAAATAGGGTCTCTGACAACCGGAACGGTTGTGCAGGACGGACCGTCGTGAAGACGACGGTCCGTCACATGTGTCCGGTAGGACAGGGGTGCTAGGGCTTGTGCAACGGACCCTACGACGGTCCGTCGTGGCTACGACGGTCCATCGTCGGGGTCTCGTTCTGAACGACAGTGACAGAACTAAAGGTACCCTAAGAAACCCCGATGAACCCATATCAACCTTGTAGTGTTTTGGACCTACATGTGTCAAACCCAACTACCTAAGAAACTAACAATGCAAAAGCACCTATGTCTAGGGTGGTAAACATGATAATCGAACATTTGTAACCTAGGTCAGGCAGAATCGTATAAAGTAAAAAAAATACTATGAGGAACTAAGCTTAATACTAACTAGCAACAAAAATGCAATATAAATGTGTATAAATTAGAGACACATACCTTAGAAATGGAGAAAAACAGATGCAAAGGTACTCGGTGGCAAGGTAGACACCTACAGTAGCAGCTCCGACTAGTAGATGATAATTTTAAGGCTTTGGAGAATTGTGGGGGCAATGATTAGTGGGGGGGAATGTGGAAGTTGAAAAGAGAGGGGAGATGAGAGGAATAAGGAAGTAATAGGGTGAAATATGGAGGGGTGGGGAGTATAAACTGTCAGATTTTGAAAAGGGTCCAGCCGGGTCGGGTCGGGTAGAATTCATTAATCACGCGACGGTTCCCCGACGACGGTCCATCGCAGTTATGACGACCCGTCGTAGGTTCCGTCGTGTGTGCCCTAATTTCAAATAGCAGAAAAACGTACCTGGATGACGGATGCATACGACGGTCCGTCGCATGCGCAACGGTCCGTCGATGTATCCGTCAGTGGCTGCTGCGGAGTAGTTTTCTGCAGAATTTCCTGGTGATGTGCCTGCGAATTTAAAAACCCATTAGTAGAAAAATGCTATCCTTACTAAAAAAACGACAAGTATTGGGTTGCCTCCCAACAAGCGCCTGATTTAATGTCGCGGCACGACTGGGGACACTTGATTACTCAGCCTTCATCAAGATGGTTTGCCTCTATTACTTTATTCCCCGATGCTTTATGCCCAAAATAGAGTTTTATTCGTTCTCTATTCACCTTAAACCACACTCCCTCCTTGGCTTTTAACTCAACTGCTCCATGAGGGAATACTTGGGTAATCAAGTAAGGGCCAGTCCATTTGGACTTGAGCTTGCCCGGAAGACGAGGCGACCCAGAACTGTCTACAAGCACCAAATCCCCAACCATAAACTCTTGTTTTGCATTTTCCTGTTCAGTCTCCTTCTTCATCTTTTCTTTGTGGGATATGGCAGATACCGATTGGAGCTCACCACTCTGCCTCATGGTCCTACAAATGTTGAAGGTCGCTTCTTCATTATTCAACCGAAATGTCATCTGTCCCTTCTCCATATCAACTAAGGCTCTACCTGTGGCAAGGAATGGCCTCCCAAGAATAATAGTCACTTCGAAATCGACCTCACAATCAAGAATAACAAAATCATCCGGAAAGATGAATGACTCCACTTTTACTAGCACATCATGGAGTATCCCTATAGGCCGTTTCACTGTCTGATCTGCCAACTGTAGCCGCATCGCAGTGGGTTTTGGATCCCCCAAACCCAACTTCTTGTAAATTGAGAGGGGCATGAGATTTATGCTTGCCCCCTGATCACATAATGCTTTCGCAAAATGTAATGACCCAACTGTACAAGGGATAGTGAACGCACCAGGATCTTCTTTCTTTTGTACGAGGGATCTAGTAGTGATAGCACTACAATGCTGCAGTCTATCATCATCCTCGAAAGTGACCGATCTTTTCTTTGTGACCAAATCTTTCATAAATTTGGCGTAGCCGGGCATTTGTTCTAAAGCTTCTACCAGAGGGACATTGATAGAAAGTTGCTTCAACATAGTTATAAAACGCCGGTATTTACCATCCTCGGTCTTCTTCACTAATCTCTGAGGGAAGGGTGGTGGTGGCCGAGGCATGGGAATTACCTTGATGGGTACTTCTACATCTTTTCTATTACTTTCCTCTGCTTCACCACTACCCTTTACCACCTTATCATTATCCTTTCTCACATTTTTCTCAGCAGATGGCATAGGTTGGTCAATGGTTTGCCTACCACCCCGAGTAGTAATTGCCATACAGTGCGCATCATTCTTTGGATTTTGGACAGTGTTGCTAGGAAGAGTGCCCGGTTGCCGTGTGTTCACTGTCGCAGATAATTGGGCCACTTGCCATTCGATCTGTTTAATCGAAATTGCATGTGTATCAACTTTTTGCCCAATACTAGCTAAATCACCCCTTAACTCTTTAATGTGATCATCACTAGCATCGAACCTCCTCATCATTTTGTGCAACATATCCTCAACTCGCGCCATACTATCTCCACCATCCCTAGGAGTAACTTCACGATTTTGAGGAGGGACATAGGGCCCATTCCTGTCGTTTCTATTAGCATAGTTACCCCTGTTAAAGTTGTTGTCGCGGTTGTAGCTTCCATCTCGGACATAATGACCATCACGATTGTAGTTACCATAATTCCGACCTTGGTTCCCTTGACCTTGGCGCCAATTATCCTGATTTGAGCCTTGGGCGCTTGGTCGGAAACCCCCGATCTGTTCATTTACTGCATAAGTATCCTCCGCATAGTAACATTCATCGTTAGGGGGTGGTGGTTTAGCGAAGTAGTTGACTGCATTAATCTTTTCTGCACCCCAGTGACATGTTTTAGTACCAACCCAAGCTCAATTCTCATCTGAGCCATTTCTTCCCGAATCTCATCTGTGGCTGGGTTATGGGTGGACTGCACTACGAAGGTGTTTCTCCCTGTATTAGACTTCCTAGTACTCCAAACTTTGTTATTCCGGGAGATTTTCTCTAATTTTTCTGCGATCTCAGCATAAGGACATTCTCCATAAGATCCACCTGCTATAGTGTCCAACACCGCTTTGTTGTTATCATCCTGTCCCCGATAGAAGTATTCTTTCAGTGACTCATTATCTGTACGGTGATTTGGAACACTCCTTAAGAATGAGTTGAATCTATCCCAAGAACTACTAACTGACTCTCCTGGTAGTGCCACAAAGTTATTCACTCTGTCTTTGTGGTTTAGTTTCTTGGAGACCGGATAGTAGCGTGATAAGAAGACATCCCTTAGTTGGTTCCAAGTAAAGATGGAGTTGTATGGGAGCTCAATGAACCAAATAGCGGCCTCTCCCGTCAGTGAGAGAGGAAACACTCTGAGCCTTATTACATCTAGATCCAAATCAGGCCTCCCCACACAACTTTTACACACTACCCTTACCTTAGCTATATGGGCATGTGGATCCTCAGAAGGTAGCCCTGAAAACAAATCTCTGGCAGTGAGCATTTGCATCAGACTACTAGTTACCACAAAAGTGTGGCCAGCGGGTAGAGGAGGCAAAACCAGTGGCCCATCCGAATCTGCTATGTCATCATAGCCTCTGTAGTATGCTTGGGGACGTGGAACGGGATTTTATCCCCTCTGTTGATGTTCACCCGGCGCATCGGGTAACATCTTACCATGAACATCAACCGGAGCTGGGATGTTCTGGTTCGTCATCATTTATTCCCAAATTACGATTCATATTGCGCAGTGTATGCTCTAACTCGTGATCGTAGGGAAACAACGGTTCTCTTCCTCTCCGTATATTTGGCATACAAGGAGGATAGTTCTGAAAAGAAATCAAAAACACTAAAACAAAGTAAAATCAAGAAAATATCAACTAAACTATAGTAATAAGTCCAAGTTAATCTAAAAGCTATTTTCCCCGGTAACGGCGCAAAAATTTGTTATGCTCAAACTTACTTCTCAAATAAGAAGTAAAGCGGTCGTGTCAAGTAAATAACCCAACTAGTGAGGTTGGGATCGTTCCCACGAGGAAAATAGTCTAGACTTAACTTCAACTTGTTATTACTATTGTTCGGTTGGTGACTTCCTTGGAAAGTAAAAACATAAACAGGGGGGTTTGTATTTCCTAATGAGTAAAAATAACTAGTGAAATTGAAAGAGACACTTAATGGTTTTGAAGTTGGATTTTAATCAATTAATCAAAGTAACTAGGGTTTACGTGTTCCCCACATGTTCATAAGTCGATAAATCTAACTATAACAATTATTTCCTAGTATCTTGCATGCAAAGTGATAAGTTATGTATTTCTAAATCCTTGGTCCGGCATCTAGAAAATCTCACTCCGCACCTTGGTCCGGCTACGTGTGTTGCTTTTCTAACCCTTATCTTTACCTCATATTAAGCATCGTATTCGATATTTGACTAAGTTATTACCTCGTACCAATCAATACTAGCCTATTAGATAGTATACACTAAATCTATGTTAATAATTCTTTTCCTTTTATCTACCTCCTTGGTCCGGCAAGTAGCATTAAGGCGAGTTCTAACGTTGATCATCCGTTAAAAAGACTTCTAAGCGAAAGAATTATTAATACATGCAAGACATTATTCTACAATTGTTATTTTAGCTAGGGTTTATCTCATTATTTGCCTATGGTTCCCACAACCCTAGTTATGGAGTTTAGTTACTCATAGCCATAAACACAATATTCAAATATATTAAATAAGAATTCATGTACTTACTTCAATGAGAAAGAATAAAGTCCAAAAGATTGCTTGATTAATCACCAAAAATCACTTGCAAGAATTCTCAAAGTAATCAATAATCTCACGAAAAGTCTAATGATTATCGAGAATCTCACAATACAATGTTTACGAATACGGAGTTTCAACAATCTAAGAGTCTAACTATCAGGTGTCTAACCTCAAAAACGAGGTTTTTCGAACTATTTATAAAAAACAAAAACCTAATTAAACAAGAATTCTAATTGCTGGAAATCTGCCAAAACGCGGCTGGGTCGACGGACCTCGCGACGGACCGTCGTGGTCACAACGGACCGTCGTGGACTCCGTCGTCCCATACTTGTGCAATTTCTTCTGCTGCTCTCTTCATCACCCTCGACGGCAAGTATGACGGACCGTCATAGGCACAACGGTCCGTCGAGGGTCTTCGTTCCAAAATACTTCAACTCTCGAAATTTGGGTACTGGGATCACTTCTCTGAACTTCACGAGGAACCTGCAGGACGGACCGTCACAGCCATGACGGACCATCACAAGCTTCGTAATCCCACACATGGTCAGACTTCCCCATCTTCCTTCAGCAGCTGCACTACGCTGCCACCTACGGACCGTCACAGGCACGACGGACCGTCATAAGCTCCGTAGGTGGTCTCTTCTGCATTTTTTTTCTGAAAATCTCCGCATTTAGCTTGGGACAGATTTCCTGCAAAACAAAGAGAAACTTATATCAAAATAGCAAAAAAAGGCTTTCGGACACACTAAACTTAAGGAAAAAGTATTAATTATACCGTGAGACCACGGTATATCACTAATCAAGCAAAACCTTCAAGAATATAGTAATAAAACAACATAATAAATTATCATTTTGCACATAAGGTAAAACTCCCATAATTTTAAAACAAGAATACACTTTACAATGAACTCATCAAAAAAAATTTATAGTGAACTCATTTCATTAAATCTTATAGTGAACTCATTTCCCTAAAAGTTTCCCTATCTAACATTTCCTAAGACTCATTAAGGTAATACATGAAGAAACCGCTCATACAATATCTTCAATACACACCTAATAAAAGATAGGCATACTTCATCACCGTTAATAAGATAAAATTTAGTATCAAAGACACTAGAAGAACATACTTGTATTTAAGGACTTCACATAATAACCATTCTCCAAGAGAACCCCAAAGTAACACCTAGTGCAATTTGGAAGTAGCATCCTATTCTACTACTCCAACCAAGTGCTCCTTGAGGATTCACTTAGATTAGGCGCATCACATTCATCATTCATATAATCTTAATATCTTTTGCACATGAATAATCATACTTCACTTTCATTCGACCTATGTCACATCACTTCATTTACTTCACATAATTACCCATTCATTCCTTTAGACATAATGACACACCAAGACTTCCTCCAATTGCCTACTTGTGCAATGGATAGATAATGTCCCATACCACAACCTACCCTAAGTAGCGCACCCTTTAGAAGACTTATTTCATTACATTCTTCTGAAGGGGCTAGCTTTAGCCGAAATAGACCATGAGATCTAAACATGATATCCCAGTATTAACCCTTAGAGGATTAGGGATCCCCACTTAATTAAGGTATTGTCACTCTTGAGCCTTTACATGAATCTTCTATTAGCTACTCCTATGCGGGCGCATTGTTAAGGGATCATAAGGAGATTTCATTTAAGTATCTCATTCTCAACTAAACAGGTGTAATCATCTCAAGAGGTACATTGGGTACAACATCTCTACTCACGAAGTGAATCCTCTCCGTGTTGAGCATAACTCATGTACGGAGTCTTAAACATTCATTAGCTATATGTTATAGGATAACCAATTAGCACGACATCTTAACTCACGAGGGGTACTTATCCCTAGAGGTTACTTTGATCACCACATCTCAACTCACGAAAGGTGTTCACTCTCCAACCAATCTTAGAAAGCTCTTGGGAATAGTGAGGTTGCTACTAAACACTTCATCTCAAATCAGGAAGAGTGTTCACCCAAAAACTCCCCTTTTCAGTACTAGAGTCTTTTAGGAAGAGTAGGAAATGGTCAATACACTTCATACCTAAGAGTGTGCCCCCCACAATCCCGCATTCACATTCATTAACTTCAGTCATTCATTCAAAGGGTGTGTGTGTGAGTACATGTGAGCACACCTTTCACATAATCACCATTTTCATAATATTGACTTCTAAAAAATATTACACCTTTATTTATCATATTTCACACACTAGCATGCTTCACGTATACATATACTTCATTTAGACATGATATTTTCAAGTCACACCTTATCAATTTCATAAGAACACACCATGCATATCATTAAAATAATCTCTTTACTTCAAATGATATGCATTCATGGCCATAATAAAAATATAATCATTTATACATATTTTCATATACTTCAAATAAACACCACCGCCAAAGGTGTACCATACCACTAAACATCATTTCACGATAAGAACTAAACAATATAACCAACTTACCGTTCATCCAAGCTTTCACCACCTGACCTCAATTTCTCTAGTAATTCCTCATATAATAGCATTGAAGACAGTAGTTAATCATCATATAACATGAAGAAATACAACTCTAACATTATCTAGAAATAAGCATTAAACCTACCTCATAAGCTAAATGTTGAAAATATGAATGAGCGTGGGTTCATTAGGGTTTTGACATTAAAATTATCAAATAACACTAAAAATAACATATTTCAACCGTTAACACGGCTTCATGCAAAGAACCATGCTTAGAATCAAAGACAGAAGAAGGTGAAGTTTGAAAACCCTTTTTGAATCACTTTAGAATGTCTCCATGAATGAAAAAAGGTTCAAGGATGGACTACTATACCTCACTATGATGAAAACCCACGAATTTTGGTGAAGAAAACGTTCAAGACCTTCAATTCTAGATCTTACTTGAGTTCTAGCTTCTATGGAGTTTGAGAGAGTCTTTCTTGAGGGAGGGGTATTTTATAATTAAAAAATGGAGTATAGCATAGATCTAGGACTATAATTCAACTTTAAAGACCCTAAACATTCCTGAAAACCTCCATGGTTCATAAAATACTTGTGGTGAATGGAATAAAACACCCCAAGCTTGGTCATTTCTTGACAACTTTGTAGGTGCCAAACTTCGACCCCTAGCTAGTAGGCGTCATTTGATCAACGGCCCATCCTGCTGGTGCGTCGACAGGGTCAGAGAGAATATTCATGGAGTCTAAGCTCCCACAACTATGTGGTGGGCTACACACAAAAATTATGGGGCGTCTTTTAGCCTAGTGTCCGTAAATGATGGGCATCGATTGGACCTTTAATTGACACTTTCTGCCCTAGAGTTTGGGTACTCTTCTAGGCCCCCTTGTGGGTCCTACGTGGAGTCATACCCGGATTTTATACCCCTAAATATGGTAATTTAGGACTTAGGGCCATCCCACATCAATTTGGACTCAAAAAAATTAACTAAACATGGCAAGGAACAGAAGAACTCAGATCAGTACTTATACGTCTAGTCGTCCAACGTCTTGGTCGTCGCTGGACGTTTGACCTCCAAACACACCAAACTGACTTCAAACAATAAAATTAGTTACTATAACACATTATTAACTCATGAGACACTAGCAAAGCTCTAGTTCAACCTAGTTCATTGTAAAACCTCGAAAATTCAATGAACTTATACTAGTGCCTGACATACCTATCAATGATTAAAATAATGTTTCCAGACCTATGCTAACATAATACAGGTCATTTTTAAGTATTAAAGCGTAGATGTCAAATAAAGACCCTGACGCCTAGAAACGAATGAAATTGAACTACATGACATTCTTGCATTTCGTGAAGGTTTGGTAGTGCTTGAAGTTTAAAACATGTAAAAAGACTTTAAGTAGGTAAAATATAATATATAGGGTCCAAAATTCCAGTCATGACTCCCCAAAGAACCCCTTGAAGGGTCCTTGAGGAGTACCCTAACATTGGAGAAAAGACTTCCAAAGCAGCCTGCGTGCAGCCAAGAATTGAAGGCTTCCACACGTCGCATAACCTATAGTTAATAGTCAAAAATTTCCTCGCAATGCGGAGCCTTCTTGAGGCTCTCTGCCTCGACAAAGATTTCATTTAGGGAGTGACTATATACGGAAAAGGGCCTAAAATACCCTCAAAGTATTGAAAATGGTACAAAATTACCCTTCATCCACCTATTGGCTCCAAAATGCCCTTCCCACCCACCTATTGGGTCCAAAATACCCTTGTCATCCACCTTTTGGTTCAAAATTGACCACTTATTTAACGGTTTTATATTTAAACTATTTAAATATTTTTTAAAATACGTGGCGCTCAACTATTTGTTATAATTTAACTTATTAGTATAATTTATAAATCAACCCACTACCCACCCATTACTAATTAAATACCTCTAAATTAATGAACCAGTTACATTATTAATGCAAGCTACTGCCAATTGAGTGTTCTTAAAAAATATAGAAATAAATTATCATACATTCAAGTGGCTAAATAAAAATCACCGATAAACTTAAAAGTCTGACTATGTTCATCTTAATTATTCTTACGTCTCAATTATGTGATGTTACTTAGTAACTTTTTTTCAAAATAATATATTAAAGATTTTAAAACAAATCATAAATATTTATAAAATTATATTTTAAAAAAGTGCATGAATTAATTCGGGATGTATTACTTCTTTACCTTTAATCATAAATTTCTAATTCAATTTTGAAAGAAAGTGTCCTTCTAAATAAGCGGCTCAACCTAAATTTAATTGGGATTTCGATTCGGACTAGAATAATTTTGAATGTCATTTTCAAAAATCTATAATTTCATTGTGTTTTAGTAGTGTTTATGACGATTTTGATATTATAATTGAATTATTAATTGAGTGAGGTTTAGTTATTAATGAGTGGATAGTGTATTGATTTATAAATTATACTAATAAATTAAAATTATAATTAATAGTTGAACGCCAAGTATTTTAAAAAATATTTAAAGAGTTTAATTTTAAAACAATTAAAAAAATGGTCAATTTTGAACCCAAAGGTGGATGAAAAGGGTATTTTGGAGCCAATAGGTGGATGAAAATGACATTTTGGAGCCAATAGGTGGATGAAGGGTAATTTTGTACCATTTTCAATACTTTAAGGGTATTTTAGGCCCTTGTCCGGACTATATATTGATTTAGGGTCAGATTTAATTCATTTTTACTCAACAAAATCAAATCCCATATTAAAACCCAAAATCTCGCACTTTTCTTTAAATTTTGTCTCTAACTCAGCCACTATTAAAGAGCATTGGAAGCTTGGTAAAGTAGATCATGTTCAAACTTTTCTTCTAAAATTCTTTGATAAAGTCTTCATTAAGCTATGGATTCCTCACTCTTCGGTTTCCTTTCCCCACGAGGTCCCTTCAAAGTTCATTTCGAAATCATCCAATTCAAATGGGTTTCCTCTACTAATGGGTTTTCTTCCAAACATGAAATTGACGATTAATTGTGACCAATTGTGATTACCTATGGCTAATTAAGTGTAGATTTTTGATTAATTGATATGAATGATGGGAATTTCATGAGTTTTCCTATGAATTGATGGGAATCGATGAATGCATTTATTGTTAGACTCGTTTTAACTACTATGATTATTTATCAACTCCTTAGGGTTATGTATTGTTAAGATTGAATCTATTTCTTGAATAATTCATGATGAACCGTATTCTCCTAACCCTATGTTATGAATTGATATTGAATTGGTTAATGATGTTTCTATTCACTTACTTCCTGTATTAGTTACTATGATGTGATATTATTAAGTCTTTTAAAGGATAAATATGTTTGGTTAATTGTAAGACCATGGAAGAAGGTTTTTGAAGGTAAATTGGTACGACTTATGGTCTTGAATCCTTACTTCAATTATGATAATTTATGTAACAATCCTGAAAAAAATATATGTCTAATGAAGATCCCAATAGGTCTTTAAGGATGTGTATTGGGGGTACATAGGCATCCCAATGCCCAATATTGAGAAATACCGGGCATAGTATAGAAAATTGGCTAAGGGATATTAGCCAATTTCTATATAATACCGAAATAACCAAAATATTGGGCATATTAGAAAATATTAGCTTAAAGGGTGTTAAGCAATTTTCTAAAATTGATGAGTTTGTTTAAGAAATGTATCTGTAATGAAGACCCTAAGCTAAAAACATTTGTTTACAACATAGCACATTATATACGAGGCATCCAATTGTCAAGCCTAGGTACCATTCCACACGACCATTTCGAATGATCATGTAAATTAACTAGTGCCCAAGGACATAGTGAGGGTCCTTGGGACAATAAGTAAACATTCCCAAATGAACCATAAATAATCGTTAGTTAGGAAAATGCAACCAACCCATGTGCAAGAACATGTGCAAGACATGTAAAGAAGCTGCTAAATGAGGGGACCAACCTAAGCGAATTCGGTTAGGGTAGTTAGGGGAAAAATGTGCACAAGGGACCACTTCATGTGGGGACTAACCTCCCTACCAATTCTAGACTCTAACCTACTTCCCTAAATAACTAAATAACCTAGGACTAATCGAATTGGACCCATTAGTGCACCCGACAACCTAGGACCAAAACATGGTTCACACTAACCTAGTACTAGTTAAAGAGACAACCTAGTACCTAACCTATGATGGTCCAAAATGTTAGTTATGGTCCTAACAACTTACGGGTACTTTAGTAATTCCCCTAGGTTACCTAATTAATTGATTTAGAAAATTAATTAATTAATTTAAGAGCACAAAAACCGAAAATATAAATTGAATTTTCAGATTTGCGTTGAGACAAGAAAGGGACAACCTAGTACCTAACCATGGATGGTCCAAAGAGTTAGTTAAGATCCTAATGACTTAAGGTTACATTAGTAATTAACCTAGTATACTTTATTGATTAATTTAGCAACTTAATTAATTAATTAAAGGGACAAAACAAAAATAAAAAACAATATCCAAATTTCGGTTAAAACAAGAAAAAGACAACCTAGTACCTAACCTAGGATGGTTCAAAGGATTAGTTATGGTAATAACGACTTAAAGGTAATTTAGTAATTACCCTTGGTTACTTAATGAATTAAATTATACATTTAATTAATTAAATTAATGGTGTCAAACCAAAATTCTTATACTAACCTAGTACAACTCAAGAAACATCCAAGTACTTAACCGAAGATGGTCCAAAAGGGTTGATTTTTGTTCCAATGATTTAGGGCACTTAAATAGTTATCCTAGGTACCTTAATTAATTAAATTAGAAATTTAACTAATTAATATAAAGGTGAAAATGAAATTCTTGGGAAAAATTTCAGATTTGACCAAGTATTGTGTTCTTCTAGTTCTCGACAATCTAGGAGGGGCTTTTTAGTAATTAGTTAATTAATTTATTTATTTAAATTATTCAAACCTAAGTTGAATGAGCCAATTTAAGTTCTTAAACTTAGAAATCACGTTCAAACTCATAGACAAAAAGGACGCAAAAACAATAAGCAACGAACGCAGGAAAAAGGCAGAAAACTTATCGATTTCTCTAGTGCGATTTAAAGGTTTATTCAAGGTTTCGTTCAATGTGGTCTTCGTAGAGTAAGTTCTACATAAGTTATGGGTTTCTATCCTGTACTTATATCTCCAACAGAACTTTCTTTCCTACGATTCAAAGATCATGATAACTAGGGTTGTTCCCGCGTTCTCGTCGAACTCCTTTTTCCCTAGTATCTTTCTCGATTCCATGTTGAATAGGTTAGATATCATGTTGTTGGTATTTGGTGATCGATTATATTATGTGTAATGTTATTTAATTATTATTGTTGATTAACCTATGATGTTATGATCGTATAAAAATAAGTGCTTAATACGTGAATCAGGAATCGACGATGTGTTAGTTACACCCGTAATTGTTTTAAGTGTTTATGTGTTTGTCCGAATGTTGCATTCCTGTTATTGTGATGTTATGAAGGTGTTAAATTCATCAAATATTAATATTATGCTGTCCAATATGTCTTAAAAACATTACCCTAAAGTCATGGACCATGATTGGTTAAAAGAATGATACTATGTTAAGATGTGTGCGAAACTGTTATGTATGAAGATGAGTACGGTTTGTTGTTTATACCTACTATAAATGTGACTTTTTGATGATGTTGTGTTTGTTAAATTATTATATTTTGTTGTTCAAGATGTTTAAAAACGTTATGCCTAAAGTTATGTTATAAGGTCAGCTAAAAAGATCTCCATGAAATCATAATTTGAGTGATTGTTTGGCTTATGCCAATAAAATGGCTAACAATACATTGTCCAAAAGAGATGCATGCAAATGGATATAACATTGTGTTAAATAATTTAAATATTGGCTAATGAATAATGTACATATCTAACCAAGCATAAAAGAATGTAAAATTGTCCTATGCCAACAAAGATGGTTATGTAATCTATACGAAAATGTTTATGCCAATATTAATCATATGTCAATCTTGTGTAGTAAGAGTATCAAATATATTATAAGCACTTCTAAAGTAATTCAATGAATCCATAACCAAGGTCATGCCACTCATTGGGACAACTCCCAACATGCTCTAGAAGAATGACATATTAATTCATGAAACTCATTGAATGAAGTGCACATCATCCATAAACGGTGATATGAATATACTACACTAAAGTAAGTAAGTAACGTGCATTATAACATAATTAATGGGATCTAAAGTAAGTAAGTGACAAGAATTGGGTGTTAAGAAAGTGAGACAAGTCTCACTTACACCTAAGATACAATGTTTAAAGAATACTCACGTCTGAAGGTGTTAGAATGTGTGAGACAGTCTCATTAACAGAAAATGATATTATCTAAGGAAAATTCACATTTCATCAATGTAAAGTAAGGATGACCAGTCATCAATAGAGTAAGTAAATCTCAATCTTAAAGAAAGCCTCTATAATTCTTGAGTCAACTCTAGAAGATAAAGAATAAATGAACATTCATGTAATGAGGTTAGTAATTATGTTAATCTATGATGCTAATGAAAATGGTGACAACATTATAAGTGGCTATGATGAATTGTTAGACAAGTCTCAACCAAGCCTAAGTAAAGGTCACTAAAAGTACTCACCTAAGAGAGTGTTGAATATCAAGAGACAAGTCCCAATCATACTCTATATGTAAGTGTAAGGACAATTCACACTTAATACTAATGATGAGATGAAAAATAATCTAATGAGCAATGATGCCCTCATAGTAGAAGAAAGCTTCCATGATGTATGAGTTGAATGTAATGGAACTTTATACTGAGCAACGATAAGCTAGCTATGAGCGGTGATGCCTTCCTTAGGGAAGGGTGGAGGTTCACGTAACTCCCATGATATGAGACTATCCGGCATGCCGGGTATGGGTCTCCTTATATCTCCTGGTCTTCGAACATATACTCCCAATATAGGGATGTAGAAGGGTTAGACTACCTATATACGATATCATGTTCTGGTCACTTTGGCCGGTAATCCGCCTCTTTTTTATGTGGGGATGACACTGGATTTCATGATTCTCACATGATCTATGTCGGTTAAGGTTGAAGTTCCCATATAAAGAATGAGGCTAGCCTCAAAATATGAAAGATAATTAAATGAACGATACGTAAGGTGTTTGTACAAGACAAACAGGAGGTGAAATCAGATTCAAGTAATGACATTAGGTTATTTTTTGTGATTGCACTTCATGATGAGAGTCTTAAACAATGAAATGAATAATGTGAATCATGAATGAATGAATGAAGCAGACTTTATGTTTGCTAAAAAAGGCCCTCGGGTTAAGGTCCCATATGTTAGGCCCTCACATGAGATGTCTTATGCTACATCAACGATTTCAAAGTCTCGTGTATATGAAATGTAAAATATATAAAGCATGAAAGTAATGAAATCAATGGCATGATCAATAGGGAATTGCTGATGAAATGTAATGAATATATAGTGTAAAGAATGACTCACTATAAGGTAGGGAAATCATTCCTTAGTCCTTGGATTACTTACATCGATTCATTGTGGGTATGGGACTACGATGAATAATTTCACTTTAAAGTAAGACAGTGGATCAAAAGAATGATTTAACTACAGAACAACAAGAACAAAAAGACTGAAAAATAATCTAAGTGTACAAAGAGGAGGTCTCAGCCTAAGAGGATCAAAAATCTCAAATCTTTGCCCGAGTTGTTCTAAAATTATGTTGATGAGACTATTGTTTTTTAATCATATATAAAGAGTTTTGTGCTTTGAATGCTTTATAATACATCATATTCATACCTCAATTAACAACTAACAATTTAGGAAAGTCTAGTGTTTAGGCTTTCCAGAAATAGCATGTTGTTTAGGAAGAGCTTTCTTTGATCATGCATAACCTTATGTGTATGTGTGCATACACCCATACTAAGTACAAGTGTTGTACTAACCCCTACTATGTACTATTTTGTAGATGCAGGTTAAGGGACAGATTGACGACTCTTGCAACAGTTTGGACATCAGCGTTTCTCCAGACCATTTATTAGGTCCTCTTGATTTTGAGGATGCTAAAGTTTTATTCTAGCCTTAGTTTTAGACAATGCTAGTGGATGTTGTCCCTAGCTTTTCTTTTGAACTTTCATTTCGAAGCTTTTGGAATACGGTCGTGTTTGGCAAACGTATTTATTATATATTCTTATTCTGTTTCAAATTGATTGTTATGATAGATGGTTTTTACATTCATGTTGAGCTTAGTATATGATGAATTCATAAAATAACTATATGAAGTTTATGTATACATCATACGTTTAAAATTTTTAAAATTTCCGCTAAAATTAACCATATAAATGTGATGATTGCAAGATGAGGCTTATCTACGACCTCTGAGAGGTCAACGACGCCGGTTGCAATTCTGATTCTAGAATCTGGGTCGTGAATGTTTATACTTGATGATGATGTTTAATTGAAGTGTTACATGTGATTAGATCAAGTAGGTGATAGACTGATGAATGTAATTGCAATGTCTTGATTATATGAATTGTGAGATTATGATTAATGTATGATGATATAAGATTAATTGTCAATCACTTATGAGCGTTACTATTATAAGATGATGATGATGATGTGTAAATCTCATAAATTAAGGCTGGTAATGAAAGGACATTCTCATACAATACCTAATGAGCTAATTAATTATATGGTATACAAAGGGTTAGTTTTTTATGACCTGTTCTAAGCTATGTTGATTAATAAAGGCGTAAAGAGATTTCAAAAAGGTACTTTACCGTAGCACCGAGCGTACTAGATATTAGATGTGTCCCTTTGGAATGTGGGAAGATAGGTTGAACAATGGTTCGCATGAGATATAGATTACGATGCCATTGTGCATAACAAGGTTCTCACGTATGTCTCCTAGCTCTTGAACTATGCTATTCCCTTAGGAACACTAGCTAGTTGGATCCTCCTAGAATGATATGTACATGCTTTTTTCTACCTTGGAAAGTAGACCAACTTCTTTCGGTGTAGGGTTTCATGACACTGAATTACACATATAGCATGTGTGGTCTATTTCGGTTAAGGCAATTGTTTCCAAAGTAAAAATGAAATAATGAAGATGAGCACTAAGTATGGTTACTTAAGGGGTTTGACTAGTGTAGATAGGGGTATGGGACACTATCTGTACATTGCACAAGTTGGACTTGAGGGAAGTCTTAAGAGGTTGTTCTTACGTTTTATGTATTACGATATAATGAAATGTATAATGTTGAGTCGATTTAATGTTATTCTTATATGATGTGGTCACATTGATGAACATGGTAATGGTCTAAATTGATATATGTGCTTATAACTACCTATGATGATATGTGTTACGTAGCAAGTCATTACTTATGATCTCCTATCTTCTTTAATTGATTGTGTAGGGTTATGGGGCTCCACATGAGCATTAGACTTTTAGGCTTGGGAAGGGATTGTCAGTAAGAGTCTTTTATGTTGATTATGTGACGTATTGAACATGAAATGCTAATATGACATTATGATGATATTGTTCTTGTTTATGAACATGTCTTATGTTTTTGTGATCCTTATCTTGTATGTGTTCTCTTGTATGTGCATAAAGGATTTCCAAATGACTTAGCATTTTTCTAATGAAATGGTCCCTTTCATGTATGTCTTCAAATGATGTTATGTGCATATATCCATACTTAATACAAGTAATGTACTAACTCATATTTATATGTGTTCTACAATTATGTAGGTTCCTCCCATTGAGTTCCTAGAAGCACTATTGAAGATGACTTGGATTCTTTTCTCCAAGTGTTGGTCTGTCATTATGTTCGGGGATATTAACTTTTCAGCATTGTAGATTTGAAGTTGTATTGTCATAAAGATATTATTTATTCCATTATCATTTGTAACATTAATGTAAGCCTACAATGTCATAATGACTTTGTATTAACTATGTCCAACATTTGTACTCGTTTAAATAGTTCAATTTGAGACAAACATTAGAATAATGCCTATGTATTGATTATATTGCCTAAATGATAATCCTATGTAAGATTCATACGCGAGGACTCTAAGTAAGCTCCATATATAGTATGGGAGAGGTCTATGTAAACCACACTATGTATAGATATGAAAAGTTTTAATGCTTCTGCATTTGAACCGATCAAATGTAATGATGAATGCTAAGATGCTAGTCTTAGTCCTCACTGAGAAAGATGATGGTGGTTACGACTAGTGAGTGCTCTGCAGTCGTGACAAACTTTGTATTAGATCTAGGGTTAAAGAAATCTTAGGATTGTGTCTCATTGAAACACGTCTTGTTGATGATTTCGAAGCGCGCAACACTTATGAATGAGAGGCTATGTGATGCTTAGGAATTCTAACTTATTGGTAATGTTGAAAGTCGTACCTTATGCGTTTGACCTTTATGTGTCCTCTTTATTATAACAAAATTCTTGTGGATATAGGATATGACAAAAAGACATGAAGCCGTAAAATGAATGGTGGAAAATTTGGCTAATGCGGGAGTTCCTGCCCTAGAGAACCAAGTTCCTCAACAAGACAATCAAGTGCCAAGCTACGGTCAATCCTCCACCTATGACATATGGAGAGATAAGGTCGGCATTTCTGACTTTGGCTGAAGCTATGATTACCAAGCTCAAGCGGTAGCCACTAAATCTGAAGCCATGGCGGCTCAAGCAAATAGGGAAGTCGGACCCCGTTTTAAACAAAATTCTAGTACTACGACTTCCCTTTTGAGGGACTTCACTAGGATAAACTCTCCTATATTATTTAGGTCGAAAGTTAATGAATACCCCCAATACATCATTGATGAGTCTACAATATTCTTTATACTATGGGGTCGACTTCGAATGAAAAGGTCGAGCTAGCTTTCTATTAACTAGAGGATGTAGCTCAAACATAGTACACCAATGGAGACACTAATAGGGCCTTGGGAGAGAGTCCTATAACTTTGGAGGTTTTTAGAAGGGCTTTCTTTTATTAGTTCTTTCCTAGGGAAAAAGGGAGGCAAAAGCGGAGTAATTCATCAACCTTCGTCAAGGAGGTATGAGTGTGCAAGAATACTCCTTGAAGTTAACTAAATTGTCAAAGCATGCAACTTCCTTGTGTGTAAGCCAATGGATGAGATGGGTCACTTTGTTACGAGAGTGTTCATGATTTGTTTGAAGATTGTCATTCTGCAATTCTCGGTGACAACATTGATATTTCTAGGTTGATGGTGCATGTCCTACAAGCTTAGGAAACTTGACTCAAGAGGAAGAATAAGGAGTTTAAGAGGGCCATGTCTTATGAAAGAAGTAAATCCAAGGGTAAGCTTGAGATTCAAGACAAAATTAAGTTCAAGGAGAGGGTTTCCAGCAAAGTATCTTCCAAATTCTCATGGCTAATAAAGATAGGTGTATAACCGTAACTCCCAAAATTCTAGAAGTGGGGATTCACCTACCAAGAAACCTACTTGTGCCAAGTGTGGTGAGAAGCATTGGGGTGAGTGTCTAGTTATGACGGAGAATTTATTTGGGTGTGGAAAGAGTGGCAATAAGTTTAGGGATTATTCTAATATAAGGAGGCAAGAGATGGGCAGTGGTTAAGATGAAGAAAGCGGTACTAGTTCTGAAGCTCCAAAGTGCCCAGTGGTATGTTACAAGTCTTGTCTATTGATGTTTATGGTTTACTAGATCCCGTTTCTACTTTATCTTTTGTAACTCCTATAGTACCTAGAAACTTTGATGTTCTACCTAATGTGTTGATTGAAAATTTTTTGGTTACTACCCTGGAGGGTGACTCTGTGGTGGCTAGAAGAGTCTTTAGAAGTTGTCCTATATCTTTTTCGATAGAGTTACATGGGTGGATTTGGTAGAAATTGATATGGTTAATTTTGATGTCATATTGGGATTGGATTTGTTGCATACTTATTTTGCTTCCATTGATTGTAGAACAAGGGTAGTTAAGTTCAATTTTCCTAATGAACCCGTCTTAGAGTTGAAGGGGGTAACTCAATTCCTAGAGATCGTATCATCTCTTGAATAATGTCTTGTACAATGATCTCAAAGGGTTATCTTAACCATATTGTGAGGGTGAAATATACTGAGTCCGACATTCCTGCTATAGAGTCGGTCCTCATAGTAAATGACTTTTCGAATGTCTATCCCGATGACTTGCCCGCTATTCCTCCCAAGAGGAGATAGACTTTCGTATTGACTTGTTAGTGAATACGAATCCCATTTCAATCCCTCCTTACCGAATGGCTCCGGTGGAGTTGAAGAGTTAAAGCTTTTTCTCAAAGACTTATTAGACAAAGGGTTTATTAAACCTAGTATTTCACCATGTGTAGCTCAGGTGTTGCTTATTAAGAAAAAGGAGGGGTCCCTTAGGATGTGTATTGACTATCTTCAACTTAATAAAGTCACCATTAAGCACAAGTATCCTCTTCCTCGGATTGATGACTTGTTTGATCAACTCCAAACGAAAAGCTACTTTTCTAAGATTGGACTTGTGGTCGGGGTAACACCAACTTAATGTGAGAGGTGAGGATGTTCCCAATATGACATTGGTATGGGCATTATGAGTTCTTTGAGATGCCACTTGGTCTCACGAATTCCATGACTGTGTTTATGGACCTTATGAATAGGGTGTTTAGAAATTAGCTATATTCCTTTTTTATTGTTGTTATTGAGGATATTTTTGTATATTCGAAGAATGAGGGTGAATACATGGACCTTTATTGAGTGGTATTGGAAAACCTTATGAAACACCAACTATTTGCCATATATAGCAAGTGTTAATTTTTGTGAAGATCAGTGGTGTTTCTTGGTCATATGATCTCTAGTGTGGGTATTGAGGTCGATCAAAAGAAAACTGAGGCGGAGACAATTGACTCCAACCGACATTAGGAGTTTCCCGGGTTTAGCCGGGTACTATAGAAGGTTTGTCAATGGGTTTTTATAAATTGCTTCTCCTTTGACTACCTTGACCCAAAAGAGTGTGAAATTTGAGTCGTCGGAGGCATGCGAAAGAAGCTTCCAAAATTTTGAAAGACAGGCTTATCTCCACTCCGGTGTTGACTTTACTAGAGTGTACCAAGGGATTTGTGGTAACTTGTGATGCATCCTGAGTGGGTTTTGATTTTGACCTTACGCAAAATAGGAAAGTAGTAGCCTATGCCTCTAGAAAACCAGAGGTGAATGAAAAATATTATCCAACTCATGATCTTGAATTAGAGGCCGTAGAGTTTTTTTTGAAAATATGGAGGAATTACCGATATGTTGTTCATGTGGATGTGTATACCGACCGTAAGAGTCTTCAATATGTGATAACTCTAAAGGAGTTTAATCTTCGACAAACAAGATGATTGGAATTATTGAAAGAATAGGACATGATTGTTCTCTACCACCGCATCAAGCCCAATGTTGTTGCAGATGATTTGACTTATATGACCATGGGTAGTGTGTCTCATGTAGAAGAAGGGAATAAAGACCTAGTGAAAGATGTTCATAGGTTGGCTAGATTAGGGTTTTTGGTTGGATAATTCTCCAAATTGTGGTTTATGGTTCATAATAACTACGAGTCATCTTTAGTGGTTGAGATGAATTATAAACAACATCTTGATCCACTATTGATTTAGTTGAAGAAATCGATACTTAGTAAGTTGAATGAGTCATTCTCCAAAGAGGGGATGTTATGCTAAGGTACAAAAATAAATTATGTGTACTCGATATTGATAATTTGAGGTATAGGGTATTAGACTAAGCTCATGGTTCCCAACATTCAATTCATTCGGGTTGCACAAAAATGTATCATGATATTAGAGATATATATTGGTGGAATAGCTTGAAAAGGGATATAGCGGAGTTTGTTTGCAAGTGTCCAAATTGCTAACAAGTAAAAGTCGAGCATATAACGCCTAATGGTCTAGTGCAAGAAATGGGTGTTCCTACTTTGAAATGTGACGAAATTAATATGAACTTTGTTGTTGGGTTGCCTAGAACCCTAAGTCAAAATGACTCAATTCGGGTGATCGTGGATATAGTGAAAAAATATGCTCACTTTATTCCCTTTAAGTCTACTTAGACGAAGGAGGATTATGCAAGAGTTTACATTGCTGAGATTGTGAGCCATCATGGGATCCCTTTGTGCATCATATCAGATAGAGGATCTCAATTCACTTCATGTTTATAGAGGTCTTTTCAAAAAGGGTTTGGTACACAAGTAAAGCATAGCAATGGTTTTCATCCCCAAATGGATGGTCAAATGTAGCGTACTATTCAAACCCTAGAGGATATGATAAGAGCTTATCTGATAGACTTCAGAGAGAATTGGGACAATCACTTTCCATTATTTGTGTTCTCCTATAACAATGCCTACCATTCATGTATTTCCATGACACATTTTGAAGCACTCTTTGATAGAAGATGTAGGTCTTTGGTTTGGTGGTTTTAGGTATGTGAGTCTTCACTTCTTTTTCTCAAAATAGTCTATGCAGATTTGGAGAAGGTTCGGGTTATAAAGGATAAGTTGAAGAGAGCCTATAGTCGGCAAAAGTCCTATGCAGACAATAGAAGAAGAGATTTTGAATTCGAAATGGGTGATACAATGAATTTTAAGATTTCATCTATGAAAGGGGTGATGTGATTTGGCAAAAAGCGGAAGTTAAGTCCCCGATATGTGGGTCTCTATGAGGTTTTGCAAAGGGTCAGAAAGGTTGCATACGAGTTGAGACTACCTAGTGAACTCTTATATGTTTTGAGTTACTATGTGTAATGTCATGTTTATGTGTTGAGTCGATTTGAAGTACTCCGATTAGTTGTGACTCATAATGATTATTTTCTTCTTGTTTTTTTTTGGGATGATAGTATTGAGTCTTGTCTCTCCCTATGAAAAGGTTTTGGTGTCATTCGGGGACTAATGTTCCTGGGGGAGGGGGGAATAATATAACACCTCAGAAGTCTGACGAACTTAGACTAGAGTCTAACTTACCTAAAAATTATTTAAAATATGTTTCCAGACCTATACTAACATAATAAATTTTGTTTAGAAGTATTTGAGCCTAAATCTCAAAGAAAGACTGTGACGTTCGAAAACTAGGGAAATTGAACTAGTAGATGTCCTTGTGTTTTGTTAAGGTTTGGGAGTGTCATATGAAGTCTAAAAAAAGTAAAAAAGACTTTAAATTGGTAAAATATAGTATATAGGGTCCAAACGTCCATTAACGAATCCACAACGACCGCCTGAAGGGGGCTTGAGGAGGACCCTAGCTTTGGCGAGCTGGCTCCTAAAGCAGCCTTCGTGTAGCCAAGAATTGAAGGCTACCACGCTTCACGCAGCCTACAATGGATAGGAAAAAATTGCCTTGCAACGGGGACTAAACGAGGGTCCATGCCTCGACCCGAGTTTCAGAAAAAAATGTGGAACTTCCCCGGCGACGCACAACCACTTCCCAGATTCCTTCGCGTCAATTTTAAGTCAATTTGACTTCATAAAAGACCCAATTATGAGAGGGATAGTTTGGTTAATTTAGGGGGCGACTATGGATTTAGGGTCAGCATTAGTCATTTCAACTCACCCAAATAAAATTCCAAAATTAAAACCCAAAATCTGTCACCTCTCTCTAAATTCACTCTCTAACTCAACCACCATTGAGAGCATTGGAAGTTTGGAGAAGAAGACAAAGTTCTCAAATTTTATTCTCCACTTCATGGATAAATTCTTAGTTATGATAAGGATTCTTCACTATTCGGTTTCCTTTCCCAAGAGGTCCCTTCAAAGTTTATTTCAAAATCACCCAATTCCAAGAGTTTTCCTTTACTACTGGGTGTTCTTCTAAACTTGAAATTGATGATCACTTGTGACGAATTGTGATTACCTATGGCTAAATAAGTGTAAATTGTTGAGTAATTCATGTTAATTGTGTATATTTTTTGTAGATCCTGTCATTTCCCCAATTTTCCCAAATTTTTTATCTTGCTTATGAATTGATACATATTGATGAATGTATTGATCGTTAGACTCGTTTTAACTTTTGAAACTCATTTATGGACTGCCTAGGGTTATGTATTTTTATTGAATCTATTTCTTGAAGAATTCATGATGAACCCTATTCCCCAAACCCTAGGTTATGAATTGATGTGGAATTGGTTAGTGATGATGCTATTGACTTAGTTCTTGTGTTATTTACTATTATGTGATGTTATTAAGTCTGTTAATGGATTAATATGGCTTGTTAATAGTAAGACCATGGAAGAAGTCTTGTTAAGGTGAATTTGTAAGACTTGTGATGTTTAATCCTTACTTAAACTATGATGGTTTATACTTGATGATGATTTTCAATTGAAGTGTTACATGTGATTAGATCAAATAAGTGATGGAATAATGAATTCAATTGAAATGTCCTGACTATATGAATTGTGATATTATGATTAAGGTATGATGATATAAGGTTGATTGTGAATCACTTATGTGCCTTATTATGATATGATGATGATGGTGTGTTAATGTCACAAATAAAGGGTTGTAATTAAAGGACATTATCATGTAATACCAAATGACCTTTCATGCATGTCTTCTATGTTCTAGCGTAGAAGTTGTGTTGTTATAAATATATTATTCATTCCTTTATCATTTGGAACATTGATGTAAGCTTGTAATGGCATATTGAATTTAATTGGCTATGTCCAACATATGTACTCATTTAAATGGTTCAATATGAGACAAAACATTAGACTAACTCCTATGTATTTAATGTATTGTCTAAATGAGAAAACTATGTAAGCTTCGCAGGCGATGAGTCTAACTCCATATGTAGTATGCGAGAGGTTTATGAAAACCTCACTATGTATAGATATAAAATGTATTAATTTTTCCGCGTTTGTAACATAGGAAATGTAATGATAAATGTTAACAGTCTAGTCTTAGTTCTCTCGGAGGACGACGAGCCCGTTACGGCTAGAGGGTTCTCCTCGGTCGTGACGTGAGGGTGATTACATTCTCCCCCATATAGAAAAAGGTTGGTCCTCGAATTACAATAAACACTTTAAAAGACATCAAGATCTCAATTAGAAGCATATAACACATAACATCATGGTCTAAACATTCATAGTCGATGCACCAAACTTACAAGGAATACCAACTTCATATCATTAAGCATTTTCAATAACACATCCAACTTTTTGGAACAAATTCCACAAATCAAAAAACACATTTATTTCTTCAGTTATGGAGGAACTATCTTCTCCAACATTAGACATGATCATCATACTATTTCGGAGCTGAACATGAAATTAGTTCAAATAATACACTGGCACATAAATACAACAATTTTTAAGCAATTAAGAAATATCATAAGCTACTCATTAGCATGGAAATATATCAACTACCAATCTACTCATATAACCATGGTAACATAAAGAGCATGAAAAACATCACATTATCCATGAAAGTCATAATAAAAGGGACATGCAACTTATACTCGTACGCAGACTCCAAAACAGGACAAAACACCTTTGAATTTTGGTCTCAAGCTTGAGTAAGAATAGAAGGAAAAGAAAAGGGTATAAACTAGCTTGCTACTTCACTCATAGTCCCCCACTTAGGGTAAACTCATATAAAAAAATTCAAAACAACCATAAAAAATTATGAATCACAAAGGCCTTCACTCTGGATTAGCTATTTTTAAAATTATCATTACTTCTCGTTGGGATCCTTACTAAGAATCTTCAAGGTCTCGTACTTCATAAACTATACCTATCATAAGGTTGGACCTCACACTAACTTGACTCATGAACATCAAAACTAAAAATCAACCTCACTAAACTAGCATAACACCCTCTTCTTATTGTTCAAGCTTAGACAAACTCTCTAAAACATCATTCCATTAAATCTTAGGCACCACATAACTCAAATTCATGGAATAAAACTCCCTCTTTCTCTTTCCACACGTTAAGGTAGACTCATTTGGAAACCAACATTCTTGCTATATAGATTCAACCATTTGCTAGCATATCCTCACAACTACTTTACTACGTAAACATACTGTTTTTCCTCCTTAGAGTAAACCTACACAAGAACATCAATCCAACACAACGAAAACTATGAAACATTACCCTCAAAAGAGGGAAGCCCTCAACTTGTACAAAATTACGACATTCCTTCAAAACATGTCAAATTTAATCCTAAATTCCTACTATAATTGCACATAGCTATAAGATAACACATTTCCCCAGAAGGACTTAATTCGACCATTATAACTCTTATCATGCTAGAACTAAATCACCATACAACTTCACATCATAATACCTACAATCTCATAAATCACTTGGCCATAAATGCAATCACATCACAATCTTCCAAATACACCTTCGCATAAACTCATCTACTCACAAAACCACAATAAGCATCAAAACTCACCGTTTTCTTCCTCCATCCTTTCAACATCACCCCTTCCAAGCAATCACATCTATTAAGCATAGAACAAGGGAAAATAAGAGAGAGATTCTATGGAGTTAAGCTTTATGGCACGACACAAGATTTATAAAGAAAGTGAAACTTCTTTCATCTTATAGCCTCCCTCTAATGGATGTGACGCGACTAAAACCAATGAACAAGACTCTACTAGACGTCGATTGAGAGACTTTTGTCACCTCCTACCGCATCATAGTTAAATTTTGCATCCGGATAGAGGCGGAAGGGTCTAGAGTTTTGGAGAGGTTTGCAGAGAACTCTAGAACCTTCTAGTTTAATCAAGAAGACTAGAGAGTTCCTTAGAATTCTCTAGAATAAGTTAGATATTTCTTGAAAAGGTTTAGCATATTCTAGAAAGTGTAGACTTTTCTAAAATAGGGACCAAAGTGTTATTATTAGAAGGACTTGTAAATTAATTTTTATTTACACTTTAACCCCTAAGTAGTAGTATAAATAAGGGGCTCGCATTTGTAAAACAACCAAGCAAAGTTGTAAGCAATCTTCCAAAGCACACAAGCCTTCTTCCAAATTTCTCTTTGGTTCTCTCTAAGTCTTCCTTTCAATATCTTGGCGATCATAGTAAAAAAAGGCTTACTTGAGCTTACAAGATAGTGAAAGATCTGTGAGTAAGTTGTCAAGTGCCGGACGGAGTCTTAGTAAATACTCTAAGTTCGTGACAACGAGGTATCAGAGCGAGGTTTGATTCAAAGGAATGACTACCGAAAGATACGTAAAAGATGCTAGCACCACCAACGTACGTATGGATGGTTGTCAGAAGAACCAAAAGGTAAAGAAACATCAAAAGGGTAATGAGTAGGTGTTGCTCGAACTCACACGTAACGAGGCGCTTTCATCTCATCTACCCTCGTCTGTCGAGGAAAGTGACGAAGAAATGGGCGAAGATGTCATAGACGTCACCGCTGGAGAAGAATGGGTCCCAAGGGTTGAAGTGGCAAGACAGGCCATCGATATCTTAGGCCGGCGAATGAACGTTGCAGACGGCAAGTTCAAGACCCTTGAGGACCTCACCCCTGAGGAGACCGAGAATATCCATAAGGAGTTGGAAGGTCGCTAGCGGGCCAAGTTTGAGATTAGAGAGGCCATCACTTCCTTGGAGTGTCGTCTCATGGACGTGCTTAACACGAAGAATACCATAAATTCCTTGGAGAGTCAGCTTATGGAAGCGCTTAGCACGATCGAGACCCTGAAGGCCGAAGTGAAAGCACTCAAGGAAGGCATAGAGATCGGAGGACCGCCATAACTTGACCGTTATAGGGAGGCTAGGGTCGAGTCTCCCAAACCACCTATATTCAAGGGCGTATGTGACGCTCAAGAGGTTGAAAACTTTCTATGGCACTTGGAGAATTACTTCAAGTGTAATAGAGTGAAGAACGATGAAAATAAGATCAAAACAGTTGGCGCGAGTACAAAAAGACAAGACTCGGTCCCTAATGAAGTGGCGATGTGATGCAGTTGTCGTATCAATAGGTTGGGGAGAGTGTCACATCCCGCCACATCATTGTTAAATTTTGCATCCGGATAGAGGTGGAAGGGTCTAGAGTTGTGGAGTGGTTTGCGGAGAACTCTAGAACCTTCTAGATTAATCAAGAAGATTAGAGAGTTCCTTAGAATTCTCTAGAATAATTTAGATATTTCTTGAAATGTTTTATCATATTCTAGAAAGTGTAGACTTTTCTAGAATAGGGACCAAAGTGTAATTATTAGAAGGACTTGTAAAGTAATTTTTATTTAAACTTTAGCCCATAGGTAGTAGTATAAATAGGGGGGCTCTCATTTGTAAACCAACCAGGCAAAGTTGTAAGCAATCTTCCAAAGCAATAGAATCCTTCTTCAAAAGTTCTCTTTTGTTCTCTCTAAGTCATCCTTTCATTCTCTTAGTGATCTTAGAACAAAAAGGTTTACTTGAGCTTACAAGATCGTGAAAGATTCGTGAGTAAGTTATTAAGTGCTGTATGGAGTCTTAGGAAATACTCTTAAGTCCGTGACACTTTTGACCGTATTCTATTTCCCAAAATCTTATGCTCTAATACCAGGTTTGAAACGACCGCAAGTACACCCTAGAAGAAAGGAGCACTCTTCAGTCGTCACAAGGCGTACTTGACCCTTCATTGTCCTTATACAGACCTCTTGCTTATCATTCATTACATAAGATAGGAAATGTAGTGTGGAATTAAAACTTTTCACAATAATAATAATAATAAGATTTTTGTATAATACTAAGGAGTAAGTCTCATTGTCACAAGCAAACTTAAAGACACAACTTAAATATCTTAGGGTCACGACCTATTACATTGAAATAAATACATATTAAGTCTTTAAACAAGAAACTAAAGAAACATAAAATGTGTCCTCTAATATATGAGGACATACCGAGCCTTGAGAGAGTCAACAAGATACTAAACAAACATAAAATGTGTCCTCTAATATATGAGGACAAATCGATTCTTGAGAGAGTCAACTTCCCAAGCTTTATCTTCTAGGAACCTTAAATCCTTCAACCTATACTTATTGAGTATAGAAAATTATGGGGTTAGTGCAAACATTGTATTAAGTATGGCATTATGCAAAAATACATGTAAAAGGGGACATTTTAGTGGACCAACCAAGGTCCCTTTAGGAGGACCCTTGCATTTTCGCAAGAAGTGACCAAAATAAAGTGTACACAGACGAGTGCAATTGATAAGGCGTGTATAAATAGACGGTGAGTCAATATCCACCTACGATAAACACATTGCCAAATTACAGAAGAACATGTTTTGTACAGTCTCATAACTCAACGATGGACCAATAGGACTATTGGTCCTTGTAACTTCGATAGATAAACGGGGCATAGGTCGGGGTTCTGTCTGTGAGGTCATTCTTTTGCTGAACATTTTTAGTTAGTTCAATTAATTAATTGGCTTATTTATGAGGTTAATTAAGGGTTAACGGAGGTCTAATTAAGTTGTTAAACAACCTATATAAAACCTCTAACCTAATTATACTAACATAATCTCTTATAATTCCCAAACTCAAAATCCTCTTCCTTCTCTTTTCTTTCTCTCTCTAGTTGAAGAACTCCATTGAAGACAATGCTAGGGGTGGGTTCAATGTCTGCAAAGGGTCGAATTTCTCCATCAATCTTCATCAATTACTAGGATATGGGATTAGTTTCACCTTTGAGACCTCTTTCCTCAAAGGGTTCCGTCAATGTGATTTCAAAAGTCGGGTTGTGAAGTGGATTTTCATCCAATATGAAATTTATGTTGTGAATTCCTTTGTTTGTGATTTCTTTTGGATATTATGAAAATATTAACATGAAATTTAACTCAATTATGTTATATCTTGATGGATTGTTCTAGTTTTTAAAAGATGACCATTTCCTTAACCCTAGATTGTGATCTTGATATGAATTGGGTAAAATTGGTTCAATTAAATTGGCTATTGGTTGAATTACTACTAGATGGTGTTACTGTATATATTATGGTTAGATTAAGATGAATTACGGTCTAATTATTCTAGTTCTTGAGTAATTGATCTATGTTATGAAGAATGTAATCGAATTGACCTATGTCTTTTGTCTTAAACTATGAACTAGTGATGGATAGTGATGTTGAGTCAATTGACTTTATTATCATGTTGGTTATTGATATATGATGATATTATAACCTTATGGGGTCTAGTTATGGGTTGATGGTAAGTTCTTGATGATAAATTATGAAGGAGACTTGGTAAGTGTCGTAATTCGTATTCTTTACTTCAATTATGGTTAATTGTGATTAAGTCATGATGTTTCATTGGAGTATGTCTTCTAATTAGGATTGATAGGGTTGGTATTATGATGGATTAAAATGTCTTGACTATGATTTGTGAGGTGTTGGCTAAGATTTAAATGTTATAAGGATGGTGATGATTTACCAATGTGCCTTTTCATGATATGAAAATGTTAATGTGCTAACCTCAACTATATGAATTGTAATTAAAGCACAATACTCATGCCATTCTTATTGAGCTATGATGATAATGATGTTTATACAAGGGTTAGACCCTCTGACCTACATTAAGATGTGCTGATTAAAAAAGGTATGAAAGATATTTCAAAAAGAGACGTATCTTAGCACCGAGTAAACTTGACAAAGAGAGTTGTGACTTTCCATAGAGAAAGATTCACCCTATAGTTCCACATATGGTGTTGACTCCCCTATGAGGGATACTCACTTTATGGATTCCCCTGAGATCAGGCTCCAATATAAAAGTGGCATGTAAAGAGGTTGTATCTATCGCTTAGTTCTTTAACTATGTTTCCCCCATAAGAAGACTAGCTATTTGATCAACCTAGAAATCTAGATTTATGATTGGTTTTACTTTGGCCGGTAGACTACTTTTCATCGGTTCAAGGTTTTACAATATTGGATTCACCACTTATCTCTTGTGATCTATGTCGGTTAAGGCAAGTATTCCCTAAACTAAAATGGAGTAATGAAGTATAAACAAACTAAGGTGACTTAAGAGGTTTGACTTAGCCGTGGTATGGAACTATACCTATGCCTTGATCTAGTTTGCGTTGAAGGAAGCCTTAGGAAATTGTTCTTATGTACGTATATGCTTATAAATTTAAATGATCTTAACATGATGATTTTATATGTTAATGGCACTATGTGATGTTCATTACTAGTATGAACATGTATTTGGTCTATATTGCGAAAGTATGATATTATGCACTTTTAATGTTGTCTTATGTGAAGTTGGACATTTCATATGATTCTTTCTAGGTTTACTTGATTAATTGAGGTTATGGGGCTTTGCTTAGTTATTACACAAGTAGACTAATAGGGGGTCATGAGTAATGGTCTTGCTTAGGTTATGTTGAAAAGTACTCTGATTCATGCTTGTGTTATTATGACTTGATGATAGAGTTGCTTTGACTATGTAGCCAATTATGTTATATGCATCTCTACTTGACTAGAACTTGCATTATTGTTCTTTTAATTTACATACCTATGACCTAAGGAATATTTCTTAATTGATTGGTATGAATGTGCATAAAGTTTTTCAATGTAAATTGCATAGTTTTATAATATATCCCTTTTTTAGCATGATTTCAAGATATGTGTGCATATGGTCTCATACTTAGTACAAGTGGTGTACTAACCCCATTTCTTCCTTTTCCCCAACATTTTAGGTTCCGGTTGTTGAAGGGTTTTTGGAGACGACTTTGAAGAAGACTTAGAGTTCTTAATCATCCAAGTTGGGTAGGTCCTCACTTTCCGAGGGCAATGCCACTATCATGCTTATGACGTTGCTTTAGTTTTTAAGACTCTTATGTTATTTCCTTTTCATTGATGTACTAAACATTGTAGACCTATATGTGGTCTTATTTCATTCATGTATGGGCTAGGACCAAATTGTTATACTCTTATTAGATGGTTATGAGATAAGATGACTATTTGAGACTATATTATATTTTATATATCTATGTGCAATAAAAGTAGAATACTAAGTAATCTTCATATAAGAAGGGTCTATGTATACTGGAGTTTGGGTCCACCTAAGGAACCTTTTGATTGTCCCCATGAAGTCGTTCTCGGACGTTTGGACCCATAGTATGTCAGGCTACACGCAGGAACCATCAACGCTCAATTTCAGCCTCAATAAATCCCCCAAATCTTCACTATGAAACACTACGACACACAAGTTCCATTTCGACTACTTTCCGAACGTCTTGGACTTCTCGGACGTTTGACCTCCAAACTTGACCAAACGTTATGCACTATCTATAAACAATATTACTAACAATTTAGGACTTTAAAACTTCATGACCCACATGTTAAGCTCTAGATTCACCTAACTTGTTTTTAGGGGTGTTACAATAAGACCAAGACCTTGTGCGCAATCCAAATCATTGAGATAACATCGATCAAGAATGAAAACTTGAAACAATAATCGAAGAAAGCAACCACCCAATTTCACCATATCTTAGAGTAGTCCATATGGATTAGCCTGCATTAATATTGTAAAATTAATGAAAAGCCAAATCTCTGTTTTTATCACCACATAATACATATTCAATTATTGGTCGGCTTTCTAATTCATATTCAGAATGTATGCCAACATGGTCTTTCAAATTCTTCTTGAACGGGAGAGTTAGAAAACATTTTAAAGAAAATGTAAATCTCTCCAATTTGCAGCTAGAACATAAGGCCTATACAAATAAAAATTTCTAGCATGAACCACCTTTTTCGTGATATCTCGAGTGTAATACTATTTCTTTATCTCAATATGTTGCTTAAAAATTATCGGGCTCCTCGTAAAATTTCATCAAGAAAAAATATTGGAATGATGTGATTAACCACTTTGAAGAAACCACATGTATCGGATGCATCTCTTACTTTGTTCATAATCTCTTTATGCTTGATTGGATCCATCTTGTTTATGCCTTCAAGATCAATCACAGGAAAAATGAAGTATTCTTCACATATATCCAAGGTACTTGTCCTTTTTATTGATGGTAGAATTAATATTTGAGGTATCAATAGTATCTTATTGGTACCAGCATAAACAAGCCCTTTGAGACCATGCTTTGTATCATCAAATTTGTTAAACTTACTCATTTTGTCATAACTAATTGTATGATCAATTGGGCCATCCAAATTCTCAGTGCTAGAGATTACCATCTTCTTAGCTAGGATAGGATGTGGAGCCTCTAATGGGAAGAAAGGTATAATATAAATACGTGCTACTATTTATGTACAACCACACCATCCCTAATGTGGACCAAAAAAAGCTTTAAACAAGGAATCATCATGATTGGCTTCAGTCACTTTCTCAAGTCCATAGAATGTGACCACCAATCCATTTTCTTATCAATGTTTGACTTTTACCAACCCTAATATTCCCTCATTCATTATCAGACCCTACTAGAGTGTGAAATGGGAAACTAAATTGGGATAAACCTTGCTATAATACCATGTAATAAGATGGAACAATACTGCTTATTCCAATAGATAATCAATGTACAAATAGAATAGATTGTGAGCTAACTTACAAATGAAATAAAATATAGTTCCAATAAATATGCTACCTAAATACGGTTATGTACTTTAACATGAATTAAGTCTGCATACATCCTATAATGCTCCCCCTTAAGTTGGAGAATAAATATTGATCATGTCCAACATGTTACAAAGATAATCAAATCGAGATTTATGCAATGCCTTTGTGAGAAAATTAGCTAGTTTCTCTCCTGTCTTCTCACATGAAGTGGAAATCATGTTATCCTCAATTAACTCATAAACAGAATGATAGTCAACCTCAATATGTTTAGTTCTGTCATAATTCATCAGATTTGAGGCAATATGAAGAGTATCTTGAACATTTTCAAATTTATATTTGTGTATGATTCTTTGGAATGATTTCCATTAAATGATGATGTTTCAACATAATCTCACATGTAGATAATGAAATAGATCTGCACTCGGGTTATGCAGTGGATGGAGAAATTACAATTTTTTTAGTCCTTCATGAAACTAGGTTCCCGCCAACAAAGACACAATAGTATGTAGTCATATCATTACCCAAAATTTGAGGTGATAATGGCATACACAAGTTCTTCTCAACCAAATTCTTCCAAAATATCCCTCGCAAGCTTCAAAGATGGATACTAATACGAAATTGAAGAAAGGGGCTTATTTTACCCACTAATTGAATATTTGACGATGAGTTGACAGTGTTGACCAACAAAATTAGCTCCCTAAATTATTAATGTCACCAAAGGGACCCTAAGTATTCATTCAGGACTCAATAAAATGAAACAAATATGCTACACTACTAAATTCAATATTCAAAGTCATTGGAATCATTGTATTTTGAAAAAAGATGTGTCATTGCAACTTCGATTATCTTAGAATAAGTGGTGTTTCGAAAAAATACCGTCATGGACATCTCTTTAGGCCTTTTACTCAACTTCTCGTCTAAACACCCAACTCTCAACCTAAGGCCTCAAAATCCTTACCAACTAGTACCTTTCTCAAAATTGGCGTTCGAAATTAACGAAATTCCCATCCAATGCTCAGAACTCAAAATGTTGACCAAAGTCAACCCAATCAAGAATTCTCAACTCAATAAGGATTAAATTTGTAAAAGATAACTCGGTCGCATTGGAGACTACATCAACCATCCACTAAATGAAAATTAAGCATGAAAATGCTACAAGAAAAGTAATAAGGGTGATTTGACAATTAAAAATAAAATTATGATAAATGGTACATTACAAGTTGATTTTCTAACATTTTTGGATCTAGTATAGTCCGCATTCGCAGAACACCCAACAAAGGTATGATTGTTATTGCTATAAATTGTTCCAAGTCCAACGGCCCCTTTGAAAGTAAAATGGTATTTTGCATCAATGCTTCGTAATGTTTAATCGTATGCGCAGACATGAACTGGTTAAGAACACCTACCCGAAAAGAAATATCCAGATAACTTACATTACGATAGTTTAATTTTCCAACAAACTATTTATATATCTTAGGATCATTAAAAGGAACACCATCGTCTTTCATAAGATGCTTATTAGAAACCATTGGAGTACAACAAGGTTTTGTTGCCAATTTAAGATGTCTACAAGTAGCTAAAAAATAGGATAGAAAAATTCCCTTCTTGCTTCTATTAACTTCTAATACTAAATGGTATCTTAGCTGACCTAAATTTTTCGTATGAAATTTAGCATACAAGAAAGCCATTTTGTAATCATGTAACACCTAATATATGGAAAATAAGGAAAATAGTTATTTGGGTTGAAATTTATGTCTACAGTTCCCATCAAAGAATTGTACAAGATTCTATGGGCCGCAGATGTCATTCTTACGAAGAATGAAATAAATTTTTGAAATTAACTCACAATAACCTTTTACGGTTCACTAGGACTCTCCTTTATTACTCGTACGAGTCGTACATAGGTCTCATATATGAGTCCCATACTTGATTAAATTTAAAGGTTCAAAGCAAAATCCTATGGGTTGTTTCTATGGTCATTGGGAACACTTATGAGACATAAAAATGTTTTGTTAAAAGAGATAGTCAAATTATGATCCCAACAATTGGTCTATTATTGACTAGTATTGATCGTATAAAAAACTACGGTCCGTAGGTCTTAACAGTAGGCAGAAGTCCAATAGTTTATTAAAGGATTTTTCACTAATTAATTTGAATGAAAGAGACATCATTTTTTCCTCTACCCTAATCCCTATAGAAATGTTTTACATCCCAAATTACCCAATGTAAACTCAATATCCTAAAATCTCAAAAGCTCATTAAAATTCTTATTCTCAAATTCTCTTAAGACTAAGGAAGAAGAAGAGCTAGGATTTCATCCAAGTTCTTCATCCTCTATTCTTCTTGGTCTTTTGGATTTAAGGTATGTGAGTTATCACCCATGGAGTTCCTTCCAACATTGTTCTTCAAAGGTTTTCAAATTCTCCTTTTTGTTTCACTGATTTAAGTTAGGTGTTCAATTCAATCTAATTGGTTTGATTCAATTCTGATTGATTGTTATCAATTAAGTTTTCTAATGCATATTTTAATGATAAGATATGATACGTAGTTGAGATTATGTTTTACCATGCCTAAATTATTATTTCTCAACTAAGAAGCTATGATTAATACATAGATCAATGAATTGTGTAATTTGTGACGATATATACGTCTTTATAAAGCTATTATTACAATAATTTAAGGATGTTTTGAAAATAAAGTACCAATATTATTGTGAGAGGTTTTCTCACATTCTATTACGAACATGATTGTAAAAAATATTTCTCACGTATTGATTTACTTTGACAAAATTAAATTTTTGGTCATTTATGTTGAATTATGTTTAAGAAGTATTCAATTTTTTTTAATGAATTGGATTGTTATTTTCCTATCTGAAATTGATATTTGTCTTCTTATGTATTCCATTAGGATATAGACTTAGCACCAAGAAGGCTTTGAGGTGGAGGCTCAAGAAGGGTAGTCTCTAGTAGCAACCTCTAGTCCCAAACATTGTGCCCCCGTAGGATTGTCTTAATTGACCTAAATAGTGTATCCACTCTAGCAAAACATGATATGTACGGATTTTACCTTGGAAAGACTTTTTCCCTTCTTTTTTTATAAGGAATATAAGTGATTCCATGATATAAATCTCATGGTCCTATTGTTGGTTAAAGCTAAAATCCCCCAAAATGACTATGTTTTCTTTAAAGTATTTCTTATGTACTTTATTCCTTATGTACTAACTATATCCTATAATTCATGTGTTTTATTTCTCTGTGTTAAAATGTACAATTATTGATCATGTTTATATGTTTTAAACCATTTATAATATCATGTTCATGTTTATGCATATTGCCTCATACTTAGTACATTTCATATGCTAATATATATTTTTTCCTACATTATCTCATGAATGTAAGGTTCGAGTTCCTACTCCACAAACTTGTGGCTAGACATCTCTTAGATGCTTCAGTTGGTTGTTGAATATTCATGATCTAAGTACTCAGACATTGTAAATCTTTCATGACATTTTGTGTCAAAATTAGCAAGTGATATATGGGTTACACCCTAATTTTTTCTTTTATGATGTATTATATGTCTTTAAGACTTGTGTTACACTTCTGCTTTGTCAAACATTTGATATATAATGTATGCTAGGATTCCTGTGTAAGGCTTATAAGTGTCTGACACACGATGCTATACCTAGGGTGTACCTTGGGGTGGTGAATAATTTCGCATTCAGAGCATAAGGTTTAGAAAGGTCATTGGATGTCTCCTAAGGTACATTGAGTGGGGTCTTTGTCACAGCTCGAGGTTACCCCTATAAGTAACACAGGACCTAGGATCATGAGTGACCCAACCTAAACATGTGTCTGGCATATATTAACCATACTAAATGCAATTGAATAAGACATGTACAATGAGGAACCTAAAACAATGGGTAACAAAAAATGGGCAAAATCCAACTAGTCTGAATATATAAAATATACCAAGAGTATAATAATATATGAAAGATAAACTTAATAACTCCATAGTTATCTACTACTATGTATGAAAAGCCCCAAACTGAGTTGAGTTGCTGGGACATGCCCCTAACAAAATTAAACAAAACTAAAACTCAAAGTTGAAAGTAAAGAATAAAAGCATTTCTATTGTCCTCTGAATATGAGGACTCACCACTGAAGCTGGTGAATGCAAACTGAGAATTGATCTTAGTGTGATTTAGATGTTGAGCACCTCTAATTATATCCTAAAAGGATGTAGCTTAGTATCCGTCAGTACATGGAATATACTAACCATTAAGGAAATGGATAATGCGTTGAAAAACATAAATAAGTTAAACAAAGCATAACTGAGCAATGATGTATAGAATATATAGATTACGAAATGTAACTTAAAATCTAAACTGAATAAAATCACAAAAGTACTACTCATGAAAATAACATGTTGAATGTATATTGTTTTAAGTGTTGAAAACTTAGTCAAATGCACTAAGAGTCTGTCTGGGAGCTACAATAGTTTTTATGATAGCTCAATAACTTTCCTAAGGATGATTTCATGCCTTTCCAGCCAACAAACCCTAAGTCCACCATTCAGAAGAGAAGGATACAAATTTTAACTTTCAGCTTCAAGGATATCATAACCTTCTTTCTAAAAGGTTTCACACAAATGACCCTCTTTGCTATATACAAGATCATATTCCATATATGCGTATTCATTCATGACAAAGGGTTTTCTATACTACTCAGTCAATGATCATATTGACATTCTTCATGTATCAAGTAAGGGACATAAGTCTACCTAAACAAGACAAACTTCATTATCATCTATTCACATGTACAATATCATTCATGTATCACATAGGGTCAACTAACTATACTCACAAGTCACCCTACACACTATTGAATCATCAACATAACACCTGATAAGGATCATATAGTTAATTAAGAAGATTCACACTTGAACATAATGTATACACATACAAGGCATCACTATAGCCTACCATGATGACTTATCATCTACGAGAAAAACACATACTTTGACTTCACAAATATACTTAAGTCATCAAGACCTTCAAAATACTCACATAATAAGGTTATAACATAATAAAACCATAATTCAAAATGTAATGACGACGAGGCCACATTATTCAAGTATAGCACAGAAGCACCGCCACCACAAGTGGACCACACCAACAATAATCATAGTTCTATACCTATACTACACAATATAGAGAAGGTTAGGTCAACATACAACCATTCATTCCGATGTCATAACTTCTATCCATAGCCAAATCAACGAACACAATATATAAAGGCTCTGACCAATATCCATGATCACCAAATCAATCCAATAAACTCAATATACAACAAATCAAAGATATTACAATATAAAATTATCAGTTTAGGACAAACTACTTATAATTAAAAGATTATTCTTTCGTAATTCAATAGCTCTGATCAAACTACACAAGTATTCAATAGTATAAAGACATGATCATGTCTCCCATAAAATAGTCAAAACTAGGATTGCATGGTTTCAAATAGTTTTTTTGTCTAAAATAATCAATTTAATATCAATTCAATCATAATATAATTATTTAAAATGTTTTATGCAAAACCCCATGGCTAGATTACAATTTAGAAGTTCATCTTTTAAAAATGTCTTAGAAGCCACTTTGAATATTGGATCTTTGAAGAAAAGAGAGTCAATGATGAAAACCATATCTTATTTGATTCTAATCCATGAAATTTAAAGCAATGTGCTGGAGAAACAAAGATTCCACCTCAAATCTCGCTTCAAGCTTCAATGGTGTTCTAAAAAGTTCTTCCTTGGGGTTTGGGGTTTCGATTTTGAATCATGACTTAAATAGGGGTTATAGACTTATAAAACTATTTAAAATACCTCAAATAACCTAAATAAACCTTCAAAAAATTTTAGTAAGTCTACGTGAAATTCCCAACTTACCCTTCACTTAGCCGAGGCAGTGCAGGAAATTGCAGTCCAATCGACGGTTGCTTATCAACGCCTCATAAACCTACCTATGGACTGTCCTACTGGTCCGTGATTTGGGTCAGAGGCTTTACGAATGGGAGATTAATCTCCCTAGACTAATTATAAACCCACTCCACAATCTATGGGGCGTCAATTGACCTAATGGGCTTTGATTACCTCCCTCTATTGAGATTATTTTTTGCATTCTTTCTCACAAGTTGGGTCCTCCTCAATGACCTCCTAATTTGGTCCTAGGGGATTTTTCCATAATGTTTTTAACTATAATAAAATAGTACACATGTTAAGGACATATCACATAAATTTCAACAAAAACAAACACGTAAAACTTGACGAAACACACTAAGACACACAAGTACGTTTCAAGACAAACCTTTCGAACTTCATGGACGTTCTTGGACATTTGACCTCCAAACATCACTATCCTTTAGACAGTGCCTATGACCATCATTATAAACCATTTCATAACTTTAGAACCTTATTAAATAAGTGTTAGGTTCTAGTTTCACTTAAGTCGTTTTAGAGGTGTTACACTCTACCTTAACATATTTACAATTAGGAAACTTAGCCACAAAATTCACTATGTCCCTCTTCATGTCATTCCACCAAAACACTTCCAGCATGTAAGGGTACATCTTAGTGGAACGTGCATTAATGGAGTACCTGTACTTATGAGTGTTAGTAAGGGTCTGCTACTTAAAGTCACTCACATTAGGAACACATAAATGACCTTGGTAACAAAGTACACCATATCCCTCTTGGAAGAAAACCTAAACTTTCTGCCAATGAACTGCACATTTCAACTAAAGTAATATTAGTTAACTATCTTTTGTTTCCTTATTCTCCACTACCAATGAAGATTTTTATGCATTCTTAACTGTCACCGTACTAATTGATGTATCCGTAAGGAAAACTCATAAGCTAGGAAGATGGTGATCACATTTGGATCACTCTTTTCTTTCTTAGTAAACGTGTGCTACACTTCCCATAGACATCTTCGTGATAGCACCAGCCACTTCATTTGCCTTACCAAGATGGTAAAGCATATTCATGTCAAACTCCTTGAGGAATTAAAGTCATCTCCTCAGAAGAAGATTCAACTCAATCTGGGTTAACACATATTGGAGGCTCTTATGGTGTATAAACACATCTACATGAACACCATAAAAGTAATGTCTCCAAATCTACAGGGAAAATACTACTAATGCATGTTCGAGGCCATGAGTCAGGTAGTTCATCTGATAGACCTTAAGTTGTATAGATGCATAACTTATAACGTTACCTTATTGCATTAACGCACAGCCTACGCTGACCCTGAATGCGTCATAATAAATCACATAACCATCTAAACAATATAGTGAAGTCTTGAAAGGGGTTAAAGTCAACCTAGTCATTAGTTAAGAAATAAATTTCTCACACTATCTGAACACTGAAATTTGACCTTTTTCTGAGTCAACATGTTAATGAGGAAGCAATGGTTGAACATCCTTCAAAATATTTCCTTTTAAAACCAGTCAAACCTATGAATGTCCTGATATATGTTGTAGAGGCAGGTCAAGGCAAATGTTGTAAGGCCTTAATATTCTTAGAATCAACTCGAATTCCTTTGCTCTATACCACATGAAAAATGAAATCAACAGACTATAATGAGAATCCACATTTGTAGAAATTAGTGAATAACTAGGGATGTTTGAGAGTTTAGGGAAAAACTCTCATATGAGTCGCATGCTACCCCTTACTCTAAGATCAAATGAGGATATAATTGATAATGACGATGACAAACAAGTCCAAATACTATTTGAACACTCTGTCAAATAAGTCCATGAATGCTCCAAGAGCATTTGTTAGTCCAAAAGGTATAACTACAAAATTCATATTCAAGGGCTTTATAGTGCATAGATATCAATACTTAAATATAACTGAAAAGCTAAATTGAATGTAATGACCAAGTACTAATCATGACAATAACATGTCAAATTGTATACTGTTATAACAACTAAAACCCTAGTAATATGCATTAAGAGTTTTACAATAGAAGGTACTATTAATAGACGTAACTCACATGAGCTAAATGTAGAGTTCAATGTATACGCCATATTAAGAAGACACAATATACCTTGCTAAGGATATAAAGGCATAACTGGTGTGATCACTAGATATTATTCCCACTAGAGGGAACTTATAATGCTGTAAAGGCACGTAGTTATGGGTCTATGAGGATACGTTGAACCCTACTTCAACTCATTGCCAAGTATACTCCGAACTATATATGTATGACACAAATGTATCTGAAATGCTGAACAACTAAAATTATTAACATGCAATATGAGAATTCAATGTTAATATATTGATAATGTGGAATTTAATATCTGGAGATTTAATATCTATTTCACTGACATAGCAAGTACAATTCATGAACTAAATGAATTTATACATACTGGGGTTCTATGTATTATACAAGGCATTTCCTAGAAAACCTGAAATTTTTACTATGGATTATATAACAGCTGAAATCACAACAAATTCCTAATACTTTACAAACCCTATGTATAATTAAGATATGGAGAATTAAGAAAACCGACTGAATTCTAGGGACGTAGTGAATGAGAAGACCCACTAGAGAAATCCCACATACCCAGTGACGCAATCTACGGAGAAATCCTTTTGATTTAGGGGCTAAACCTTGAAGAACATTATTGCTTGTTCTTGGGAGGTTAGATTTAATTTTCCCTGTTTATTTCCCTCTAAGATTTGTTGATTCTTTGTGATGAGGGTTTTGGGTAATTGTGACTGAGTTATTTAACTAGACTGAGCAAAACGACGTACTTTAGTATAACGACCCTAAAAATGAACTAGGTTGAAGTAGATATTTACTTTGGTTTTATGAGTTAAATAACTTGTTACAATAATGAAAAATAGTTTTAGAAGTCAATTTTACAGAATTTTTAAATCGAAAGTCAAGGGACGACCAAGACGTTCGGAAACTAGTCTTTTGTCTGCTAGTGTGTCCTTATATGCTGTACATGATTTTATGTGTCGATTGGAGTCTAAAATCAGTGATATTACCCTAACACCTAGAGGGACATGTTTAGGGTCATAAATTCTGGTCACGACTCCCCAATGACCAATCTAAGGGTCCTCGAGGAGAGCCCAAACATTGTCCAAACAAGCTGCCAAGGCAGCAAGTTTTATTCTTGGAAGAAATAAGACTGCGTCGCGGACTTGGTTCACCCTAGGAGAAAAGTTTTGTACGCATTGCACACACGTTTCCGACTCTACTTTTGCAAAAATTATATTCAAAAATCTTGAGGGTACTTCTCCGTAATGCAGACTTGTTCCATGACGATAATTTTGAAAATTGAAGTTGAGTTCGACTTATCTAAAAGGGGCCTTTTAATATAGGGTGTTTTGAGTATTTTAGGGTTATATTGTATACATATTTTAGGTCATTATACACTCATTCCCCTATAAAAATCCTCAAACCCTCAATTAGAATCTAAAATTTCCAAAACCCTCAAAAGTTCTTCTCATCCAAAATTCTTTCAGACCTCCATTGAAGGTCAAGGTCTTGGATCATGGGCTATGGATTCAAACAGATTTATTGTTCAGTTCTCTTGGGTTTTCATCTAATAAATTATGGGAGTGATTTACCTACGGTTTTACGTCCCCTTAGACGCAATTTAAAACTGATTTTCAAACATATCAAAGTTTATGAAAAAGCCCAATTTTCATTCTAACTCATGTGTTCGTGCAAAAAACATTTTCAAATTAATAAATATTATATTATTGATACTAAATTGATGTTTTTCAATTAAAAATATATGACCATCGTTTTTTTCAAATCTCTAAATTGGGCATATGCAAGGGTTATTTGCTTATGATCTAATGATGATAGAATTGAGTTTAGATTATGTTATAATGGTGATTTATATGGTTAATTACGCTATTATATTGTGAATTGTTGAAGATGTTAAGCAATTGTGATCTTCGCTATTTGAAGAAGGTGAGTTGACATAATTCCATTTATTAATATATAATTGATATAAAAATGTTATTCATTGGTATGGTCTACTTATGGTTGCGGTGCATATGTGTTGTATATGATTATGTTCATGGCCTTTTCTTCATTATTATGTGAATTATAGTAGTATCATGTTCGGGTTTATGTTATGGTATAATGCGAAGTTGTTTATGTAAAGTATTGTGACTAAATTGAAGGTGTTATGGCTTAGATAAGGGTATAAAGGGAAGAATGAGGTTATGTTATATTATATTGAATGAGTGCTATAATTTTATGATTCTTCTCTACTTCATGATATATGATAATAAAGTTCTAGGGTGTGTCCTTATATAAAAATATTGTATGTTGTGTTGGTAGACTTAGTTTTCCTTTTGTTGTACTTGAATGATATTGGATAAATTATATGATGAGTTGTGTCTTGATTGGTAGAATTAGGTCTCTCTTCCTGATATATGAAAGTTATGTGAATATGTGATCTCTTGACTTGGTAGGCTCAGGAACCCTTGTCATGTACATGTATGAATTAATGAAATAATGGAAATCTTATGATTGCTAGACCTAAAGTAGGTGCCCTTTTATTATACACTAATGTGGAACCTTCAATGTTAAAAGAACGTTCAGAATGAGAAACCTTTAATATGAAAATAAGGTTAATATTGAAGACTGGATTAATATACTATAATGGTGCCCTTTTTGAGCGGAATGATGGACTTAGAGTTATGTCGGCTGGAACGGCATGAAACCTTCTCTAAGAAAGGCATAAGATCTTTCCTTATATACCTTGAGTGGAAGCCCTAGTGGAATTTGTTCTTTGTAGGGGTATTATGAGGTTGTAGGAAAAAGAAATATCACCTCTCCTGTACCATTAAGTTAATGAACTTAACTTAATGAGAACCAAAAAGCAAAGCCACAAGTGGATATGCTTCTGGTAGTATCTCTACTTAAGTATGAGACTAAAGTACAGAGAATCCTTTCATATCCTTGAAGAATGTGCCAACATTGGATAAGTCCTAGTTCTACATCTTGCAATTAGAACACCTTCCACCATGTGGGGTCTTATGACACAAAATTCCTTATGTAACTAGCATGGTTATGTGATTTAATGCATCTTATCATCTGGGAAGTGCATTCTAGTTATGATAGGTTATTTAACGTAAAGGTAGTGTAATGCAACGCTATCTACACATGGCAAGAGTAGGCTTTGAAGAAGCTAGAATGAGTTCCCTGGGGCTTCCAATACCATTATTTGAAGTCCCTTAATTGTATCATTGACTTCTAAATTAATTAAGTAAATAATGTTCACCCTGATGAAAGTATGTTGAATAGAAAGGGTCTTATCTATGGTAGATTTTGGGATCAGTTAGGTGTGCTTGTAGAAGGTGTATGGGAGGTCTCTTCATGTCTTACTCAAGTATGTTTTAGAGTAAACTTAGGTAGTGAGTCTAAATGAAGTAAAGGTGTACTTGATGAATATGGAACTAGGTGTTATTTGATGGAAAAGAATATCCGTACTTGAGGGAGTCTTTAGGATCATCTCGATGTATGTGAAGGTGTTATATGGGAGGCTGCTTCATATCTTAATTATATGGATCTTAGGATAACCTTAGCGGGGAAGTGATCTAAATGTTTAAATGGATTCTAAGTGATTGCGTTCATATATTGTGGATTAATTGGGTATTTTCTTATATGTAATTACTGATTTCTATTATGTCACTTATACTCATATGAAGGTTTTTATCAAAATATCATGGAAGCATGCTTTTATACTAAATGTTCCTTTTTCATTATTTTTGCATGGCTTCCATACTTAGTGCATAAAATGTGCTAACTCCTTATTTTCCCTTTTTATCTAAAGTGTAAGGAGTGGAAGTCTTTATATGCCACGGATGATGGATAGGTTTCTAAAATTTGAAGATGAAGTTTTTGTGAGTCCTCGTAGAATCGAGGAAAAGACCCACATGTTCCTTTTATGTCTTTTAGTCTTTATTTCAAGTCTTGTATGGGATTAGGCCCAAGTTTCGTATTTTAATGTATAGATGGTTTAACGAGACATTGTAAAGGTAGAATGTTTTTAAATGTCTTACGCTTGCTTGTTAATGAAAGTATTCTTCGTGTGTAAAAAAAGTTTTAAATTCTTACTTATTTTGAGTATTGTATGCAATGAATGATCTATGAGGTTTGTATTAGACTTTTTGGAGTCTTGCACGCCAGTAACTTCTAGGGGTGCTCCTCGATCGTTACAAACTTGGAATCAGAGCATTAGGTTTTGGACTGTCTTAGGTTGTCTCGAAAACCACATCTAGTAGGGTCTTGTTCATAATGTGAAGTGGGCCACATTATGAATAGGATACTATTGGGTGCTAAGGATATTTCACTTCTTCATTCTTCTAATTGTCGCTATGATCTTTGTTATATAATTTCTTTCCCTTGTTCCTTCTATGATGGTCCTTAGGATGTGGACTTTGAAGAGTTTTGTTAAAGAGATTAAGGGAGAGCAAAGGATATTATGTGTGACTTGTTAGATTGGATATGTGAGTTTGTGATGATGACCTTAGAGTGATTAGTAAGGAGGTTTGATGTTGTCTTGATCCGACTTTAGATAAATGAGAAGGTGATGTTTAAAAGAGTAGTTTGAGTTTCTCCTAATAAGGGATAGTATGGATGAATGATAACACTTTTGAGATCTCTTTAGTGTTCATGAGATAGGCTTGATGTTGTTGTTTCACGAGGTGTAGTAAATTAAAGATTTGGGTGGCAGTGTTGATGGTTTCTTGATTGAGAACCTTATAGTATGATCATGTTGACATTAGATGGGTTTCTCATAAGCTGGGGAGTATGGTGAATAGTAAGGGTGTTGGTAGTGTGATATTCTTATGTTTTCCTTATGTTCATATTTAAGCATAAAACTAAGAGTTCCTACTTCTTGGTTCATGTTGGACTCTTTTGTGAAAAAATGTGTTTCCAAATATTCTTCTTATAATATGAATGTTTTAATTGAATTCTTGTTGAATGAGAAAGTGCGTTCTCATGAATTGTATTCCCTCTTGTTCAAGTACATTTAATGTAATTGTATATTTTCTTCATCAAGTAAAATTGTGAGAGTGACTAAAATGTTGTATAAGTTAACTTATTGAGCATGCCTAATGTATTATTGAGAATAAATTTCTCTGAGTGTGCCTTATTTAAATATTGCATAATTATGCTTTTATTAGAAACTGCATGAGTACTTAGTAATGTTTAAATAACAATAATGTAACTTGGAGAAGGAAGTTACTCCAATAGCATGAGAAATGGTAAAGAATGATGCATAAGAAGTTTGTCGATGTAGTTATACTTTCTTGAATTAAATGAAACTGTTTGAGCATTTTTTTGTGGATTAATCTACCTTCTAGATATTTTTATCGCTTATGATATTCTATGTGTGAGTATAAGTTGTTTTCTTTGGTACTTATCCCTTTAAGTGTGAATTGTCATTCGAGGACGAATGTTCCAAAGTGGGGAGAATGTAACGACCCTAAAAATAAATTACGTTTAAATAAAGATCAACCTGTGTTTGTTGAGTTAAATAAGTTGGTAAAATAATAAATAATAGTTTTATAAGTCAGTTTTAAAGAACATTGATGTTTAAAGTCAAGGGACAACCGAGACGTTCGGAAACAGTCTTTTGTGTGCTGGTATGTCCTTGTATGTTGTGCATGAATTTTATTTTTTGTTTGCAGTCCAAAATAATTTGGGATGAACCTAACACTTAGAGGGACATGTTTAGGGTCATAAAGTCTGGGCACAAATCCCTAAGGACAAACCTAAGGGTTCTCCGGAGGACCCAAACATTGGCAAAACAAGCTGCCTAAGACAGCAAGTTCTATTCATGGAAGAAACCAGTTCGCGTCGCTGACATGGTTCACCGTAGGCCAAAAGTTTGCTCCATCTCGCGGACATTTCATGAACTCTACTATCCCAAAATTTATTTTCAAAAATCTTGAGGGAACAGCTCTGTGACGCGGACCGGTTTCCCGACGATAATTCTGAAAATTTAAATTGAGTTTGATTTATCTAAGATGTAGTGGTTGTTTTGAAGGTTTTGGGGTTGTATTATATAGTTATTTTAGTTCATTATATACTCATTCTCCCATAAAACCCCAAACCCTCAGTTAGAATCTATAATTTTCAAAACCCTCATAAGTTCTTTTCCGTCGAAATTCTCTCAAGCCTCCATTGAAGGTCAAGGTCTTGGAGCTTGGGCTTTGGATTCAAATGGGTTTATTATTAAATTCTCTTGGGTTTTCATCTAATAAGGTATGTGAGTTATTTATCTAAGGCTTGCTATCACCTTATAGCCAATTTCAGAGTGATTTTTAAACATCTCAAAGTTCATAAAAAAGTCCAATTTTCAATCTAAGTCATGGAAATTTGCATGAAAAGTTTTCAAATGATTAGATATGATATTATTATTATTATTAAATTGATGTTTTACAATGAAAATCTTCATGAATTCTTGATCTTCTCAAATCTCTAAATTTGGCTTATAAATGGGTTAATTGCTTATGATCTAATGATGATAGAATTGAGTCTTCATTATGTTCGTATGTTGATATCTAAAGTTAATTACGCTATTATATTCTAAATTTTTGGAGATGTTAAGAAATGGAGATATTGGCTATTGGAATAAGATAATTTGACCTAATCCCCTTAGTTAATGTAGAATTGATATATAATTGCTATTCATTGGAATGCTCCAGTTATGGTGGTGGTGCTTATGTGTTTTATATAATTATGAGAATGATCTTGTTGTCATTTTGTGTGAATTGTAAAGGTATCATGTTAGGGTTTATGTTAAGGTTTAATTTGAAGTTGTTTATGTTTAGTAATGTGGCTATAAGATGTCTATATGGTATTTATTAAGTGTTATAATGTTATGATTCTTTTCTAATTGATGAAATATGATAATGAAGGGCTAGGAAGTGTCCTTATAGAATATCTGGTATCTTGTGTTCGTAGAATTATTTATCCCAACTTGGTACTTGAATGATATTGGATAAATTTTATGATGAATGTTGTGTCTTGATTGGTAGACTTAGGTCTCTCTTCTTGATACATGAAAGTTATCTGAATATGTGATATCTTGACTTGGTAGGCTTAGGCACCCTTGTCATGTACGTGTATGAATGAATGAAATAATGGATTAAGACCGGTCGACCTAAAGTAGGAGCTCTTCTATGAAAGACTAATATGGAACATTGAATATGAAAAGAAGGTTATTATTGAAGCCTTGATTGGTATACTGTAATGGTGCCCTTCTTGAGCGGAATGATGGACTTAGAGGTAGGTTTCTTAGAACGGCAAGAAACTATCTCTAAGAAAGTCATAAGATCTTTCCTTATATACCTTGAGTGGAAGCCCTAGTGGGCCCATTCTTTGTAGGGGTATTATGAGTTGGTAGTATAAAGAAATGAAACCTTCTCATGTACCTTTAAGTGAATGAACTTACTTTATCAGAACCAAGGCAAAGAAACGACTCAATATGCTTGTGGTAGTATCTCTACTTAAGTATGACACTAGAGTACAAAGAAGCTCTTGATATTTTTAAATGATGTGCATACATGGGATGAGTCCTAGTTCTACCTTGGGGAAGTAGAACACCTTCCACGGTGTGGGGTATTGTGACACTGGATTCCATAGGTAGCTAGTATGGTCTATGTTGGTCAATTCTTAATATCATCTCGTGGGATGTGCACTATAGTATTATATAGGATCTTTAACGTGTAGGTAGTGGAATTGGAGGATATCTACACATGGCACGATTAGGCTTTGAAGATGCTAGAATGAGATCCCTAGGTCTTCCATGACAATTAAGTGAAGTCCCTTAATTGTATGATTGACTTATAAATTAGTTAAGTAAAGAATGTTCACCCTAATAATAGTATGTTGAATACAAAGGTTCTTATCTAAAATAGCTTTGAGGATCACTTAGGTGTGCTTGAAGAGGGTGTGTGGGAAGTCTCTTCATGTCTTACTCGAGTGTTTCTTAGAGTAACCTTAGGCATAGTGTCTAAATGATTTAAAGGCTTTCTTGATGAATATGGAACTAAGTGTTATTTAATGGAAAGGAATCTCTTTACTTTAGGTAGTCTTAAGGATCATCTAGGTGTGTTTGAAGGGGTTGTATGGGCAGCCGCTTCATATCTTACTCAGGTGGGTTGTAGGATAACCTTAATAGGGGATCTGTATGTTTAAATTGATTCTAAGTGATTATGTTCATATATTGATTATAATTGGGTATTGTCTTAAATGTGATTGTTGACTTGTATTATATCTCTTATACTATTATTATGAAGGTTTTGATCCAAATATCACGAAAGCATGATTTTATACAAATACTTTGTGCATGGCTTCCGTACTTAGTGCATAATATGTGCTAACCCCTTCTTTCCCTTTTTGAGTGAAGTGTAGGGATTGGAAGCCTTGATATGCCATGTATGATGGATAGGTTTCTAATAATTGGAATTTATGTGTTTGGTGAGTCTTCATAGATTCAAGGACAAGACCCACATGTTCCTATTTTATGTCTCTTAGTCATTATTTGAGGTCTTATACGGGCTTAGTTCCAAGGGTTGTATTCTAAAGTGTAGATGGTTTAATGAGACATTGTAACGGTAGAATATTTTTAAATGTCTTTCGTTTTCTAGTTAATGAAAGTATTCTTCGCGCGTGAAGAAACTTTTAAACTCTTATGTATTTTGAGTATTGTGTGCAATTAATGATCTAAGAGACTTGGATGAGACATTTTAGAGTCGTGGGTAACTTCTAAGGGGTGATCCTCGATCGTTATAAACTTGGTATCAGAGTGTTAGGTTTAGGAGTGTCTTATGTTGTCAGAAAAATAAACTCTAGTAGATTCTTGTTCATAATGTTAAGCACGCCACATTATGAATGGGAGGCTATTAGGTGCTAAGAAAGTTTCACTTCTTCATTCTTCTAATTGGACCTAAGAGCTTTGCTATATGATGTTTATCCCTTTGAGCTTCTATGATGATCCTTAGAGTGTGGCCTCTAAGGAGTTTGGTTGTAGAGGTTGAGGCAGAGCAAAAGAAATTATGTGTGACTTATTAGATGGGATATGGGAGGTTGTGATCATGACCTTAGTGTGATGAGTAAGGAAGTTTGGTGTTTTCTTGATCCGACTTTAGAGAAGGAGAAGTCGATGTTTGAAAGAGTAGTTTGAGTTTCTCCTAGTAGGGGATGTTGTGTCTAGATGATGAGAAAAATTTTCTCTAAGGGTTGCATATATTGCCTTATTCGGGTTACAGATATAGATATTAAAAACCCTACTCTTGATTTTTTTCACTATTGTAAATGAATTTCTTGATGTTCTTCCCGATGATCTAAATGGTTGTATTGACAAATAAACTAGACTTCCATATTGATCTTCTCCTAGATACGCAACATATCTCTATTCTTTTTTACGGCACGGTCCCGAAAGAACTTAAGAAATTAAAAAAGCAATTGAAAGATTTTCTGGATTAGGGTTTCATCCGACTAAGTATCTCTCAACGGGGTGTTTCCGTCCTATTTAATTTTAATATGGATGATTCCCATTCATATGTTCATCGACAACCATAGTTTAACAGTCACCATTAGGAAAAAGTACCCTCTTCTAAGGATTGATGATTTATTCAATCAACTCCAAGGAGTAGGCTACTTCTCTAAGATCAACCTTTTGTTGGGTTATCACCAGATTAGGGTAAAGGAGGATGACATCCAAAACATGATGTTTCAAACTTGGTATGGTTATTATGTATTCTTAGTTATGTCGGTTGGGTTAAATAACACTAAGGAAACATTTACGGACTTAATGAATAGGGTATTTAGAAAAATAACTTGATATATTTGTGATCATGTTTAGATTATATTTTGTTTTACTCAAGGAGTGAGTATGGGCATGTCGGTCATTTGAATATTGTGTTGAAAGTCCTTATGGAATGATATATCTTTGAGAAGTCTAATATATGCAAGTTTTGTTAAGATATGTTTCTTTTCTTTGTCACATTGTCTCCATGAAGGATATTGAGGTACATCCTAAAGAGACAGATGTGGTTAATATTTGGCCTAGATAATTATCCCCTGTATATATTCAAAGTTTATAGTGTTTCGCGGGATACATTAGAAGGTTTATGGAAGGGGCTTCATCGATTGCCTCTCCATTAACACTATTAATCAAAAAGAAAGTCAAGTTCTTATTGTCGAAATCTTGTGACAAGAGTTTTTAGGAATAGAAAAATTGACTCTTTTCATCTCCGGTGTTGACATTGTCCCGATGGGCTTCTTTTTTATTATGATGATTCAAGAATTTTGTTAGAGTGTGTTCTTATGCAAAATTGGAAAGTCATTTATGTTTCACGACAACTAGACATTCATGAAAAAAACTATCCTACTCATAATTTGGAGCTAGTGGCGGTTGTTTAGCTTTAAAGATTTTGAGGCATTATTTGTATAGTATTTATATTTATGCCTCTACCAACCTTAAGAGTTTGAAATAGTATTCAGACAAAAGGATATAATTCATCGCCAATGTAGATGGATAGAACTCTTGAAGGACTACGAAATTAGTGTTGTCACGATCGGGGAGCACCCCTTAGAAGTGACATGGCGTACTTGACCTCCCGGAGGCCTTTTGCAAGCCCATAGACATCAGTCATCGCATAGACATAGAAATTTAGCGAAAAATTTAAAACTTTTGAAAGAATATAGATTGCTAGAACATCATCGTAAGTACATAGATTAGACACTAAGTCTCCTTTTCCCCCTTATGACACAACTCAATATCAATAGAATATATTAGGGACAAGACACTTAACAATATAAAATATTATCTAAGCTATTATACGAACTTAAATAACATCGTGACATAGGAAATCCTTGAATCTTAAGGATCACTTTTTGAGCTTGGGAAACATATATCAAGCTCTTAACTTTTAGAAGACATCCTGAAGCCATCACCACCTACACTTTACGTAAAAGATGAAGAAGAATATTATTAGTACAAGAATGCACTAAGTATGACAACCATCCAAAAACATGCATCTAAAGAGGACATTTAGTTAGAAATTATGCATCATTTATTTTTATTTAACTTCATGAACATTGATACACTAATTAAAATATAGTTCAAACTTCAGATAGACGTGGACACTATTCATAATAACACATAAATCCATTTATCACATTTTGAGGCAATACAATTAATACAACACATTACATGTCTTTTACCTTTACTTCTCTCCTTAAGCAACCCTCAAGTAATACTTAGTACAATATATGATCTTAAGGACACCTAAGATGGTCTTTCATAAATAATTTTTATCAACACAACCACATATATCCATAAAGTCATAAGCACATCATAGGACATAAGCTTCACATAAGAACCATCACCTAAGACAACTCCAAAGTCACAGTAGTGCAATATGTAGGTAACATCCTATAATACTACTTACTCCAACTCTTCATAAGAAGCCACCCTAGACTAGAATATCATATTTAACAAGTCATAACACCTTCATTTATCACTAGATATAGTACCACATACTTCATAGCATCATATAAAGACTCATTCATTTACTACGACTTTAGTCATAACTCATTTAGTTCATATCATATGTAAACCACCCTTACAACCCCTTTGAAAGATTATTTGTACAATGTATACATGGAGTACATACCCCCACACATTCCAAGTAAACCTTTTTAGAAGCCATAAGTGTAGTTCGCATGAATAATCAAAATTCATGTCTTGACATAAGCAAGGTTAACCTTACCATGCATTCATACTAATCATACATAAACATAATTCTTTATTTCATAAGAACTCAATTACTATCCTTTCTTGAAGTTCACTTGTACAATTCATGGGTAGGGTCCATAGTCCTACCTATACTAACTAAACTCCTCATGGAGTTATGGTTAGAGTTCATATTCTTATCTTAGTTCATTTCTTACTTTTGGGAGACATAGTTATAACCTACATAGACCATGTGAGCTACATAGAATTTGGTGTTCTACTCCTACACCGAAAAAGAGAGGGTACTACTTTCCAAGGTAGGACCTTAACAAATAATAGTATTCTAGCGTATCCACAATGCTAAGACCTACGAGGGCACGTACTTATGGAAAAAGGACATTGTTACTAAAAACCTTGAATTACTAATGTTGAGGTTTCCATCTCATGAGACAAGATCTATGTTGGGAACCTAGGCTTTGTTAACGTCAAGGTCCTCTTGTGAAAGTCGGACTTAATAAACGTGAAGCCCCTACTCTCATTTTTTCATGTTCACTCGGTGGTAATAGCATTCTCCCTTTTTAAACATCTTTAAGCCTTTAATTAATATTAGTTAATAAAGTAGTATTTAGGGACTTGATCCCTCATACATGATATTCCCAAAGGATTCCAAGATGAGAATGTCCTTTCATAATAGAACCTACTTTATGTGAGAATATACTTCCACAGAATTCTACCATTCATAGATTCATGTGCGTGTGCATACTTATGTAATAAAGTCTTTCGCATAAACACCTCTAGGAAACACATGGTTACAATTCATTTATCATATATTTTCCATTCATAGAAACAGACAATGGTGCATATGATAACTATCCTTTCTTAGTCCCCATGAATCTATCCTACTCATAAGTATGCATGATAATGTGTGTGTACATTGTTCAACATGATCATATAATGGCAACAACAATGTAGTGAGGAAGCCACCCTCTAAATATCACAATATATGTCAAACATCCCTAAAGTCTTAAGTCACATACATATAAAGTAGTAAGGACTATATACTACACATACTCACATTACATCATAGGAGGCAAGAACATATTCAACATTAGTATAGTTTACTCCTAACATGCATAAAATCACATATAATATAGAAACACATAGGTAGGGGTCATGCTACAAGAGTATTCATCACTTATAATCATGTAGACCATACCCAACCCTAACATGATCATCCACCTATATACAACATCATCCACACACCTAGATCATGCAACTAGAATGGAAGACTACACATAACTTCAAAGTCATATTAATCATCATATCAATCCACTTTACATCTTTTGCCTTCAGGGACATGATCACAACAGAAAAAAATAGACAAGAATGTAAACACCGCCAACATAAGTAGACCATACCACACAATTACAATTCCAATACTAAAGGCTAGAAAATTAGGTCAACTTACAAAGTCTCCAAGCTATGATCATTATTGATCAATTATACATAATTCATAACAAATTGACATAGATAAAACTATTACTAAGCAATACACTATCATCCAATAAAAATTGAATCATCATCTAATCAAAATCACAAGACCCACATTATATCATAAATTGACAGATTAATGAGATCATGGGTTGTTCATGGAATTGTATTGAATATCATTTTCAAACCATTGAATAATCATAAATATATCATTAGGATGACTTTGGAATCAATTTGATAATCAACCCATGGCTAGATTGAAAGATAGGATTCTTTATCTTATAATCATGTTGAAAAACATTTCAAATAATTCCTTAGATGAAAGATAAACTAAGGATCAAGGGTTACCATACCTTACTACATGAAAAGACCACGATAATTTGTGGAAGAAAGCACTTGGAACCCATCTCCCTAGCTTGCTCTTGAGCTTTGTCTCCAATATAGGTTTTGGGAATTTCATATTTGGGAGGAAAAGTTTGATGTGAAAAATGAGTTCTAAATTAGGTGTTAGTCTTATATACTAAATTAAATAACATAAAGACACCTAAACTTACCGTCTATAATTTAATTAGTAAGTGGGGTGAATTTACCAATTTAACCCTTAACTTGGCACTGCCTAGACAGTAGCACTACAGGTCCAAAGACATACATGTGGACGGACCGTCGATGGAACGATAGTGCCATCCTTCATATTTGTCGTTTGTGAATGAGGCACACTTTTGGGGGTTGAGTTCTCACGCCTATGTGTTGAGCAACACCCCCAATTGATGGGTTGTTGGTCAATGCATGAGGCATCGATGCTAGGGATCGATTGACACTTCTAAGGCAGTGTTCTACCAGCTTTTAGGTCCTCCTCAAGGAGTTTGGATGGTCCTTGGGGAGTCGTTCCTGGAAGTTTAGACCCTAAAATACATCCATATAGTTATTAGGATCCTTCCCTATCTATTTATACCTCAAAAAACACTCTAAGAGAAGGAAACATATAAAGGTACACACGCACACAAACGACTAGATTCTGAACATCTTGGTCGTCCTTTGACGTTTGACTCCCAAACTCTTTAAAACGACTATAACATGTTCTGACATAATTAATTAAAAAGTTGTTATCTCTTTAAAGCACATGTGAGTATCTATATGACTTATTTCATTTTGTGGGTCTTGATAAGTGTTATAATCTATCACAAATTGTCGATTGGGTGTTTGGCTTGTTGATTTTGGCCTGTTGATTCTAATTAGGGAGGTGGTGTTGTCCATAATTTTTAGAATCATAATTTGTGTTGGATTTGAAAGATAAGAAAGGTCCATATCTAATCTTGCTTGATTTGGACGAAGGGCTACTTAAAAATTCATTGAGGCTATCTCCCAAGGGGGAGATGGTGTACTTAGATATGAAGGTCGTTTGTGCATTTCCAATATTGATCACTTGCGGGAGCAAATCTTATCAAAATCCCATAGTTCTTGATATTTGATTAACCTATGAGCCACCTAGATATACCCTGACTTGAGGAGGGTCTATTGGTGGAATAGGTTGATAAAGAATACGATAGAATTTGTGGCTATGTCCCCTAATTGTCAACATTTGAAGATTGAGCATCAAAAGCCAAGAGGTTTGTCCCAAAATTTTAGTATTCCTACTTGGAATTGGGAGTATTTGAATTATTTTTTTTTACCCAACACTCATTATAAGATAACTCGATTTGGGTAACTGTAGACCATTTGATGAAGTCACCTCAATTCTTTCCCATCCAAATTTCTTATTTGGAGGAAGTCTTTTCTATGTTCTACCTGAAAAAGATGGTTAGGTTTCATGGAGTGCCCCTATCTATTATCTCCGATCTTTGTACCTAAATAACTACTCTATTTTAAAATTTATTCAAAGAGGGTCTTACTACTCGTGATAAACACAATACATCCTTTAATCCTCAAAGCAATAGGCAAGAGAAGCGTACTATCAATATTTTCAATGATATTTTGAGATCTTGTATGATTGACTTCAACGGTAATTCGCATTATCATTTTCATACGATTGAGTTTTTGCGTAATAATAACTATCATTCAAGCATTAGTATGGCTCTGTTTGAGTCTCTTTATTGTAGGAGGTGTAGATATCTTATATGTTTGCTTGTAGTTGGTGAGGTTGCTTTTATAGGTACGAAATTTGTACATGAGATTATGGAGAAAGTTAAAATTATTAGAGAAATGTTAGAAACATCTCAACGTTGACAAAATTTCTATGCTGATATTAGAAGAAGATATCTTGAATTTGATGTGCATGAATTGGTCTATCTGAAAATTTTACCAATGAAGATTGTAATGAGATTTGGGAAAAATGGGAAACTTAAACCCCATTTGTTTGACGATATCCTATTTGAGGCGTATTTGTAATGTTGCTTATGAAAATGATTTTCTTAATCACTTAGTTACGATAAATATGATTTTCCACGTCTCCTTATTAAAGAACTATGTTGGTGACCCAACATCCATTTTACCATTGGGGAGTTGTGGTATAAAGGAAAGTCTTTCTTATGAAGAGAATCTAGTTGAAAATTTAAACTGACAAGTCCAAGAGTTGATAAATAAGTTGCATATGTGAAAGTGTTGTTGAGTAATCAAATGGTTTAGGGTACTACTTGAGAAGTTGAGGCTGACATCATCTCCCGTTATTCCTATCTCTTTCCTTCAGCCCTACTCTAGATGAATACATTTAGTTCCTCATGCTTCATCCGTCTTGGTCTCAAACGTCTTAGTTGTTCTCATGTTTCTTCATGCATGGATACTGATGAAACTTGTTTTTTGAGGAAATTGCTAACTTGATTAAAATCTCCACGATTTGGTGCATTTGAGCATTATTTTCATGTATTACTTATGAAATGATGTTTTGATTATGTTTGATCTTTGAACTGTGTTGCTCCATGATATTGTGCGTTGTGATTTAGTTGCATTCATGTTAGTCAGTACAATCTTTTTTAAGGCTCTCCTTATAATGGCTTGGGTTCCATTAGAGGACGAATGTTCTCAAGGGGTGTTATTGTAACACCTAGGATTTGGAAAAGAAGGATAAAAAGTATTTTAGTTGCAGGTTGTGCCTTTGATTCCCATCTACGCAACATAGAATCTTCTATAGGCAATAAATGGCATCCACTGGAAGGGGAATTTATTTTTAGAATCAAGTCTCAGTACCCTTTGTACGGTTCATTAGAATGGTCTGTCATTCTTTGTACAAGTCATAGATAAGCCATGTAGGTTAGTAACAAACCTAGTTAAATTTCAAGGGTGAAAGTGGGGTATTATTGGTGTATAAATACAGTAGGAAGACTAGCTACCGTATCAGCGTTACGTAAAAAAGATTATAATATTATGGTCCGAGTATCTGACCTATGGTTGACAATTATGGACAACAGAAAGTCCTAGAGTCCATAGGTCTTAACCGTACATTAAAGTCTGTTTGTTATTTAATGGGGCTTTTGGGTCTTTTCCTTTTTATTTCATATCAAAACTATGGTGTTTTTCCGTCTAACCTAAGCCCTACACAAGGGTTTTAATCCCCAAAATCACCCACTTACAAATCATATCCTATATTTTTTAAAAGTCACCAAAGTCATCCTCAGAAATTCTCTCGAGCCTAAGGAAGAAAAAAAAAAGAACTAGGATTTTATCAATGTTTTCAATCCTCCATTCTTCTTTAGAAACCTCTAGTCTCAAACTGTGTGCCTCCATAGGATTTTTGTATATGACCTAGCTAGTGAATTCACGTTAGCAAAAATATGATATGTACTGATTCTACCTTCGCAAGTAGTTTCCCTGTCTTTTGGTATGAGGGTTGTACCGGATTCCATGATATAGTTATCATGATCTTATTGTCGGTTCAATCTAAAAATACCACAAAAAATACTATGTTTTCTTAAAATATTTTCTTATTTCCTTTACTCCATAAGCATTGACTATATCCTATAATTTCCATTTTTTATTCCTTTTCTTAATATGTCCGATTATTGATCATGTGTACATGTTTTAAACTATTTATACTTACAGGTTTATGTTTATTCATATCTCCCCGTACATAGTACATTTTATGTACTTATTCATACTTGGGCCTACATTATCTCATAATTTTAGGGTCTGATGTTCCTACTCCGTAGAGTCATGGATAAATATCACATTGGTTCTTCATTTGATTAGTGAATCCTCGTGATATGAGGACTGAGACATTGTATAAGTTTGTCTTTTTATTTAAAACTATGTAAATGATGGTTGGGTTAGACTCAATAATATCTTTCCATATGATGTAATTGATGGCGTTGAGACTTATGTTAGACTTCTGTTTTTTCAAACTTTTGATATATTAAATGCTTTGTTTCATGTTTTTACTTCTATTATCTTGTATGATGAGTTTTAGAGGGATTGTGTAGGGCATTTAGGGATCTGATACGTCATATTACGTCTAAGGTGTACCCTGGGGTCGTGAAAAATTGCTTTTTGTATTGACAATGTCATCAAATATACAACAAGATTGAAAATTAAATGATCACATTTGCTCATTTTCAACCCTAATTATTGAAATATCTCACTAAACATTCAAAACCAAGCTCGAGCAATACAAGGACTTTTCAAATGACGGACATTCCCCTCCTCCCTTTAATAAAGTAAATTATAGGGTTTGTCCATATATAATTCCTTTCAAAGATCAACAGGAAAGAGATTACGCTTGATATCAAATTTATGTGAAGGCTAACTCTTTGAAGTAGCTAGAGAAATGAATAAGCAAATGGGAAAGAGTATAGCATTGAGGGAAAGGGTCTATAAGTAATCCACTACATATGTATGAGCATACATATTATCCATATTCCTAGACTTACATCTTGCCATGAAACCATATGGTTACCTTTAATCATGAACACCTACTTACATCTAACTAGTTTTATTTTCTGTTAGGTAAATCCACCAAATATTTCCAAAGGTATTAGCTTTTTACATTGAAAAAACAGAAGCATTGATTTCTAAATGATTTATGAGTTGAAAATATATTTCAAGAGTAGTGACCTCTTTCAAGAGGTTAGTTTGAGTCATTATCTCAATGCAGTGGAAGAGTTATGATTTTATACATATGAGCATGAGGTATATATTATTGGGAGTAACATTGAGCATCGATATAGGGATGATTTCAAACAACATAGATTCCTCATAAACCATATAAGAAAACATGTGTACATGATCATACTTTTTAGATGAATCTAACTGCCTTTAAGCAAATCATACTAGCTACACCTAGTTGACGTGTTCTATACCCTGGTAAGGTGACGATTCTGGAAGCATGTGCGAGACATTATATAATGATATAGCTCATAGTAATGGTTTTCGATTAGAGAATCTCCCACTAGAGTTAAAGTAAATTTTATATATCACCTTTATGTCTATTTCATATATGAGACACTACTTTCTAAATCTTTAAATGATTTAACTCTTTTATTTCTTTACATTAACCTTGAGTAAATTGTTATCAATACCAGTCCTTTCATTCAGTTATTTGCTATTCATCTATATTACATGCTCGTACATTCAATGTACCAATGTGATTCTACCTAAATCCTTTGTGGTGTATATACAGTTTATTAGGATCCTCAACAAGAGTATGTCGAGATCACTTCGTCTACTCCACGTCTTTTGAATAAGACATCTTTGCTTTCGCAGTACTTTTTTTTTATAAGTTGTTAGTGTTAGTTATTTGGAGAAGTCACGAGTCTTATCGAACACTCATCTTTGTATAGTAGAGGTTTCATAGATAGACAAGTTTGGAGAGTCTTTCTGTTTTAAGATATTGTATTTATACTTATGATTCATATTGACTATATTTTAAAAAGTTCTGAGATTAGATAAGTTATTTTTAATTATTTCTTTCAATTTGATGATTATGATGCTCAAGTAAATCTTTCACTGACTGTTGTCAGCAAGGATGAGGGTTCTCTTGGAGACCAACAATGATTTTTCTGTGTTGTCCACGTCCATGGTGTATATATAGGTTATGGTAGTGGTCAAGACAATAATAAAATCTAGTGAAAATTGGGAAGCAAGTGCTTATCCAGGTAGATTTTTCAGTGTCTCAATGAGACACACCAGCGAAGATCTATAAGGTGTACACAACATGTCAATTATGTAAGTTATAAAAGAAGATGTTTCTATATGATTCAAAAGGGGTTCGCTAAAGACAGGTTGCAGAACACAGTTGATGAAGATGAAACAGCAAAAGGAAGTGTTAATCTTCCTTAAACTATAGGAATTTCTACTATGACCGAGTCGAAAACATTTGAATAGGAAGATACAAATTTTTGTAATTTTGACAAGACAAGGGAAAGTCCTACTTTAAGGTTGGGCAAGTACGAGGTGTCTATGATATCTTAGATCTCCTGCCTTATCTCATCTATTTAAATTGCACGTAACATGGTTTGAGACAGAGCCGATGAATAAAGATTAAACCAAAAAAAGGGTTATCAGAGAGTTTTCAGGCTTCTTGAGCTAGGTTCAAACTAGGAAACTTATAAGACATTGAAGATCATCCTAAGTTCTCACATTTGTTATGTGATATAAATGGAAACAACCATGATGCGTTAATGATATTTCTAATGGAAGAAGAAACTTGGACCCTTTTTAAATATTGGGATATTAGTTTGTTCCCTCATCTTCGGAGTAATAAAATATTATCTACGAGTTTGTTGAGATCTTGTCAGACTATGTTGTTGGAATTGATGTGCATGTTTCATACTTAGATAAAGGAGAAGGCTTTAGTTTTCCTTTGCATCAAGTAGGAGATTAACTTATCGTTTCAACGAACGATATGTTTAGATTCTCCCATAGAGTTCCTTCTACTAAGTTGAAACGGATCAAGAGGAATACTATTGCTAAAGGATCTTCCAACTAGACTATGCCGTATTTCTCTTTTCTAATTTATGAAGTTTAGTATAAAAACATATCCTTTGCAGTATCTAGAAATTGTCTCCTGCTCGATTGAAAAGAAAAGTAATGCCTTTTTCTTTATCAATGTAGGGAACATGAACACCAATAGTACCGACATGGACTGTCAAGACCTCAACAAATTCATAGTTGAACTTTTTATGAGCTCTTGAGGACAAAAATTCATATCCCAATCTTTGAAGAGAGACCAAGTTTTTCCTTCCTATGAAAATATCTTTATTACATAGTCGTTATTTCCATTCATTGCACATACCAAAATTGAGAGAAACAGATCTTCAGTGTCTTCTAAGTTTCCTAGTTTACACCTAGCACAAGAAGTTTGAAAGCCTTCAGACAGTCATTTGGTTTCATCTTTATTTAGCTGCTCTAACTCTAACCATGTTATTCAAAATTCAAATAAATGATACAAAATCTTCGTAATGATTGCATAGAATCTAGGCATGGAATCTATGGTATCATATGCTAACAATACTTGCCCTACCTTAAATCAGGAATCATCATTTTCATTGAAAAAATCACTAATATATGGATCTGCATATTCAAATTTTTTTACTCAGCCATAGACAAAGGCCCACCATCCGACGGAAGATAAACATTTCTTTTTGTACTCTAAGCTTCATTTTCTATGTTTTACAAGCTCTCTTCAGAGGACAAATATTACACCTCCGACTACTTAGTAGGAGAGGGATATCCAAACTCCATAAATCTCTTAGAAATATCTTCTTCTTCATCTCTTAGATTATAAACAACTTTTCTACGAAACTGATTAGTAGTTTATCTCAATCTCTTCATAAAGAGGACCCACGAGGATTAGTAGTTTATCAATTCATTAAATTGTACGCCCTAAGCCTACACCCTGGGTGAGACTTGCACTCAAGAACAATTTTTGGCCCCAAGCAAACCTTTGGCCTGACTTTCTTACTCAGCGGAACACTATACTGAAGATAAATACTTTTAAAACAAGTGAAGTGAAATGTTCAAAATTTATGTGGATTGTATTATACGTGAACATTAAACTTTTACAAATGGCAACTCAAGTGTCAACTTAACTGAAAAGGAATAGTAACGACTCATGACATAACATCAACTAACTCTGTCTATGAATCCTTAAACTCTTAGGGATATTGGGATAATACCCCCCTCCCCGATCATCCTAATAAATGAAAGAAGTATGAAATAAAACAAAACATTACCAAAGGGATCCTCCGAAAGAAACTAGGCTCACCAACTAACTCTGAGTGATCAACTGGATAAACGATGTGCTAGATGTTGATCCTTGTTACATGTGTATGCATCAAAAGAAGATGTACGCTAAATGTCAGCATCAGTACATTGAATGTACTTATATGGGTGGGCAATTCTAAAAGAATACGTAAGGTTGGAAGCGATTGAAGAACTTACCTCGCTAAACCCAACTCAACTCAAATGAACTGATTCCATATAAAGCATTGTAAATAAATCCAGTACACATAATAGCTTTACAATATAGTTTTCAACTCTGTGTATTTAAAAATACAATAATAACTATATATGTATGCAAAGATACAATATAAACTCTGTTTGTAGTTTAAAATTCAAAATATTTCAAAATGTACAACAAAATACAAAATATTGTTGTAGGAGTTACTCTAACCGACAACCATCACATAAGAGCTATCGTGATGATACAATGTTTTCTTAAGCACTGTTAGGGCCATTTTATACCTTGCCATGAGTATAGAACCTGAACTATAAAGTTGATCCACTAGCCTGCGCTAAAAATCACAAAAGGAATGATCTATAAAATTATCACCCTTTCCTACCCATAGTGGCTACATAATTTATGAGAGTTGTGAGTTGTTTGAACTCTCCCTCATATCGATGCTCAATAATCCTCCAAAAATATGATACTAGCTCTTATATTTTTTTTAAAAAAAAAAATACCTCTTTCACTGACTTGGGATAATTTCTCCAAAATGTAGCTGAAAACTATCTTGAAAATCAAAGTTTCCTCTCTTGCTTTCTCGTGAAACCATATACTCTTTCACTGAAATCTAGCCAAAAGGCTACTTTACTAAAATACTAGCTCAAAATCCTCTTTACTGAAAAAAGGCTCTTTAGTGAAAACTAGTTCAAAGGCTCCCCACTGAAAAACTAGCTTAAAGTTATCTCAAAGGTTCTTTGGAAATCAAGGTTTCCTTTTCTTGTTTAAATGTGAAAACATTTAAAACTTTTTTGGAATACATAGTCCCCATATAGTTTTGAATAAATGAACTTCAATCTTACCTCTTTACTCTTTATTCAACTTGAACTCAAGTCTAAAAAGAGGGTGAAATCATTTGTAAAGCACTTTTTGAAGACTCTATTAGCTTCTCTTCACTTGGCTCTTAACTTCTATGAACTTGACTCTTTACTGATCCTTGAATAAAATTATGGATACAAAGGATTAAGATTTGAGAGAGAAAATATCTCATGATGTTTAGGAGTAATTTAAGATAGTTAAACATGAGAAAAGATCAAGAAATCAGTGTCTTGAAGCAAGTCTGCGACACGGAGATGGATTAATTTATTTGGACGCAAAATAAATTTTGATGCAGAACACTCTGTGTCACCCCCACGACGCGGAGAAGATCTGTTGGCAATCTTGAGGATAAGGTCCGCATCGCAGAATTGTACCAAGTTTTGCCTTAAATTTTCCTTTTCATAGTCTAGCCGCAATACACATTGATTTGATTCTTTTTGTAAATATATCTTATGATTCGGGTTCCATAACATATATAGAACAATCTAACTCAAATAAACTCTAATAATTTATCGTAAAACTCTCGATATCTCCTCAATATCATTCCAAATTCTAGAACAAAAGAAATTCAATAATATAACTAAAGGGCATCATATTCTCCACCTTTTTTGGATGAAATTACATATAATGTAACATGTTTGGTGTTGGGTGAACGAACCCAATGCTATGTGAACTTAAATACCTAGTAAGGATCAGCCTTATGATATCCACAAGCTAAACTACACGATCTTGACGAATATTGCTTCTCTTCTCCTTTCTCCTCTTCTTTTCTCTTTTCTCCAAGACGTAGCATATTTTGGTAAAAGTGTAAACTGATCTAATTCTAATTAGACCCTAACTTGAATACCAAAAATGAAATAAAATAATTGGGCAAGGAAAAGACCAAACTACCCTTTCAACATTCCAATTGGGCTTTCCTTATTCCAACAGCTCAACTTCCAAAGGATATAACCCACTCATACGGTCATGGAATTTCGCAAACTCAGTGGTTTTGGAAAGATCCTTCCAAGATATTTCCTACCATATCTAGAAGTGACTATAATTCATGCTGACATAGAAGTTATGTCCAGTTGAAGTTGATCAAAAACTCATTTTTCCTAATTTAAACAAATTTCCAGATATTCATTATTTTCACAAATGACTATTTCAAGTTCTTAGCATACTCCTAGATATTTCAAATTGCGACATGTTATAATATATACCCTAGGGATTATTCTTCCTTGAATGAGATTTATTTTACCAGGCTAAGGGTGTTAAGATCAATTCAAACACCCAATAGGTAAATGGAAACAAACAACATGCTCACTCATTATTAAAATAGTAGTATGAAGAAAATTAGTACCTTGGTCTACATTTTCTCCGTATTCAAAGAGATACGGATATCTCTTCTTCAAATCCTCTTCATATTTCCATGTAGCTTATAAAAATATTTGTTTCTCCAAAGGATTTTGACTAATGTTACCTCTTTTGTTCTCAACTTGCAAACTTGGTCATCTATTATCTACATAGCGATCTCTTCATATGATAATCTATCCTTGATCCTAATATTTTAAGATGGTATGATCAATGAAGGATCACCCGTCCAGTTCCTCAACATGTTTACATGAAACACCTCTTAAAAATAACGATATATCTATGTGGAACCTAGATGAATGGAATATCAGGAGCTATACGCTTCCATCATGATCCTCTCTTTGAGTCCATCCACTATTTGTACATACAACCTAACTTGACATCTCAATACACCACTCCCATTTGTTCAAAAGCTAATACTTTTTGCTTATGAACATTTGCCTTCAATTAAAACAAAATGGGATCTTGGTCTTGATTTTCTTTCACCTTTGATAGTTATGATGTCTTATCCCTATTAACCACTACTAGTACTCCTTCTCTGGTATCCTTAGTCAGACTCCTAAGCGTGCAAGTCTATGCACATATTTCGCTAACTCTCTCTTTTATTCCTCAACATGGGAAGCACTACCCATAAAAAACCTACTCAAGGAATCAACAACAACATTAGACTTACATGCATTATAAAGAATACTCATGTCATAATCTTTGAGTAATTCTAATCACCTTCCTTGTGTGAGAGTAAGCTCTTTATGATTGAACACATATTGAAGGCTCTTGTCATTAGTGAATGTATCAAAATGAACACCATACAAATAATGACGCCATATATTCAAAGTGAATACTACAACAACCGACTCTTAGTCATCTATTTTATAGTTCTTCTCATGAACTTTGAACTGTCTCGAGGCACAAGCTATAGCATTGTCATTCTGTATTAAGACACAACCCATGCAAACTCTATATGCATCAAAATACACAACAAAGCCTTAAGTACCTTATAATAATGTTAAAATTGGGGGAGTAGCGGACATTTACTTCAATTCTTGAAAACATTTCACACAAGGTTCAGACCATTGAAACTTCACTATTTTCTATGTCAATTTTGTCAAAGAGGACGAAATTAACGATAACGTCTATACAAACCTCTATAATATCCAACCAAATCAAAGAAACTCCACATGTCAGTTGGAGATATGGGTCTAGGCCAATTTTTCACTTTCTTAATTTTCTGAATATTAAATTTAATTCCCTATCTAGACACAATGTGGCCAGAGAATTCTAGGGACTCAAGACAAAAGTCACATTAGATAACTTCCCATATATCTCCTTATCATTCAAAGTATGAAAAACTATTCTTATATGACTAGCATGATCTTCTTCAATCCTCTAATAGAGTACATATCATTAATGAAGACGATAACAAACATATCTAAATAAGGTTTGAAAACTCTGTTCATAAGTTCCATTGAATGTTTAATGTGCATAAGTTAAACTGAACAATATGAACAGACACTCATAATAACTATAACGCGTTCTGAAAGTTGTCTTTGGAATGTCACATTCCCTTATCTTAACTGATGGTAGCCATATATGAGGTCTATCTTAGAAAATAGGTGACACCCAGAAGTTGATTGAATAAGTCATAAATCCTTGGAAGAGGATATTTGTTCTGTATGGTAACTTTGTCATATCCTAGGGGTACCATCTTTCTTTCTCAGAAATAAGACTTGAGTGCCCAAAGGTGAGACACTTGGTAGAATAAACCCCTTCTCTAATAGATCATTGCACTATTCTTAAAGCTCTTTCAACTCTAATGGTGTCATTATATATAGAAAAATAGATATAGGACGAGTATCTAGAAGATTATCTATAACAAAGTCTATCACTCTCTCGGGAGAGACTCCAGGTAGATCATAAGGAAAGACCTGTGGAAACTCTTTTACCACTAAAAGTGACTGATTATGAGGTATCTTAGCACGTGAGTCATTAACTTGAACTAAGTGATAGACACACCCCTTATAAACTAAATTTCTCTCCTTAAGGTACGAAATAAAACAACCCTTAGGCACTTTTGAATTACTCTTCAACTATATAATTGGTTCACTGGAAAGTGAAACTTGACTACTCGAGTTCTACAATTTATTGATGCATAATAGGTGTGAAGACAGTCCATACCTATATTAACATCAAATCTACCATGTTTAACTCATTAAATAAGCCATGGTCTCTAGTGATTGATGGAATGTAATCACTCACAATAGACACTTTCTACTATAATAGTCTCCCCATCAGGAGTAGAAACACTAAAGGGCTCAAGAAATTCCTTAGAAAGAACATAAAAATTGAAGACTTGGACCATACTAATGACAATGTATGGTGAATCCTCTTTTTCTTAATGACATGTGATAGCAAATAAGAAATTTCATCCTCTGTTAGTAACCGAAATAGACCCTCTAGGTGCAGCTCTGTCTCATGGAACAACTGAAAATTAGTAGGATATATTGCCCCCATTACCATTACTTTTTTGCTCTTAACAAACTCTCTCATAAAATGACCATTTTAGCCACAGTTGAAGCAACTAGTGGAGCCGTCACGAAAGATATAAGAGTGGTTCCTACCACACTTAGCACATGCAAGATTTAGCACATGCAAGATTCTTAGTACCCCCTTGTGCTTTACTACATTGCAAACGCGCAGGTCTAGGTCTGAAGTTCTGAGAATTTTGACTATTGTATTCACATTAGTTCCTTGGTGTAGGTGCACTGGAACATGCTAGAGTAGGTCCTTTTTCCTTATGTTGGAATGAAGTCCGGTTAATATTAATCTTTTGCTGCCCGGATTCATTCGTTGATGTCTTAGACCTTTTGTTTTTAAACTCTTCTCTATCCTTCAGCTTGTCCTCCTCAACTTGTTGTACATGGATCATTAACCTTGCTATGCCTATGTAACCTATTAGCATGGCTGCCTTACTTTCCTTACTTGATAGACGAGCCAACCCAACTATGAATAAACTCATCCTCCTTCTCATATCAGCAACCATCTCTTCGCTTCTGTTAGCTCATGAGGAAAGAAATGCCTCATGAAGGACCTCTCGAAACAGTCCAACTCAACATCGGTTACACATAAGTACGAGTAGAAATAAATTTTTTAGAGATAAAACTACAACACACAAACTGAGTATGAAAGAAGTGAAGGAAATTCCTAAATGTTCCAGCCTCCTAATTACACTTATGGCGCACTTCACACCGATAACTAGGACTCTACAAATATGGCTTTATAAAGTCCCTAGTAGTCTTCAACTCTTTGCTTTGTTACGAAGTTTGGCATGCCCCAGCCTACACTTTTGGTGAGACTAACACTCGAGAACCATTGTTTTCCCCAAGCGAACCCTTGTCCTGACTTTCTTACTCAGTGGAAGACTTTACTGAAGATAAATACTTTTAAAATGAGTAAATTGAAATGCTCAAAATTTAACTTAGAATGTATAAGTCAACATTAACCTTGGCCAAAATGGCAACTCAAGTCTCAACTTAACTGAAAAGGAAAGTAACAACTCATGAAATAACATCAACTAACTCTGTCTATGAAGACTCTAAACTCTGATGGATGTCGTGACAAGACCTCTGATCATCCTAACAACTGAAATAAGCAAGCAATAAAACAAAACATAATGAAATGATACTCCAAAAATCATGAAGTCTCACAAATTGACTTTGAGTGCTTCGTTGGATGAATGATGCGCTAGACACTAATTGTAGTTACCCGTCTATGCATCATAAGAAGATGTGGGCCATGTGGCATCAGTACATTGGATGTACAAGTATGTGAGGGGAATTCCAAATCAAGTCATAAGTTTGAAATGGATTAAAGAATACACCAGGCTAAATTCAACTAAACTGATTACAATATAAAGCAATTTAAATAAATAAAGAATCAAGAAAATATTTAAAACATGGTTTTCAACTCTTTATATATTTGGAAATACAATAATAACTCTGTGTGTATGCAAAGATATAAAACAAACTCTGTTTGTAGAAGAAAATACAAAATATTTCTGATATATATAAAAATTTAATATATTTTTATAGGAGTTTCTCTAACCTACAACCATCACATAAGATGTTTCATGATGATACAATGTTTTGCCTCACGACACTAGGGTCGTCTAATACCTTCCTACGAGTATAGAACTTTAATTACTAAGTGGATCCACATGTTTATGCTAAAGGGCACCAATGGAATTGTCTAAAAAGTATGAACCTTTTTCTAACAATGATGACTACATGGTTTATGGGGGTTATGAGGTGTTTGATCTCTCCACCAATGGAATTGTCTCAAAGTATGTTTTTAAAAAAGCATCATTCTTTCTGTCATTTTAATTAATTACTCAAAAACACATCCCAAAGGATATCTTGGAAATAAATGTTTTCTCACTTGCTTTAACGTGAAAGCATTTACTCTTTAACTAAACACTAGCCCAATGGATCATTACTGAAAAACTAGCTCAAAGGTTCTTTATTGAAAATCTAGCTCCAAAGCTCTTTACTGAAAAACTAGTTTAAAGTCTCTTTGGAAATAATGGTTTCATTTCTTGTTTAATTGTGAAAACATTTTAAACTCTTTGGGAATACATAGTCCTCATAAACTTTTGAAGAAATGTACTTCAATATTTACTCTTTACTCTTTACTCAACTTGAACTCAAGTCTTAAAACAAGGTTAAATCATATGTAAAAGACTTTTGGAAAATCTATGAACTTCTCTTGACTTTGCTCATAAGTTGTCTTAACTTGAATCTTAACTGATCCTTGAACTGAATGATGGATTCAAGAAGTGTGATTTAGGAAAGATCTCATAATTTTTAGGAGTGATTTTAGATAGTTAAACATAAGAAAGGATAAAGAAATTAAAGTCTGGAAGCAGTTCTGCGACGCAGAGATGCATAAAATTATTTGGTCACGAAATATCTTTTTAGGCAGAACACTCTGTTTCACCCCCCACGACGCGAAGAAGATTTTTTACAATCTTGACGAACATCTGTGCATTGCGGACCTGGTACCTTGTTTTGCCAGACTTTTTCGTTCTTCGTTTTCTAGCCCCAATTTTCCTAGATTTGCTTTTTTTTATCAATAACTCTTTAGATTCAGGTACCTGTAACATTTACATAAGAATATAACTCAAATAAACTCTAATAATCGATCTTAAGCTCTCAATAACTCCTCAATCTTATCACAAATTAAAGAACAAAAGAAATTCAATAATACAACTCAAGAGCATCAAATTCTCAATCTTTTTTGGATGAAATTACACCGAAAAAACATGTTTGGTGTGTGGGTAAATTAACCAAATGCTATGTAAACTCAAATATCTTGTAAGGCTCACACCCGACGAAATCCACAAGTTAAACAAGACGATCTTGACGAATCTTGCTCTATTCTCCTTTATCCTCTTCTTTTCTCTATTATACAAACCCTATCATATTTTGTAAAAGCATGAACTGATCTAATTCTTATTGGGACCTAATTTAATTACCAACAACGATATAAAAAAATTGGCCAAGGGAAAACCAAACTACCCTTTCAAAATCCAGATTGAACTTTCCTTATTCCAACAACCTAAAATCCAAAGGGCACAACCCACTAATACAGACATGGAATTGTATAAATTTAGTGGCGTTGGAAATATTGTTTCAAGATCTTTCCTACCATAGCTAGAAGAACATCCAAATTATCACGATCGGGGAGCACCCCCTAGATGTAACCGGTGTCGTCATACTCTGAGAGGACTAAGACTAGACTCTTAGCATTTGCAATTACATTTCATAGGTTCAAAATATGTGCAAAAAATTCAAAACATTTCATACATATCTATATAGTGAGGTTTACATAGACCACTGCATACAATAAGGGGAGTTTACTTAGACCCTCACATATAAAGAATGCACAGGCTTCTCATTTAGATAACATAATCGATACATAGGAATTAGTCTAATACTTCATCTCATATTAAAACATCTAAAACGATTACAAATGTTGGTCATACAAAATACAAAGTCAATATGTCACTATAGGCTTACATCAATATTCAAATGATAAAGGAATGAACAATGTCTTTCTGATAATACAACCTCAAAGCTAGAGCATAGGAAGGGTAACATCCTCGAACATGAGGACCGACCAACACTTGAAGAAAAGACTTAAAGCATTCTTCAATCGGCCTCCTAGCAACTTAATGGCCTGAACCTACATATTTTTAGATAACATAGGAATATGGGTTAGTACACCAATTGTACTATTTATGGATATATGCACATAAAACCATTTGAAGACATGCATGAAAGGGACCATTTCTTTAGAAATATGTTAAGTCATTTTGAAAACCTTTTTGCACGAACTAGAGACAATATACAAGAAAAGAATCACAACAACATAAGACATGTTCACAAACAAGAAAAATATCATCATAATGTCATATTAGTATTTCATGCTCACTAAGTCACATCACTAACATACAAGACCCTTACCTACAATCCCATCCCAAGCCTACAAGTGAAATGACCATGTGAAGTCCATAACCCCGCACAATCAAGTAAACAAGATAGGAGATCATAAGTTATACCTTTCTTCATAACACATATCATCATAGGTAGTCATCACCACAAATAAAAATTTATACCGATACCATGTTCATCAATGTAACCAACATCATATAAGAATAACATCATATAAAGTCAACTTATACATTTCATGATAGCATAATACATAATAATATAAGAACAACCTCCTAGGACTACCCTCAAGTCCAACTTGTGCAATGTATAGATAGAGTACCATACCCCTACCTACACTAAGTTAAACCTCTTAAGTCACCCTAGTTAATGTTCACTTTATTACTTAAATTTTTCTTTCGGGAACAATTACCTAAACTGACATACACTACATGAGCTAAATGTGGAATCCGGGGTCATGAAACTCTAAAGCGAAAGAAGGTGGACTACTTGCAATGGTAGTACCAAAACATGAACATAGCATTCTAAGTTGATCCACTAGCTAGTGTTCCTATGGGGTAGCACAGTCAAGAACTAGAAGACATGTTTGAGACCCTCTTTATGCACCATGGAATTGTAATCTCTATCTCATGAAAACTATTGTGATCCTACTATCAAATATTAAGAAGGGGCCTCTCTGATATCTAGTTCGCTCGGTACTAAGCTAAAGTTCCTTTTTGAAATGTCTTTAAGCCTTCATTAATCAATAGTATCTTAATGTAGGTCATAGGTGACAAACCACTTATATATCATAATTATTAGTTGATTTGTTATTGCATGAGAACTTCCTTTCATTGTTGAGATTAGAATCATCATCATCATTATCATAAATAAGGCATATAAATGATTCAGAATCAACCTTATATCATCATACCTTAATCATCATCTCATACATATAGTCAAGACATTACAATTACATTCATTGTACCATCACCTATATAATCTAACCATATGTAGTACTTCAATTGAACATCATTATCAAGTATAAACCATCACAATTGAAGTAAAGGATTCAAGATCATAATGTCTTACCAATTAACCTTCATAAGCCTCCTTCAATGGTCTTACCATCAACAAACCATATTGCCATCAATGGGCTTAATAATATTATACAATAGTAATCTATACAAGAACTAAAATATTGTATCATCACTAACCAATTAAACATCAATCCATAACCTAAGGTTAGGGGAATAGTGTTTATCATGAAATCTTCAATAACTAGATTAAATCCCAACAATACATTACCCTAGATAGTCCATGAATGCATTAGGATAGTTAAAACAAGTCTAATAATCAATACATTCAGCAATTCCCATCAATTCATGAGCAAGATCTTTGATTTGAGGAAATTTGGGTAAGGGACATGGACTGAAAAAAATTCCCCTAAATTATTAACAATTACTCAAAATAATATACTTAGTTAGTCATAGGTAATCATAATTCATCACAATAAATCATCAATTTCAAGTTCAGGAAAACCCATTTGTAGAAGAAAACCCTAAGAATTGAGTTGTTTAGGAAATATCTTTCAAAAGAACCTCTTAGGAAAAGGAAACTCAAAAGTGAAGAATTCATACCTTGATGAAGCATTGTATCCAATAATTGAGTGAAAACCTTTGAGACTTCGTCTTCTTCGTCAAGTCTTCCTTGTTCTTCAATGGAGGATGAATATAGAGAAAAAGTAGAGAAGTTGGATCAATTTGGTTTTAAATTTGTGTTTGAGTTTTGGAGTGGAAAATTAATGAAATCTGCCCTAAAGTCAATATATAGTCCAACCCCAAAATACCCAAACTACCCCTCATTAAGTTGGACCTCCAAAAGTGAAGTCCAACTTCAGTTCAACTTTTGAATCCCTTCCACCTTCATGCCCCACTTTACGGTCCGTGAAGTGCGTGATGGACTGTGGTGGAAGCCGTAAAAGGTGAGGCAGTAGCTCCACCAAATGAGCCACCTCCATTTTTCCTTCTAATGCAATTCCACGATCAACGTTGCTCCCTTCCGTAAAGATGCACCACGGCCCGTTAGGTGGATCGTGGTGCTCATAGGTAGTAGCTCACCAACGCCACCAAACTCACCTTAATTTGCCAAGGCATTTTCACAGTTTCCTCTCTCCTTGTGTCAAGTGCACCACGAGTCGTGAAGTGTCTTTTGATGCCTTCGACAATAGTTAGGTCTCATGACCTCTTTTCTCCCCATTTCCAAGTAAACTTTAAAAGCTTCACACCTTGGCCATGGCCATTGTAATAACCCTAAAATTACTATACTAAGTAATGCCTAATGTATCTAGAATGCCTAGATTAGACCAGGTTCAAACAGATTGATGCGCGTAGAACAAGACCTCTGAAACTCTGCAATCGCCAAGCCAACAAACTTGGTGATTTAGTTGAGCTAGGAAAGGTTGGGTCCAGCCATTTAGGGCACTCGAATATAAAGATTTACCTGGATGAGTCTTAACTTAATTTTTGAGGGTCTAGGGGTAAAATGGTCCTTTCCACGCTAAGGGTAGTATTGTTATTATCCTAAATATTTAATTAATTAATTAATTAATATGGTGGGGACTGAACTCACAACCTCTTGAATGGATGAGAGAGTTATGAGAAAACTAAAGGAGAAAAATAAATGTGAAGAGTGGGAATTGAACTCACAACCCCTTGAATAGGTGAGAAAGTTAAGAGATAAATTAAGAGAAAAAGAATTAGCTTGTGGGGGATTGATCCCACAACCTTCTTTCCTTATACGAAAAAGAGAAAAGGAAAAGAAAAGAAATGTTATTGGACTGATGGGGATCGAACTAGGGTCCCCCAATATTTGAAAAATGAAATCATCAAGTTTAATATTAGATTAAGTGTTGCTCAAGGGATTCTAAATCAGGTTCCCTTGCCCAATTCCGTGTTTACATAAGTCATACGTGAACAAATATTTAATGAATGCTGCCTCCAATGACCGAAATCAATATCTTGGCATATCTAAAAGATGCATAAGTCTAGTACCACATAATCTTGGGTAAATATGAATCACTTAGACAAACTATGAATGAAGCTTCATGGCTTGTATGTGTGGACTAATAAGTGTAGCATACGTTTAAAAGTAAGTGAACCTAAGATGTTATGTCATGAGATAATCAAAAACCCAGAGGGGTTAAGTAAGAGTGTGACACACATTAAAGGGGCAAGTTATTTGGCATACGATGAAATGAACATTCACGTAAAGCGGTGAGTAATTATGAAGAATTAATGTTCTAAAGTTATAGAATGTGGTTACTACATGATAAGAGGATAAAGCGAAATGTGAGAGGATTATCAAATGAGCCTAAGTAAATGTTACCAAGATGTACTCACCAATGAGAGTGTAAAGTTAATGAAGAGACCAATCTCTATGAACACTCTAATGAATGTATTGAAGTTAATGCATACTTAATACTAGTGATAAGATGAGAAATCATCTAATGAGCTTTGACGCCCTCATGCTATAATAAAACTTCTATGATGTATGATATTAATGTAATGGAACTTTATACTTAGCACCGATAGGCTAGCTATGAGTTGAGATTCCTACTTGCGAGAAGACAGAGGTTGGTGTAATCCTCATGAGATGAGACTGTCTGTCCAAACGGGTATGGGTCTCCTTATATCTCCTAGTCTTTATCCAATAGCATGTTTTTATTCACTTTGTCCAGTGATTCCACCTCTTTTCGATGTAGGGTTAAACACTGGATTTCATGATTCTCACACGATCTATGTCGGTTATGGTTAAAGTTCGCAAAGTAAGAATGAGGTTAGCCTCAAGTAATGCACATAATGAAATGAACGACAATAAAGGTTTTAGGATAGGATAATCAAAAGGTGATCTAGACATAAGTAATGACAATAGGTCATTCTTAGTCATTGCATAGCGAACCCGATGAAAGTCTTGAACTACATCCTAGGTATGGCTGGTGTTTACACTAGCCTACGAACGAATGACAATGAAGTACGTATGAATGAATGAAGCAGACTCTATGTTAGCTAAAGAAGGCTCCCTAGTTGAGGTCCCATGTGTTGAGCCCTCATTTTGGGAAGTCCTAATGTTAAGTACATGATTCCAACGTCTCATGGCATATGAACGAATGAAATGAAATATGATATGTGCTATATGCATTCTGTTATGTGCTATATGCATATTGTTATGTTCTGTGTGCAATATGATACGCATGATGATGCATGTTACTCTCATCGCATGACTTTCCTAATCCGATTTTGGAAATTTCACTGACTTAAAATTCCATAACTCATATAGTTAGGAGAGGGCTTTTCTAAATCATATATGTCCGTTGTGTGTACTAATCTCATACAACTCTATACTTTTAGGTGCAGGTGAAGCTGGAAGCTCGAGCTTAAGAGTCGATGCTGAAGTTATCCGGACGTGGAACTTTCATCCGAATTTGGTAGGCCCTCATGCTTTCGAGGATGTTTAATATTTTATTCTAGCATTAGATGTAGGCATTAGATAGTGGAGTATGTTCCACTAGTGTTTCTTTACCAGTTATTTCAGATATTCTATTGGTGCCATTTTGGCAACTTTTTATTTTATGAAGATATGACTATTTCATTTAGTTGAGTATTTTGGTATTAGATGGTTGTTGTGAACGATTATGAACTGATGCACATAAATCTTATATAAGTATAACATATCCTACTATGAAGTCTATGTAAACATCACGTAACTAAAAATTTATAATTTTCCGTAAAATTAACCCAGATGATCTAATGATGACATATGTAGGCTTGTCTGCGACCTCTGAGAGGTCAACGACGCTGGTCTAATCTGGGTTCTATATTCTGGTCGTGAAAGTCATGACCACGAGCAGTGGTCATGCTCGTGAAGAGTGAGGAAGTAGCCTCCCTTCTTTGGCAGCAATGGCCTTTTGGCTTTGGCTTGCCCTTGAAGGTAGACACTCTTTACTTGGACTTGCTTCCTTATACCCCCTCCTAATAATATTTGTGCATTCTCATCACCTCACCATGAACAATCCATTAGACACCTCCTGAAAACCATCAAGACAACACACTAGTCCAAGATACAGGTTCACCGGACGTTGTGGACGTTCCTTTACAATTTCACTCCAACACCAACTAAATGTTTTATATACATTATTTTAAGTCTTAAAATAGTGCTACAAGTACTAATTACTCATGTGAGGATCTATATTAGTTCATATACTGTTGGAGTGTTACATAAATCATCATGAGCTAGAAGTTATGGTCGTTTAAAGTTGACCAAAAACTCGTTTTTCCTAACTTAAACAAATCTCTATACTTTCATTATTTTCAAAAATGACTATTTCATGTTTTTAGCTTCTTCCTAGCTATTTTAAATTGTGAGATGTAACAAAAACATTCTATTTGGTTTAATTTGATGAGTTGGAGTCATGCGGATAAATTTAAACTTTATTTTATTCTTTTTAATGAGTAGGTGTTAGAAGGATAAATTTCAAATTTAAGTTCTTGTGATATTTTCTTAATTATTTAATGTTATAGGCTAATAGAGAAATTGGAATTTATTTAATTTATTTTTACGTGAAGAAGTCAAGAGACTAAATTTTAAATTTTAGTTTTACTGATAATTTCTCGGGTGTTTAGTTCGATGAGTAGTTGTGTTCATCCCTACTGTATTAAAATAGGGTGAAACATCGTGGTAACTCAATAATTGTTATTTCAATTAAATGATATTATAAAAAATTTAAAGAATAAAAGAGTTTTAAATGAGTTTCCACCTAATTTAGGAATTAAATAGGAAATCAATTAATTAAATATAAAAGAAAATATGTACAAAATGAATGTATTCTAGGTAAGGGTTCATGTATTTTTGAAGAGAAGGTGTTAGTCATCCATCAAAATCTAAAAATGTGGGTTTGAGCTGATTTTTTTTTAAATTGAGGAGGAAATGGTAATGTAAGTAATCATAATTTGAAAATAAAACATGTATTATTAATATGAGATTCCTTGGAAATTAACGATAATTTCTTTATCGATCAATTTTAACTTGTAATGTAAGAAAAATTATAAATCCACACATTTTAAAATAATGAAAAATCACTGGTGGGAACCATATCAAATGACAAAATGATCATTTATATGTTAAATATTAAATATAATAAAATCAATGTGACATTAAATCAACAATGATATTCTGAGTTTGAAATAAAAATTAACATAAAGTTAGTCAAATATGAAATGAACCAACCAATAATAAAAGAAATTTAAACATAGAAATAGAGGAGTTATTTGGTAATAATTATAAAAATGTGAACAAAGCAATAAAATCTTACAGTTGAAGGATTATTTAATGATTAAAGAAAATTATTACAATATTTAAATGTGCAGTAAATTGGCAGCAACAATAACTTAATAACTAAAATCAAATCAATAAACAATGAAATCAATGTGAACCCCAAAACAGTAATAAGTGTAAATACATTTAGAAAGAATTAAAAACAATAAAGAATCTGAAAAACAAACCTAAATGAATATAAAAATACAAATTTAAGAGGGTTACTGAAGTTTTGCTTTTCCGAGCAGATATGAAAGTAAAAGGGTTGTCGGAGTTGCTAATTTATTCTTTTGGATCTGGTGGCGAGCTCCAATAGTTGGATTTGTGTACACAATTAATGACTTCGTGTTGAAAACTCAAATCTTGTTTCTTTTTGGAGATAAAGGCTCACTGGTTCACAGGAAAAAAGAGAAAAATGAAGAGGGTGGGGGGAGGGAGGGGGTTGTTTGGTGAATTAAAATGCAAGCAAGTTTTAGTTGTTTGGGTGGTTTATTGTCCAACAGTGGGTTGAAGCAGTGGTTGCTTGGAGATGAGAAGATGGGTTATTTCGTTCTTTACTGGTTTTTTCAATGGCGTAAGGGGGGTGGTTTGGTGGTTGTTGATGGTGGTTTTCGTTGATTGTCAATGGAAAGAAATAGGTGCTTTAGGTGGAGGTTGTTCTTTTCGAATAGGATAGAAAAATATTTTAGTGTTTTTCTCTTCTTGAGAATGTCCGACAACCCACTTTATTGTTTGACCTAATGAAAACTTTGATAGGGAATAGTCCTAATAAAGTATTTGTGTATATAATTAATATCCTTATTTAAAGATATTTCTATATTGTGCGAAAAATAACAAAATGAATATCAATTAAAGTAGTTAATCAAATGAATAATAACTAGTGTAACGAATGAGATTAATGATATTTACAAAATTCCAATTTAAAATAAATGGTTTAATCAAGCGGAGAAAATATATGAGCATACTCAAACAATTGTAAAAAGAATGTAAGAAAAATTAATTGATAAAAATCCTTAAATTTTGAGAAATAATGATAAGTTCTGATAAGGATATTTAAAATTATATTTAAAATGTATTTTGAACTATTGAATATATGAAACTTATAGGTTATGAATTTTTAAACTGTTATGCCAAAATATCAACAAATGTCCCTTTGTTTGGATATGATTGATGAAAGAAATCATAGACAAAGAAAATTTGCAAATCCAATTTTTGTCTAACAAATTCCCTTCATATTAAAGCGTAGTTTGAATGTTATAGAAATCGCTCCTCAATATATTATAAAAAGGTTTCACACATTATTTTTCATCCTCATCGACGTAGTCCACACATGTGGCTTAATTGAGATGCGTCCTTTTGAATGTTCTTAAAAAAACTAAGATAAAATTCAATAGTTGAGAATAATATAAAGAAAAGGGTAGCATACCTTTCAATACTTTCTATCATCTTCTTTGCATGTTAAAAACCTTCATGTGATTGATGAAGTGTGGTGTGAGTTTATTAAAAATACAAACATATCTATCGAAAAAATATAATTGTGGTGATAAAATGATTGTCAGTCCATTTGATGACAAATGTGAATCCAGTGATACAACATATTGCAAAATAAACGCATATTTGTCAATTGATGCTTGAGAATCCATGGGTAGGATATTTTGCACCACAATTGTTTGTCCATTAGGAAAAATGAGAAGGATCCATTGGTAGGATTTTCTTGGACAAAATAGATGTATGTCCATCGGTGAAAATTGTGAGATTCCATCAATAGGATATATTTTTATCTTTCATCTTTGAATATATGTAACTTAAGAACATTCTTCAATGGTAGCCTACTACGACTAATCATCTAATTTTCCTCTCAGAAAATTAAAAATTCTATGACTCTCTTTGCAAGCGAATAATGAAAGAAATCATAGACAAAGAAAATTTGCAAATCCAATTTTTGTCTAACAAATTCCCTTCATATTAAAGTGTAGTTTGAATGTGATAGAAATCGCTCCTCAATATATTATAAAAAGGTTTCACACATTGTTTTACGTCCTTGTCGACGTAGTCCACACATGTGGCTTAATTGAGATGCGTCCTTTTGAATGTTCTTAAAAAAACTAAGATAAAATTCAATAATTGAGAATAATATAAAGAAAAGGGTAGCATACCTTTCGATACTTTCTATCATCTTCTTTGCATGGTAACAACCTTCATGTGATTGATGAAGTGTGGTGTGAATTTATTAAAAAGACAAACATATCTATCGAAAAAATATATAATTGTGGTGATAAAATGATTGTCAGTCCATTTGATGACAAATGTGAATCCAGTGATACAACATATTGTAAAATAAAAGCATATTTGTCAATTGATGCTTGAGAATCCATGGGTAGGATATTTTGCACCACAATTGTTTGTCCATTAGGAAAAATGAGAAGGATCCATTGGTAGGATTTTCTTGGACAAAATAAATGTATGTCCATCGGTGAAAATTGTGAGATTCCATCAATAGGATGTATTTTTATCCTTCATCTTTGAATATATGTAACTTAAGAACATTCTTCAATGGTAGCCTACTACGACTAATCATCTAATTTTCCTCTCAAAAAATTAAATATTCTACGACTGTCTTTGCAAGCGAATAATGATGTCCATTGTAACGATATGGATGGCTGGATGATTGTTAACTTTTACAAGGTAGATAGCTTGAGGAATGTCCAACTGTAACAAGGTGGATGACTCGATATCTCTAAAGTGTCATTTGTTTAACGCTTTCTTTGTTCCTGAACTCGCAAAGGAATGATTAATAGACACAATATTGATTAAGCTAGAAAATTGATCAAGAAACTTTAAGGAAAAAGATTAATGAGAAAATGTGTACAAAGTACCTTATAATTTTGATAGATGTAAGCAATCATCATTTTTTTCTTGAACACTTTGTGATCGCTGTACCTCATATCTTGTAGGGAAATTTGTACAAGGTGTTGGTGGCTCATAACCTAAAATATTTTCTCTCCATTATGCAATGCCCGAGACTTGAAGTCGACTTTGAACTTCAAGAGATTCTAGAGATCATTTGAAATTGACTATCAAACTTTTGATGATACTTGTTGAAAATTTTTAGGTCTTCCTCAAAAATATTGACTTAATAAGTTCTCTTGATAAATCTCGAAGTGGTCTCCAATAATCTATCCCAACAAATCCTATCCGAATATTTATTAAGAAGAAAACTGAAAATTGCACTAGGTACATGACCAAGCCGTGATTGGGCCTACATATTTTGTTGATCCAGGAATTTGGCCAAATTTAGGTTCAATCGTTTGATTAATGCTGCAAAAAATATGAGATAAGATTGTCGGTAAAAAATCTACAACATGAACATGATGAAATAGAAAAATGATATTTCTTACAAAATTCAAAGCCTTATAAAATATGTGTAACATTTTTGAGACGAACGACCCAATAAAGTAAAATTAATGTCTCGCACTAATGAGATTAGCATAATGTCACATTTTACAATGGACAACCTAAAAAAGAAACACTAATTATGATTTTCAAAAGTAAAAATCTAAAAATGCTTTGAAAAATAGTAAGAGGTTGGCACTTGCTCACAATTTTTTTTTTTTAAAACTAAAGAATATAAAAAGATAGTCAAGTCTTGACTTCAATTGGTACCACGAGTAAGGATTGCATGTAAATCTCTCTCCTTATTTTCTCATTTTATGGCTAAGATTGAATTCAATGTATTACCTAAAATTTCATTTGGTACCTTAAACATACTTAATTATCAACAAGATTTATTCATCTTGCTTCAAAAATGATATTTAATTGAACCAATCCTCAAGTTTCAATTGCAGTCTCAACTTCATGCTATGTGTTCTGCAAGCTCTCTTTAGAGGAAAACTGTTGCACCTTAGAATCCTTAGTAGGAGAGGGATGTCCAAACCCCTTAAATTTCTTAGAAAAATCTTCGTCCTCATCACGTAGATAATTGAATCATTGACTACGCCATCGATTTTCCTCTTTGAGATGCTGAAGTTCTACCCAAGCAGACATGCACCTGCTTCAAAATTTTAACTAGATTTTATTAATGTCGTCTTTTTATTTCTCATCATCTCTTAAACAATTTTTACATCTTCTTATAAAGTCCATGACTAGTCTAGAATGAAATATGATGTATTACTCGCCATAAACATCAAAATTTTATAGAGAAATCAAAATCCAAATCATTAGATAAAAGAACCTCACAAACAAAACAATATATGAAACATCACTCTTTGATTGATAGAAACAAATAAGAATTTGACTTTTATTTCTTACAAAAAAATCAGAGAGTTGATGAAGAAACTTACAAAGTTGATAACATGTGTTGTTTGAGAATACAATTGAAAGAGGATTGTAGGCAAACAGATAGTAAAGAAACATGTATATATAGGAATATTACCAACATCATGGTAATACATTATGTGTTTAAGAAGAAATTAGTAGTTTCTCTTATTCTTTACAATTTTTTATTTGATGAGTAGAAGTCAAAAACACAAATTTCAAATTTTAGTTTTTATGATACTTGCTTAAGCATTTAATTTTGTGAGTAGGAGCTATGAGAGTAACATTAGAATTTTATTTAATTTACTTTGATGAGTCAGAGTTTAGAGGGTATATTTTATGTTTTAGTTCTGGTATATTCTTAACAATTTAATTTGGTGAGTATGAGCTACAAGAGAAAATTTGGAATTTAATTTAATTTAATTTAATGAGTAGGAGTCAAGAGGGTACTTTTTTAATTTTAGTTTTAGTGATATTATTTTCTCAAGAATTTAGTTTGATTAGTAGAAGTCAGTTTCTAGGAGGATAAATTTCGAATTTTATTTTATTTATTTTAGAAGATAGAGCAAAGAGAGTAATTTTCAACATTTAGTGAGGAGAGAGGGTAGATTTTAAATTTTAAATTTTGTGATGTATTCTTAAACATTTAATTTGATATGTACGATCAAAGAAGATAAAATTCTGAATTTAACTTGATGAGTAGAAGCCAGAAAAGTGAATTTCATATTTTATTTTAGTTTATTTTATTTTATATGATGAGCATAAATCATGTAAGTATTAAATTTTAATTTTTATGATAAATTGTCAAGCATTTAATGTTGAAAGTATACTACATCTAGATTGCTTTAGATATAACATTACTCTTAAATATGAGTTAGCAATATATATTCGATATAATACAAGAATATTTAAATAATTTAATATTCAATAAATTAAAAAAGTTTTGAAATTTTCACATGCAAAAGGTAAACAAAAAATGAATATTTCAGTGAATTAAAAATTGAAGGCGTAATAAATATTATAACGATTATTATAATAATTTCTTGATATTTCAGAAACTAAAAACAAAAATATTATTAAGTTTCATTTAATATAATTGAAATTTTTTTAATTTGTTCTGGAAAAACTATTTAAATTTACATTTGGAGTTTTTTAATATAAATTTTGGGAAAATAACTAAGAAAAAATTTAGAATTATTAATATTATGATTTTTATTTAAAATTATTTCTTCAAAAAATCTAAAGCAATAAAGTTATTAATAAAAAGAGGATGAAGTTTGAAACAAGATTAACAAGGGCGAAAGATATGATTTTTCCAATTGTTGAGTTCCTTCTCATTAGTTTCACTATAATTTTTTTCGAAAAAATCTCCGTTGATCATAAATATTTTAAAGTTACTACTATCTCTCGATCAAGTGTAGTAATTTTGAAATATTTTTCTGTCCAATAACCCTATCTAACAAATTAATCTATTCAATTGGATCGTGTTAATACATTATTATTTCTGACCTACACTTTTAAATTTAAGTTATTAATAACTTAATTCTTCGAATTGACGTTGCTCAACTAAAACATAATCTCACAATCTCTTGAGAATAAAAACTTGTATAACTACATCAATAAGAAGGGACCTTCAATTCGTACTATCACTGCACAATGACACTTATACTCAAACTATTTGTAGCTTATGTGCCTGTGAATTATAACTCAACTTTCTAATCTTCTTTGACCTGATTAATCAATTACGTAATACACCAATATATCATTTTACTTAATCTGATCAACATATATTTATGCCCTCAAATTTTGGGTGTGCACGAGTACATACTCAAACTTGTATAAAGTTGAACCAATAGATACACATCATTCATACATGACATAATACGCGTAGAGCACCACGTAGGACACATATTTTCATACCAAATATTATGCATGTATCTACTTGTTCAACTTTATACAAGTTCAAGTGTCTACTCGTGCACACCCAAGATTGTAGAACATAAATGTTAATTGAGGCAAAGTTAAAGAGAATATTTATATATTATACCTTAATCAATTGTATATCAAATATTTAGTAGATATTTTAACCCACAATGATTATATAGTAGAATTGTGAAGTTATAGTATGATAATTGAGCAAAATGCCATACCATAGGCCCATTCAACAGAATACTTGACGATTGTGTATTTATTATTTCCATAAGAAGCGGTAGATTTGAGCATATTTAACACGATTCACTTATAAATGATTAGAAATACTTGTAATAGTATAAGTTCGTCAACATAAATTTTGAAATCATAATATACCCCTCATATCAACTACAAAAAAATAATCTTTGTGATGCCTCAATGATTATGTGACATGTTATTTTACCTACTAATATTTTGAATTTCTCAAAGAAATATAAATCATCAATAAAACAAAGAAATTTAAATGAAACAAGGAGTGATTTGAGGAAGTTTAGCACAGCTATGGGAAAATAAGTAGACTTCCATATTATGTGACATGACCTAACCCATCGGGTCGTGCAGACACCTACTCTAAAAAGTAAGTAGGATAACCCTCAAGTTCAAAATGTTTAACATGCGGAAATTAAGAAAACCAAAGATAAAAGGAAATTCATAGAATTTTTATAAAAGAAAAAGTTGTAATGTGATTCTAGTTAACTCGTAGAGTATTAACTCCCCCAAGGCTCTAGTCTAATCATGCGCAAGAGCTTCTAAGGTTACAAGGTATAATCATAACAACAAAATATGCAACTCCCACCACGTGGATGGAAAAATAGGAATTGCTGGAGATTGTTTTCGTCTTCAACTATGAGTTGTTGGAGATTGTCTTCGTCTTCAACTATGTAGAATAACTGACCATGCAACCAGAGTATGCCAAAAAGGAATAGCAAAAGTAGTATAAGTACCAAACACATGTAGCGGTAGGCATCATCGATCAACCTAATACCGACCATATAATATAAAGAGTTCGACTAGAAGGAAATATGCAGTAACACCATTCACCCAACCTCGTTTATCCTCCTGCCTTTACCATTCCCGAATACTTTAATAGATACTGGTACACTTGACTCTAACCCCTTACTTTCTCTTTTCTATATCATAGCTCATCCCTTGTACCTCATCAAAGAATCCTCGGATATAACGACTAAGATTACAACTTAATACTCACGAGATAGCGTTGCTTCTTTTTCATCACAACTCAGCCCTAGACCACATAGTATATTTTATCAATACTCGCTAACCATTTCAGAATGAATCCCCTTTTCACGGTAGGACCTAGCTACTTAACAACTTCCCCATGAACACCACCTCACTCCTCAACTTTTAAAAAAATGGAAAACCTCTCTAAAGTACCAAATAGTACACATGGACCCTCAACCACCACATACCATACCACATCGCAGTTGGGCCTGACAATTCACATTTCATTTAGTAATAAGAAATATAACAAGTTAACACGAAACACTATTCACACATATACATAATTAATAGTTCAATTATAATTTATTAGATCCATACTAATTTACAATATCCATAACACCTAGATTTAAACATAGTAGTCACAAATGGTTATCTCATGGAACCCACACGCTAACTATTAGTGTGTCGGAACATGACACCTAATCCAATATGTTTGTGTTGGAACGTGACACTTGATTCAATGCATGTCTATGAACTTAAAACCCGGTCCAATCGGCACAACTAAAAACATAATCACACCCATAATGAAGAGTTCACATATTCATACAATCAGCAACAGGTTCATGACAAGTAATTAACATACTTAGTCATTTCATCATGTTCGATTCATAATACTCTATTCATAGACACAGATTCATACAATGAAGCATTTAATTGGCATATAGCACATAAATTGGAAATCAAAACATTATCTACCCCTAATTCATAGAACAAAGCTTCCTTCTATGGTACCCATGTCATTTAACAAACTAGGAGTATATGTACAATTGTCCATTTTTTCGGTTACCAATAGCCTAAGAATGAATACTACCAACAATTAAAAATATACAATTTAATGAGCATGAAATTATTACTACCCAATAAATAAACCAAGCCTACTTAGGCGCCATGCAGTTGCAGAGGGATTGTAGCACCAATCTTGCTTCCGAACGACGAGGTGGTGGATTTGGCTAGGAATCTGAAAACTATTGACAACATTATGCTTGAAATCTTTCCTCCTTCTTTCCCAAGCCTAGATCATCCTTTTTAAGGTTTCTGGGTTGATCCTCGCCTCTTTTTGGGAATTTTCCAAAACTGAGAAAATAAGACTTCCCGTCATTTAATTTCTTCCCCGATAATCCTGCTTTTTGGTGCTCCTTATCTAGTTAGAGCGTCCCCACCCTAGAAGAACCATCCTCACTCTAGGGATGATGGACTTAATTCTCCATATGATTTTCCTTTCATTAGTTATGATTGTTCGGTTCATTACAGTAAATAAAAATTTATCCTTCATTCTTTATAAAACGACTAGCGAATGTATAAGCACGAGCCCTTTTGTACTAATTCAAAACTAATGAATTTGACCACTACATAACCACGAAGTATAGTGTTTTCCAATTTTAAAGCATGAAAAGGGTCTTTACCCATGGAACCGTCTAGGGAAATGAGTCAACACATAGAGAAATAGGTGTCAAATTGTATATTCTTGCTCTATTGGAGTGGTAGTGTTCCTGCTGAGGCGTGACCGCTGTGGCAAGGACATTGCGATAATAGAAAGGGATTGAAATAGGTAAGAATATTGAAAAGGAAATAGTTTCCCCATTTTCTTATTTGCTCTCTCAAAACTCCCGAAACTCTCTAAATTTCTTCACTCCCAACGTCAATACTAAGGTAAAGTTCTTAATCCTTACTATATTTACTTCAGTACCTACTTAATAGTGTTTGCATGACACTAAGCAATCGGTAAAAAAGGCCTTGTGGTGGTTTCCAAAAATATGAAAATAGGTTGCTTGATTTGCTACAATACGTCGCATGGGCAAATCCTTATGCTCACAATGTCTCTATAATGTTTTGAGCATAAGGATTTCATGGAAATACAGTCAAAAGGGTACCAAAATGGGCAGGGGAATTTGAATAGTTTATTGTTGTAAAACTCACATTCAAGCACCGTTCAGGGTTTGTATTGCTTAAATAATTGCTTATTTAGTTACTAGAGTACTTTAGATACTCTTAAATGACAAAAACACTCTTAAAAAGCGGTTTTAGGTGAAGGGGCACCATGATTTTGCCTAAAGTTTGTCCCTGATTAAGGCCGCTCTTGCGTACGTCATACCGTAACGGCAGCCTCCTTCATCTCGTTGTTGTAGGATTTGTGGGATAGTGACCCCGTTGTCACTTCACATAATTTTTTCTTTTTCAGTTTAAAGGATTGAATAATCCCATGGTGTCCTAATATGTGCATCTCATAATTTTTTTAGTCTTTTCTACTATAGATGGAATTAAGGAGGAAAATATACCTTTCATTCGGTTTACAAATGCTGCAAGTCGATAGAGGCATCACGATTACCAGAACACCAAGTTCTGTTCTGAAAGGGGTTCCCATCTGGTTGGCCTAGCAAAGAGATCTCCCTCCTTCCATGCCTGGATGATGGAGTTTGGTTTCGGTCCACTGAAAGAGGCTCCCTAAGCGCGCGCTCCGGCTAGGTGAAAGAGTTCAATGCCATTCTTGCTACCACTTGTTGGGACGATCCTCACCATATGATATGCATCTAAGGATTTGGCATCCCCTTGATCACTCATTTCATAAACATGGTGCTCGAGGTGCTAGAGATCCCTAATGTTGAGTAAGAGTCCAAGTTGTGGGAGATGGATTTGGGTTGGGCGAAGGATACACTGTTTAAGGCTACGTGGTAGGATCGGGTTTACTTGGCTACTGCTGAGTGCATCAACTGTACGCACTGGTAATTGGATGCCTAGAGGTGGGTGCACTTGGTTTCTAGGAGGGTCTGCCCATCACTTAACTGTACCAACGTGAACTATCCTCATGCATTGGTGATGGCTTGTGCGATGCAGGGAATTGGGCAAAACATGGGCGCACATTTCATTTCTGAGTGGATTATGTTCTACTATGGCAACAAGAAGGCATTGTTCTGACTGGTCACAATGATGTGCAAGCAGGCGGGCGTGCCTCTTTTGGACACCTATGAAGTACATTCAATGTTCCCTTATTTCATTCCCTTTTGATCAGACAGGCTTCCACCTCCGGGAGTAAGAGTAAGGAAGAATGACGTGGTTGGCAACAGTAGGGTAGTAGTTGGGGCAGATGAAGACGAAGACCAAGATGAATATATTGATGACACTCTTGATACCAAGTCCCATCCCCCACTACTAGGTGCTTGAGTAGAGAAGGATCTGGCAGCCGTCCAGAGGACATTGGGAAGCTCATATGCTAGTGCCTCAACTCCATTTCCACCCTCCACTTCCTTCTATATTGAGATACTCCACTGCCAACTATGAAACGGAGAAGAAGGGTCTAAAGAGGGACCTTCGGCTGAGCCGGATGTGGAAAGCCATGCAGCTCATTTTCTCTTGCCTTACCCAAAGAGAGGCTGCCTAACTCGAGCTGGGAGACTTTCAGAAGTTCTCCTCGTTGAGCGAGGAATGGTCGGGTGAGAACGCCTAGAGGACCTAGACTCGGACATTGGTACTTCCTTTTCCAATGACCGAATTTGTTTTTTTACCTCTTGGACATGAATAAGGTATATGTTGTTTTCCTTACAGTTTTCTCAGCACATAGATGCTTTTTTATTGATGTTTTCACAACTACTACTTAAATGCAAGGTGGTTATAAGTTACTATTTTATTGTTGAATGCTTATTGAATTATAGGGATTAACCTATGTACAATTCAAAGTTCATAGATGAAACAAGGGAAAAACCATAGGAAGTAGGACTGAGATTCTATCTCATCCTGTCCCACTCTGGCGATCTTGTCGTGGTGGGAATGATCTCTCCCCAGCGGCTTCGAGGGAACTATTTAAGATGACAACAATTTTATGGAGTTCTCCCAATTTCTAGAGTTTCTCATTGACTCCCAGGGCCATGAACAAGCCTTTAGGATTGTACTCTTAGCTAGGATAGTCATTGTCCACCCCGAATAAACCTAATGGTACACACTTTGTCATCTCTTCCAGTTAATCCAACACAACAAATATGCACATCCTTAGAATATGCTTATCACCTATAATTATAATCGGTTGGAACACACGTCAAGAATTAATTTACGAATCACATCATTATTTATTTATAGACCTCTGTACCTAACCTAGTGGTAACTCTTTTTCTAATGAAAAGTGTAGAGAACTCAAGCAATCATAACTCGCATAATTTCGAACATTCAACAAGTATAAAACATACATAAAACTCCAGAAAAGCAACACTATGCACATAATCACATCATAGCATCCAAGTAAATGCACACCAATAATTATTCAAACAATAATATGCACATATTCACTAGTTTCAAGGTACATCACACAAACAAGTCAAAATTATAAATTAGTTTGCTTCATGGATAACAATTAGTTGATCATTCATGCATTTATATGACCTCAAAGTACACATACCAATTTGAACCTTCTTGATTCAAATTTACCTTGATTGTGTCCCTTTAGCCGTGAATACGGTGTCGAGTTTACTTTGTTGAGATACAGAATGCAATTAGAAGATACCAATTGGACTCAATTCATATAACAAGTGACAAGTCACACGAATGAGAGACGAAATGGAACAATTTCGTAGAATGCTTCATAGCTTCCTGAAGATTACATTTGGACGTCAACACATCAATCTAGAGGAGTCTATTTCATATTTTCTCTTGTACTCGGAGACCATAACTTGAGCTTTCATACCAATTTTTCATGACCTAACCCACCAGGATGTGCGGGCACCTACTTTAAAACATAAGTAGGAGAACTTTCTATTCCCCAACGTTTAAACATGCAGAAAATTACCTGGAGATAAAAAGATAATTCATGGAATTTTTATAAAACAAAGAGTTGTTAAATGGTTTCAGTTAACTCATAGAGTAATTAAATGACCCAAGGATCTAGTATAAATAGGTACAAGAGCAACTAGGTTTAGAAGATATAAACATAATAAAAAAATTATGCATCTCCCACCACATGGAAGGAAAAATAGAAGTTGTTTATTACTATGTCCGTCTTCACCTATGAAACATCAGTTACCCTACAACAAAACACTCCAAAAAGGCATAAGTAGTATCAGTAAAAAACCATATGTATTGATTAGAATCATCGGTCAATATGATACCCACCGAATAATATAATGAAATACACTAGCAAGAAACGTGCAATAAGATTGTTAACCCCTCCACCTTTATCTACATGCCTTTACCATTCCCGAATACTTTAAAATATAATAGTATACTTAACTCTAACCCCTTACCCGTTTTTATGTCAACTATTTCTCATTATTTCCATTCATATAAGATTCCTCGAATATAACCACAACAATTCCTACTAACCACTCATGACATAGCCTTACTTCTTCTTAAATAGAATGCAGCCCTATACTAGCTAGTATATTTTATCAAGGCTCACTAACTGTTTCAATATGAATACCATTTTCAATTTACGACCTAGCTACTTAACAATTACGTCATGAACAACACCCCACTCTTCAACTTTTAAGAACACAAACAACCTATCTAAAGTAACATAGAATACACGTGGACCCTCGATCCCCACATACAATACCACATCTGTATTGGACATGACCATTTACAATTCATTTTGTAACGAGATATATAACAAGTAAATAAGACACAAAAATCACATATATATAAATATACAGAGTGATAATTCAATTATCATTCAAAAGCACCATAATAATTCCCAATATCCAGGACAGGTAGATCAGAACATAGCAGTCACCAATGGTTCCCTCATAGAATCCATACAAAAACATTTAATAAGTTGGAATGTAACACTTGATCTAATATGTATGTCCAGATGTGACACCTGATCCAAAATATGTGTCAGAACATGACACTCGATCAAATATGTGTATCGAACCGTAATAGCCGATCTAATATATGTGTCAAAATGTGATAACCAATCTAGTTAGAATAACCATAATCATAATCACACCCATAATGAAATGTTCACATTGTGATACAATTAGAAACAAGTTAATGGCATGTAATTATACACACATGCATAAAATGAAGCACTTAACTGGCATATAACAGCTAAACAATAAATAGAACCATTACCTACCCTTAATTCCCAGGATGAGGCTTCCTTCTATCCTATTTAACAAACTAGGAATCTATGCACAACTATCCACTTTTTGGTGCCCAATGGCCTAAACATGAATTATACAATCAATTAACAATAGACTATGAAATGAGAACGAATTTTCGACTACTCAATAGATAAACCTAGCCAACCTGGGTTTAACACATCTGCACAGGGATTGTAGCTCCATTCATGAATTCCATATGATGAGACGATGGATTTGTCTAGGAATCTACAATCTATCGAAAACGTTGACCTAGAAATATATTGCTCCTTCCTTCTTGAGCGTAGAGTACCCTTTTTAGGGTTTCTAGGGTGCTCCTCGCCTAGTTTTGGTATTTTGGGGAAAAGAAAAAAATAAAACTTAGTTTCATTTAAGTTCTACCCCAACCATCAAGCTCTATATTCCTTGTCCCGCTAGAGCGTCTCCGCCCTAGAATTATCATTCTCCCTCTGGAGGGGTGATGGTCTTAGTTTTCCCGAACTTTTGCCTTTTATAAATAGGGATTGTTCGGGTCGTTACAATATGCCTAAACCTACTAATGACTCTTATGCTCCTATACAACAATGTTGAGATAGGAGAAATTTTTGATAATTAATATGATATGTGTTGTAAATTTCATACAACAAACTTTCTTTTTATCTTATAAATTGTAGACATTATTACTCACAATACTACTATTTTTTGTTTGAAATTACATAGCTACAATTTCTAAATGATGTTGTATTCACGCTTTTAACTTATGTTATATATATAACTCATAATTTCATCATTGTTTTTATCATCTTAAGCCAACTCTTAGTATACACATTCTTTCCTTACACTAAGAATGCAATCACGATGGTATTACCTCATTGATCTCACCAATATTGTATAATCAAAGAACCATTCAATTTGATCAGAAGTTTTGTTCTCAATCCATATTCAGAATCGACTTTATTTTCTTCTTTTTGTAAACATTGACTAATATTGTCACAACTGTGACAAGCTTTGAAGACACTAGTTTTGTACAGACCAACTAAATCTTTTAGAAAGCGATCAATATGATTGAAATGATTTTGATAATAATTTTAAGAATAGTATTACACAAGTCAAATAAGCATAATATTGCTAGGATTCATAAATTTAGGGATAAGAAATAAAAGATATTTCTTAGGACTTAAAGGATTGTTTCAGTAAAATTGCAAAGATTTTTAACAAATTTATTTTAGTAAACACGGTCTATGACCTATCTATTTTTGGAATGTATATAAAAGTTAACATTATCATGACCGTTGTTGCAATTTTCCATGGTCACAAAACCATCAAAATTATAAATTTTATTAACTAATGGAAACTCTCCAGAGTAACACAAAAAAGTCTCTCATTTACCTTTTCCGCCAACATTCTCATGAAAATCTAAAAATAACCAACGAATATCTTTTTTTGGCCATGCAATTTAAAGAAGATTGCAAGCGAACAGAGAGTGAACAAATTTGTATATATAGGAAAATTCTCAAAATCGTGGTAATACACTATCTTGATGAGTAGGTTATGAGTCCGAGATTTCAACTCATTTAGTGCTTTGTTTTCATAGTTCATATGTCCTCAAATGCCTAATTTGTTCTAAATTTTACAGCGGGAAAATAGTAGGTGAAACTAGATCTTGAATTTGAGGGTTTATACCTTGAGATAAGGGCAAGGGGCAAAGGAGAGGACAAAAATAATAAACTCTCCCCTAGACAATGCCCTAGTGACAACGACCATCCCCAGGACTCGTGGTAAGGACCATTGATTGTGGTGTGGTTCGTGGTTGCCTAGGTAGTATGCTCCCTAAAATTTTCCAAAAAGAGTCTCTCATTCACGAGAGACTTCACGGATCATGGTCAAGACTATGGCTCGCGGGAAGGATCCTGGAGAAGATTTGACCAAAAATGAGAAAGAAACCAAGTTGCCTAGCCACTGCATCAACTTCACAAGACAGACCACAACTCGTGGTATTCACTACGGCTCGTGGCCTTGATCACAACTCGTGGATCCTTTCATGAAAATGACTTAGGAAAGGTAGCTCGTTGCACAAAGTAGCCTAGCTCTTGCCTCAAGGACCACGACTTGTGGTCTTGATCATGGCTCGTGGAGCCCCTCATGGGATTGTCTTGGGCTACTGAGCTTCATGCTCCAATTTCCTAGCCACTTCTCCACCTACACAAGGGGGACCATGGATCATGTTCCTAATTATGACTCATATAGGTGACTCATGACACCTGGGTGTGGTAAATAAATGAAGGGTAATTAAGTCATTTCATTTTTAAGTCCAATTAAGTGAGGTCATTTTGGGTATTCTTAGTGTACTATATAAATTGTTATAAGTACAAATTCACTAAAAACAAGTCATTACACTCAAATACCCAAATTAAACCAAGACTTGTCTTCATGTTAATATTTATCTCTCTAAAACTCAAAGAAGAATAAAGGATGAATTAGAGCTAGGTTTTGGAGAATTCAAGGGTTCATCCTCAAATTTCTTGAAGATTCTTAATCAAGGTATGTTGACTTTTAATATATGGGTATGTGTCACCCATAGAATCCCTTCAAAAGATGATTTCAATTTTTCAATTTTCCTCGAATCTAGGGTTTCAATCTAAGTCACGGGTTCTCTTTCAAAAGATTTTCAATTATTATTTTGTGGTTGATTATTGTGGATTATGGTTGAAATGCTGATTAATTATTGATTTATGATAAAAAAAATCCCCCGAAAAACACATGAATCCCTATATATCTAAGTTGTGAATTCATAATGTGGGTTGAAGGATTATAAAAATATGTCAATCAATTATGTTTATATTGATTGACTTATTGAGTCAGTATACTCCCTATCTATTGTATTAATTCTATATGTTTGGGTTGACTTTGTTTTATAGCCTAGAAGGTAAAAGTATGAAGCATTGTACATGTTGATGAGATTTGTGTATGATCTAATCATTTACATTAAAAGTTAAGATCCTATGATTATTGTATGACAGTGGTAATTATATAAGACCATTTTACCCCTACCATTACATATGAATCAGTATGAAATGCCTATGACCATAAAAATATTGTTGGGTTGAATGAAATGCTAATCTCATGAACACACTATAAATATGATGCGAAATGTTTACTCAAAACTTGACGATTCTAAGGTTGAAAGGACATTCTCACCTAATTAATCTATGAACTATTACGACACCATGTTGGTTTGAGTGCCTAGTGCATTCTTTCATGGTTATGACTTAAGTGAATACTTAACATGAAGTTTAGAGGGAATTATGCTTATCACCGAGTGGACATGAATATGAGATGAAAGATTTACGCTAATTTGTCCAACTTCCCCACATAGTTGTCTCATGGATGGAAACCTTTTACTCTAGAAAATCTTGGTTTCTAGTAGGAATCACCTTATCCCATAACTACGTGTCCTTATAGGTATTTAGATAGTCGATCATGCTAAAAGCTAATATGAGTTACACCTTAAGAAGTAGGAAACCTATTTTTATTGTGGGGGAAAGACACCGAATTTGATGTCGCTCACATGCTATGTCGGTTAAAGCTACATTTACCTGTAAGTAAAGAACATTAACTACACCTATGACTTCTTCAAAATTTACTTACTGTGAGTGGGGGTATCAGACAATACTTATGTATTGCACAAGTAGGATTTCAAAAGGGGTTATAGGATGGTTTCCTTATGCTATGAATATATGTGAATTATCAATGTATGATATGAATTGTTGCTAATAATGACTGCATTAATTAGAAGTTATGAATATGAATGCTTCATTCTCTATGAATGTTGGCTAATGATGAGGTCAAGGTAAGGTATGTATCATTTTGTGACCTAAAAGCGCTACTCAGAATTTGGTATGATTATGGGATCTATCATAGGCATTGCACTAGTATACTTTTGGGGTTGCTTGTAATATGGCTTGACTTATGTTTCTTCACAAATGTGTATGATCGCTTTTAAAGTTGATAAAAGCATGTTTTCAACTAAATGTCCTGTATGAGCATGTTTTAATGATTTTTATGCATGGCTTCCATAATTTTGTTAATGTTTGTGCCAACCCATATTTTCCACCTTTTCTATAAGAGTAGGTTTCGGTCGTCGAGGTATACTTGTCATTTTCAGAAGAGATTAGATTAATTAATCATAACACTCCGTGAGTCCTCATGGTTTTACGACTAGACATATTCGATTTTAGTTTCTATCTTGCATTTCTTTTAGAGGCTATATTGTAAATGGTTTTGATCCTTATTGACATTCTATTGTAGTCTACGGTTGATTGAAATAATATCTAGACTCCTACTTTTGATATAAATGAAAAGACTTTGATTGTAAAGGTTTTAAATTTTGCATCATTCCTATTACTTATGTTTATAATTGTGATAAGGGCTCGTATTAGAATCCTTTGGGGTTGAGTAAGTCGTGTTACATCTAGGAGGTACCCCTAGGTCGTGAAAATTTTTGTAATTAGAGTACAAGGTTTAGAATGATTCTAGAATGATTTCTCATAAGCAACGCCTAGTAGAGTCTTCCTTGTGAGTGTAAAGCGCGCCAAACTTATGAATGTGAGGCTATAAGATGTGCCTTAGAGTTATAACTCTATGAAGTCCCTTTCCTAAATCTTCTTTTATGTCTATAGCATATGAATATAAGAAGGGGGAAAGCAAGAAGGATGGAAGCGAAGATGGTAAATAGGAGAGTTCCTCCCCGAGATCCCTAAGAGACTCAAGTTCTTAAAGCTCCTAATGATGAGGGTTCTATGACAAATGTTTTAATAAGTTTGTCTCTCCAAGTATTGACCCAAGATTTAAAAACTCAAGCCCAGGCTATGAAAACTCAATCTAAAGCTATGACGGCTCAAGTCAATACGGATGTTAGGCCCCTGTGAACCCTAAGGTGAACACCATGGCTTCATGTTTGAGAGACCTCACAAGAATAAGCCCTCTATGTTCTTTGGTTCCAAATTGGATGAAGATTGATAAGAGTTTGTGAAAGATGTATACAAGATAATTTATTCTATCGGGGTGACTTATATAGAGAAAGTCAAACTAGTTGCTTATTGACAGAAGGATGTGGCCCAAGTATTATACACAAAGTTGAAGAATAACTTTCCAGTGGAGGCGGGTCCCATAGATTGGGATGTTTTTATGAAAGCATTCCTTGATAGGTTCTTTCCTCTAGAGAAGATGGAAAAAATGATAGAGGAATTTACCAACCTTCTTCAAGTAGGTATGAGTGTTGAAAAATATTCTTTAAAATTCACTAAGTTGTCCAAGTACACTCCGTCATTGATTTCTAATCTTAGGGATGAATGATGAAATGAGTCGGTTTGTGATGGGTGTGTCCGATTCAATTGAAGAATAATGTCATGAAATAATTCTCCATGATAATATGGATATCTCACGTCTAATGGCGTATTCTCAACAAGTTGAGGATTTAACGCTTAGGAAAAAGAATAGAGAGGTAAAAATGGCAAGCACCAGTGATTGGAATTATTCCAAGCGTAAATTTAAGGGTCAAGGTAGACCAAGGTTCAGGTTAATTTTTTCCAAAAAAGGCTCCACTAGTGCACCAAAGATCAAATATGACAGGGTGTCTAACTGTAACAATAAGGAAGTAATAGTGGTGGTAATAATGTTGATAGGCCTAATTGTACAAAATGTGGTAAACATTATGGTAAGTGCCTAGTTAACACAGATTGTTGTGATAAGTGTGGGAAGCGTGGTCATATGATGAGAGATAGGCCCATACTCTTAATTTCAAGGAAGAGAGTACAAGAAAGTCCCTCCTAGAGGTTCAAATTCGATGCTCCCAAAAAAACCACTTGTATGCTCTGCAATCTAGAGGTGACCAAGAAATTTCCCTGGATGTTGTGACTTGTATGTTACAAGTCTTTTATATTGATGTATATGCATTGTTAGACCCTGGTGACACTTTTTCATTTGTTACACCTTTTGTGGCTATGAATTTTGAAATGCTCCCCGATGTGTTAGAAAAACATTTTTCGGTTTCTACCCCGGTTAAGACTCAGTAGTGGAAAAAAGAGTCCATCGGGGTTGTCCTATTTCCTTGTCCCATAAAGTTACAATGGTGGATTTAGTGGAATTAGTCATGTTAGATGTTAATGTGATTTTTGTTATTGATTGGTTGCATCGATGTTATGCTTCTATTGATTGTAGGTTTCGGGTAGTAAAGCTACAATATCTAACTGAGTCCACTTTAGAGTTGAAGGGGGGAAATTCTATCACTATAGGTCAATTTATTTCTTGTATCAAAGCTTGGAAAATGATCTCCAAGAGGTGTATTTACCATATTGTTAGGGTTAGGTATGTTGAATCAGAGACCCTTTCCTTAGAGTCGGTCCCAATAGTGAGTGAGTTTCTAGAAGTCACTCACGATGACTTGATTTTGGCATTGATCTCATACCGGATACACAACCTATCTCAATTCCTCTTTATAGAATGGATCCGGCCGAGTTGAAAGATTTAATAAAGCAACTCAAGGATTTGTTAGACAAAGTCTTTATTCAACCAATTATCTCTCTATGGAGTGCTCCGATATTTTTTGTTAGAAATAAGGATGGTTCCTTGGAATGTGAATTGAATACCGCGAATTGAGACAGGTGACTATAAAGAGTAAGTATCCCCTCCGTATAGTTGATGATTCGTTTGATCAACTTGAAGGGGCTTACTATTTCGCCAAAATATAGATTTGTTCGAGTTTCCATCAACTAATGGTAAGAGGGTTTCACATTCAAAAGACAGCCTTTAAGACATGGTACAATCACTATGAATTAGTGTTATGGTCGTTTGAGTTGACAAATGCCCCTGCAGCATTCATGGACCTAATAAATAGAGTGTTTAGAGAGTAACTTGATATGTTTGTTATATTGTTTAGTGATGATACTTTTATCAATTAAAGGAGTGAAAATGAGCACATTAACCAGTAGAGGATTGTGTTGTAAGTCCTTAATGACCAACAATTGTATGCAAAGTTTAGTGTAAGGACCCAAAAATGCAAAAATTCAAAATGGATCCTGACATGTGTGTCATGGGCCTTTAAGTCCCTAAATTGACTAAATATGGTTTTAAGAGTAAGTAAATAGAGTTTGAGGTAGTTTGGAGGTTAAACGTCTAAGACGTTTGAAAGTTAGCCTTGAGAATGTGCTTGTGTGCCTTGGAATGTTTCATGAGGTTTTATGTAGTGTTTGGAGATAAATTTCATTGGGAAGGTTCTTAATATCTAGACAGACATATTTAGGGTGTAAACGTCTAGGAAAAATTCCCCAAGGACCCACATAGGGTTCCTTGAGGAGGACCCATCGTTTGAGAAAAGCTGTCAAAATCCAGTCCCAACCAACGAGGGGCATCAATGAGTCGTAGGTCCATCGACGCCCCATTGATGGGGGAAGTTTGTTGAACCTTAGTTTATTTATCTAAGCACTCAAATTATGCATCTACAAACAAGACTATGAACCTGCAGGACGGACCATCGTCCAACCAACAGTCCGTCGATGCCCTCCGTCAATGGGCCTGTAGTTTTCTCGCAACTCACACTTAAGTGAAGGGATGAATTGGGAAATTCATCCCATGTCCAAATAAAAGCATCGGAGATTAAATTAGGTTTTTTTAGGTATTTTATGATTATTTAAAAAAGAAAATACCCCTTTAGACTCTACATCCAAATCAAAACCTCTGTCTCATATTAAAATTCTAAAGAACAAAATAAAAGAAGAGAAGTTGGGGGCAACAGCTTAGGAAAAATTCACCAACAGTTCAAGCTGGGATTAAGTCCATAATATAAGGTATGTGAATATTATTCATTCATAAATTCGTATATCTATGAAATCCCCCTTATTTCCCCTTCAAATTGTGAATCCAAAAAATCCCATTCAAGAGAGGGTTTTGATTGCATTGTGGGTAAGGTTTGATTGTAATCCCAATATAGTGGGTAGCATTCAATGATGTTTACGTGAAGATTATATTCTGTTTTCATTATGTTTTAATGGTGAATTACAGTAATTGATGTTAAAGGTGATCATGATAATTTTAGGCCATTAGAATCTAGATGAAGGTTTTATGCTGATCTTCTTAATTCAATTATACTATATACTATATGATCATGATTAAATAACCTAGATGTGAATTAAAATAGGCTTAATTTATCTAGGTTTTTCATGAATTGTAATGTTTGAATTCAATCTATGCAATCTTGTATGCCTAGACATACCTCCTCATGATCTAATTGAATGAAGTAAGCATCAAATTGAACATAGATCATAATGACTTAGAGGTATTAATCGTTGATGGGTTGTTATGCCATTGATGCTAGGCTTTAAGGGTAAAGTCATTATGAAGAGATTATGATGTGGTTTTCTTCTACACTTTGACATGAACATGATAGGATAAGCAAGTTCTCTCACATAGATGAATTCTAGGTTAACCTAAGAACCTAAAGTTAACCAATACATGATGAAGTATATTAGCTTAGACATGGATTATATGATCACTTCATGTATAATAGACTTGGTGAGAAAAGACCAAGGCATGATAGCTTGAGATATAAATATCATGATTGTTTGAGATGGTGGATCTCATTATAAACTTGAGATGGTAAATCTCAAGGGTAGCTTCAGATAGTAAATCTAAAGAAGACTTGAGTTGAAATACTAATGATAGCTTGAGATTGGTTAGATTACTCATAGTAGTTTGACGTGTTGAACTTCATGGTAGCTCGAATTTGTTTGTCCAAAATCATTTCATGGTAGCTTTAGGAGAACGGCCTATACTCTCTTAATGGTAGCTTGATTTGCATGTAAGGTGTATTTCATGGAGTCGGTTGAGATTAGTTTCTCATGGTAGCTTAGGGTTGAGGATTCATGCTCCCCTATGGTTAGCTTGTATCTACATGATTTGTTCCATGGTTGTTAGGATGGTTGTATCCTTCCTTAGTAGCTTGGTTAGTATGTTGAGATGCTTCCCATTGTAATAAGTCTATTATGGTAGTATGTTGATCTTAATACACAAGGTTACAAGATAAGTTATCTTGGATTGGGTTAGTCTTGAGAAGAAATTAGTATGCATGTTAGTATGGGAGGCCATCTATACATGTCAAAAGTATGACTTGAAGCTACCTATGACATGGCCCCCTTCATGATGTATGCTAAGCTTGGATAGTAACTAGGGTTGCATTCCACGACATATGATTGACTTAAGATAATAGTTCCTTTGTAAGGTGAAGTAGGTCTAGTAGTGACTCCTAAGATAAGATGGAACAAGATAGGGTGACATTAAGATATGCTTAGTATGTGAGGTAGTATGAGATACTTTTCATGCATTGCACAAGTGTGCTTTGAGGTGGCCTAGGGGCATAGTGATCATATCTTATAATCAACTTAGGTCTTAATTATGAAAGTGAATTATGATCAAGTATGACAAAAGAGAGGTACTGAGCTTTGGTAGTAATATGGGATGCTACGTTAAACTTGCACAAGTTTACTTAGAAGTGGCTTGTGATATGGTTTATTTGAGTAAGAAGGACAAAAATGGCTATGTATGAACTCTTATTTGTTTTATGATGCTTTAATATTCTTATGATATTCATGTTATGACTATGTCTTTATCTGTTATGATTATGCCTATTATTGACAAACCTTTTAACATATCTTATGGTTGGTATGATAGTGTCCATGCATAGTACATATCGTACTAAAGCACATTGCCTACATGTTGTCCATGTAAGGTCTTGAGGAGATTGAGTTCTTTCAAGGATAGAGTTTCCAAGGCTTATTAGAAAGTGAAGATTGGTGAATCCTCATACCATCCGAGGACATCAATAGTATGTTATCTTTTATGTTCTTTCACGTTTAGACTTTTATTGGTTGTGACCCAAGACTATTGTACTATTCACGCGATAGATGGTTTTTGATACTTATGTTACGCGTTTTATGATATTACTTCTGGATTATGTATTTGGGGAAAAAGTTTTAGTTCCACACTACTTTTTGTATATATGCAATGAATGATGTCTAAGGGCTTGTACAAGACCTCCACAGGTCAAGTATGTCGCGTTGCGATTCGAAAATACCATATCTTCTAGGATGTACTCTCGAATCGTGACATTTAGCAATTGTGAGTTTTGTCTAAGGTTTGTATGTGTCGAACAAGGGTATTGAGGTAGAACCTAAGAAGACAGATACGGTGAGGGTTGGCCTAGACCTCTAACTTCTACTAATATTCGAAGATTTTTTGGTTTGGTCGGTTATTATAAGATGTTTGTTGAGGGTTTCTCCTCCATTCCTTATCTATTGACGGATTTGACTCAAAAAAAGCTAAATTTTTTTGGTTGGAGGCTTGTGAGAAAATCTTTCAAGATTTGAAAAATAGACTAACTTCCGCTCTGGTTTTTACCTTAAATGAGGGAACCGATGGGTTTGTGGTATATCATGACGCCTCAAACGTGGAGTTGAGATGTGTGTTCATACAACATGGTGAGGTGATTGCATATGCTTCAAGGCAACTCTAGATCCATGAAATGAATTATCCGACCCATTATCTTGAATTAGTGGAGGTAGTATTTTCTTTGAGAATATGGAGACATTACTTGTATGGGGTCCATAAGATGTTTTCACCGATCACAAAAGTGTTTAATATGTTTTACTCAAAAAGACGTGAATCTCCAACAAAAAAAGTGGTTAGAACTTTTAAAGGATTTGACATGAGTGTCCTTTACCACCCCAGCAAAGCCACGCAACCTAAGTCAATTGTCCATGGGTATTTTGGCCGATGTAGAGGAAGAAAAGAAGGAGTTAGCTCATGATGTGCATATATTAGCTCGGGTAGGTGTCCAACTAGTGGGTTCAACTAAGGGTGGAGTCACGGTCCAGAATGGTTCCAAATCATCCTTTGTAATGGACGTGAATTCCAAGCAAGACCATGATCCCATGTTAATGGAGTTTAACGAATCGGTACTCAACAAGTCCATCAAGAACTTCTCCCAAGGGGAAGATGGGGTGCTTAGCTACCAAGGTCGTGTATGTGTTCTTGATATTGATGTAACACTCTGAAAGTCCATAACCTAACCTAGAGACTCACATGATAAACTAACCTTAAAAGGACTGTTTCTAAGCCTAACTTAATGTCTTAAAACTAGTTAGGAAGTTTTAGAGTCAAAACGTCAAGAAACGTCCAAGACATCCGAAAACTAGTGCAATTGAACTAGTAAAATGTCCTTGGATTTTGTGAAGGTTTGTATGTGTTGTATGGAGTCAAAAACTTGAATAAATAGTTTAAATAGGTAAAAACATGCACATAGGTTGAAAATGTCCACGTATGACCCCCCAAGGACCGCCCTAGAGGTTATTGAAGGGACCCCACCCTCGGCAAAGAAAGTGCCAAAGCAGCAGCCAAATTGGCCTTGGCAGAAATGTCTCCGCATTGGGGTCAGGGTCCCACAAGAACAAAAATTTGTGGTCATCATCGCGGACACCTAGTGGACTCTTCTGTTTCAAAAATTAAGTTGGAAAGTCTTGCGGGAACAGCTCTGCCTCACGAACTTGTTCCCCGACGAATATCTGAAATTTGGACTTCAAGTTTGACTTCTCTAAAAGGTCAACCTAAGTTAGGGGTATTTTGGGTATTTCATAGGAGTGTTATATAATGAATTTAAATCATTTTAACGCACATTTACTCACTCAAATAAAATTCCCAAATCAAAACTCAAAAGCTCTCACCTCTCTCTACTTTTGAAGGAACCAAGAAGTTAGAAGAATAAAGCCAAATTTCCCAAATTTCTAATCAAATTTAGTGGATTAAATCTCTATAAGGTATGGAGCCTTAAATCTTGGGATTCCTTTCCCCAAGAGGTCCTTTCAAAGTTGATTTCTAAATTACCCAATTTTAAGGGTTTTCCTCTACCAATGGGTTTTCTTCCAAACATGAAATTGATGATTAATTGTGAGGAATTGTGATTACCTATGGCTAATTGAGTATATATTGTTTAGTAATTGATGACAAATAGGGTTATTTTGTGTGGATTGTGTACTTTCCCTTATTTCCTCAAAAATTGGATCTTGTATATGAATTGATGGGAATTGACGAATCTATTGATTGTTATACTTGTTTTAACTATGCTAATTCATTTTTGGACTGCCTAGGGTCATGTATTATTGGTATGAACCATATTCTGCTAACCCTAGGTTATGGATTGATGTTGAATTGGTTAGTGATGATACAATTAACTTAGTTCTTATGTTGTTACTGTTATATGATGTTATTAAGTATATTGATGGATGAATATGGTTTGGTTTATGGTAAGACCTTGAGGAAGGCATTGAAGGTGAACTATTAAGAACTTGTGAACGTGAATTCTTACTTTATTTATGATGACTTATACTTGATAATGATATTCACTTGAAGTGTTAGATATGAATGGATTACTTAGGTGATGGAATGATGAACGTAATTGAAATTTTTGACTATATGAATTGTGAGATTATGATTAAGGTATGATTATATAAGGTTATTGTTAATCACTTATATGCCTTACTTTGATATGATGATGATGGTGTGTGAATCTCACAAATGAAGGGTTGTATGAAAGCACATTCTCATGCAATACCTAATGATCTAAATGATATTCTATACAATGGGGTTAGTCTCCTATGACCTATATTAAGCTATGATTGATTAAGAATGACTTAAAGACATTTAAAAAAATGGACTTTAGCTTAGCACCGAGTGAACTAGTTATGAAAGGTTTCCATTCCCAATGTGGGAAGGTAGGTTCACAATGGTTCTCATGAGATAGAAATTACAATGCAATTGTGCATAAATAGGGTCTCAAGTATGTCTCCTAGTTCTTAATTGTGTTGCCCCCATAGGAATACTATCTATTGGATCCATCTAAAATGCTATGTTCGTGTTTTGGTCCTACCTTGGCAAGTAGACCACCTTCTTTCGGTGTAGGGTTTTCATGACACCGGATTCCATTTTTATCTCACATGGTCTATGTTGGTTAAGGATTTTTTTTCAAAAGTAAAATGAATGTTATAAAGTGAACTCTAATTAGGATGACTTAAGGGGTTCTTCTTACTATGGGTAAGGTTATGTGACTCTACCTATTAATTGCACTATATGGCCTTAAGAGAAGTCCTAGTAGGATGTTTTGATGATATTATGACTTTATTGATATGCAAATGTTGACTTTACATGTTGACGATCCTATATGATGTTAATTTAACTTATGAATATGTTATTGGTCTATATTTCTATGTGTGATGATGACTACTCATTATGCTATGTTAGATGAAGTTAGGTATTATTTACAATCTCTTTCCTTTATTGTTTGACTATGTGGGGTTATGGGACTTCAAATAGAAATTGCCCTTATAGGCTTGGGAAGGGGTTGTGAGTAAGTGTCTTGTATGATATGATGATATGAACTCTTGTACATGTTTTGTGATGATGTAGGAGTTACTTTGGTATGATCTTTATATGCTACTATTCATGGTCATATGACCTTATTTTTATAGTATACATGTTGCATTGAATTTGTAGATGATGTGGATCTTGTGTTGCATATGAAAATGTCTTAATTAATATGTGATCATTGGCTTGCATATGTTCTTATTTGTGCATTAAGGATTTCAAAGTGACTTAGAATGACTTTGAACTAAATGTCCCTATAAGCATGATTTCAAATGGTTTATGTGCATATATCAATACATAACAAAAGTGGTTGTATAACCCATATTCTTTATGTTTCTACAAATATGTAGGTCCCTGCGATTGAGATCCTAGGAGGTCGATTGAAGAAGACTTCGACTCTTTTCTCAAAGTGGTGGTAGGTTCTCATGTTCGAGGATATTGCTTTTTATACATTCTAGCTTTGATGTTGTTATTTCATAAAGACATTGGTCATTCCTTTATCAATTGAAACATTGATGTAAGCCTATAATGGCATATTGACATTGTATTGGTTATGTCCAACAATTCTACTAGTTTAGGTGGTTTTATGTGAGACGATAATAGTAGACAATTTCCTATGTATTGGTGTATCTTGTCAAAATGAGAAGCCTATTTAAGATTCCTTTGCGAGGAGTTTAAGTTAACTCCATATGTAGTATGTGAGAGGTATATGTAAACCTCATTATATAAAAGTTTTAACTTTTCCGCCTTTTTAACCTATGAAATGTAATGACGCTAAGAGGCTAGTCTCAGTCCTCTCTAAGGACGACGACGATGGTTACGGCTAGGGGGCGCTTCCCGGTCGTGGCAAACTTGATATCAGAGAATGAGGTTGAAATAATCTTAGGGTTGATGTCTCACTAAACCACGTCTAGTTAGAGTCTTGTTCATGGGTGTGAAGTGCGCTATGAATGAGAGGCTATGTGATGCTTAGGAATTCTCACATTTGGTAATCTTGAAACTCATGCCTTATGAGTTGAAACTCTAAGTGTCCCTTTATCTAATCCTTTTCTTGTTGATATGGGAGATGAATACGAGAAGGACGACTGCAAGGAAAATGGAGGAAGATTTGGCTAATGCGGGAGTTCCTCCCCTAGAGAACCATGTCCCTCCACAAGGTAATCAAGTGCCTCCTCAAGACCAAGATCCAATAATTCCTCCACCTATATCGAATGGAAATATAACGTCGGCATTTGTGACTTTGTCCCAAGCCATGACCACCAAAGCTCAAGCCATGAAAGCTCAAGCTAATAGGGAGGTTGGACCACGTCTTCAACCAAATACTAGTACCATGGCTTCCTGCTTGAAGAACTTTACTAGGATGAACCTTCCTATGTTCTATGGGTCGAAAATGAATTAAGACCCTCTAATCTTCCTTGATGAGTTCTACAAGATTCCTTATGCTATGGTTTTAATTTCAAATGAAAAGGACGAACTAGCTTCCTACCAACTCAAGGACGTAGCATAAAAATTGTACACCTAATGGAGAGACAATAGGGACTTAAGAGCGGGTCCTATAACTTGGGAGGTTTTTAGAAGGGCTTTCCTTAATCATTTCTTTCTTAGGGTGAAAAGGGAGGCGAAAGTGGATGAATTCATCAACCTTCATTCAGAAGGTATGAGTGTGCAAGGGTACTCCTTGAAGTTTACTAAAATGTCCAAATATGCTCCTTCCTTGGTATCTAATCAAAGGGATGAGATAAGTCGCTTTGTGACGGGAGTGTCTGATGACTTAGTTGAAGAGTGTCGTTTGACGATGCTACATAACAATATGTATATCTCTCGGTTGATGATTCTTTCTCGACAAGTCAAGGTGACTAAACTCAAGAGGAAGATTAGGGATTTTGATATGGCCAAGACTTATGAGGGAGGTACTTCCAAGGGTAGGTTTGAAAGTCAAGAGAAGTTTAGGTTCAAGAAGAGGGTTTCTGTTAAGAGGGAAAACTAATCCACCTTAATTTCGTGCGAGAAGTTAACCGAACCTAATGGCAGTTAAGTCTCACTGAACTAAGACCTTTTGGCAACCTATTCTGCCTAACGTTCAAGGATTTTTTTTCTTCTATTATGGTAGTATGTTGACCTTAATAGACAATATTACAAGATAAGTTAACTTGGATTAGGTTAGTCTAAAGAAGTACTCAGAATGGATGGCAGTATGGGATGCCATCTATACATCGCACAATTATGACTTGAAGCTACCTATGACATGACCCTCGTCATGATGTATGCTTAGCTTGGATAATGACTAGGATTGCATTCGACGATATGATTGACTTAAGATGATAGTTCCTTGGTAAGATGAAGTAGGTCTACTAGAGAATCCTAAGATGACATGGAACAAGATAAGGTGACATCGAGATATGCTTAGTGTGTGAGGTAGTTTGGGATGATTCACATACATTGTACAAGTGTGCTTTGAAGTTGCCTAGGGGCATAGTGATCATAAGTTATGATGAACTTAGGACTTAATTATGAATGTGAATAATGATCAAGATGACCAAAGAGAGGTACTTAGCTTTGTTAGTATTATGGGATGCTACCTTAGCCTTGCACAGGTATACTTAAAGGTGGCTTCTGATATGGTTTATTTGAGAAGGACAAAAAAGGTTAAGCGGAAAAGGGTCTAAAATACCCTCAAAGTATTGGAAATGGTACAAAATTACAGTCCATCCACCTATTGTCTCCAAAATAGCCTTTCCATCCACCTATTGGGTCCAAAATACCCTTGTCATCCACCTTTTGGTTCAAAATTGACCACTTATTTAACGGTTTTATATATAAACTATTTAAATATTTATTTAAATACGAGGCGCTCAACTATTTGTTATAATTTAACTTATTAGTATAATTTATAAATCAATTCACTTCCCATCCATTACTAATTAAACCCTCCAAATTAATAAATCACCCACATTATTAATGCAACAACAGAAAAGCTACTGCCAATTGAGAGTTTTTAAAAATTTGAGACGAAAATATCTATAGGAGTAAATTATCATACCTTCAAGTGTCTAAATAAAAATTATCAATAAACTTAAAAGTATGACTATGTTCATCTTAATTATTCTTACGTCTCAATAATGTGATGTTACTTCATAGGTAACTTTTTTTCAAAATAATATATTAAAAGTTTTAAAATAAATCATAAATATTTATAAAATTATATTTTTTAAAAGTGCATGAATTAATTCGGGATGTATCACTTCTTTACCTTTAATCAAAAATTTCTAATTCAATCTTGAAGGAGAAACAAATTGAAAGTGTCCTCCTAAAAAAGCGGCTCAACATAAATTTAATTGGGGCTTCGATTTGGACTAGAATAATTTTAGATGTCATTTTCATTAATCTATAATTTCATCGTGTTGTAGTAGTGTTTATGACGATTTTGATATTATAGTTGGATTATTAATTGGGTGGGGTTTAGTTAGTAATGGTTGGGTAGTGGGTTGGTTTATAAATAATATACATTAATTAAATTATAACCAATAGTTGAACATCAAGTATTTTAAAAATATTTAAATAGTTTAAATTTAAAATTATTAAATAAGTGGTCAATTTTGAACTCAAAGGTGGATGACAAGGGTTTTTTGGAGCCAATAGGTGGATGAAAAAGGCATTTTGGAGCCAATAGGTGGATGAAGGGTAATTTTGTACCATTTTCAATACTTAAAGGGTATTTTAGACCCTTTTCCGAAGGTTAAGTATGAGCTCATGTATGTTTTATGATTTTTTAATATGTTTATGATATTCATGTTATGCTTATATCTTTATTTGTTATGATTATGTCTATTATTGACTAACCCTTTGAGATATCTTATGTTTGGTATGATAGTTTCATACGTAGTACATATCGTACTGACAGATATTGCCTACCAGTTTTCCATGTAGGGTCTTGAGGAGATTGAGTGCTTCAAGGGTAGAGTTTCCAAGTCTTATTAAGAAGTGAAGATTGGTGAGCCCTCATAGCATCCGAGGACATCACTACTACATTGTCTTTTATCTGCTTTCATGTTTAGAATTTTATGGGTTGTGACCCAAGATTGTTGTACTCATGATGTCATAGATGATTTTTGAGACATATGTTAGATGCTTTATGAAATGACTTCCATATTATGTTATTGAATAAATTTAATTCCGCACTACTTTTCGTATTTATGCAATGAATTATGTCTAGGGATTTTACAAGACCTCTGAGAGGTCAAGTACGCCCCATTGCAATTTGAGAATACCATATCTTTTAGGCAATACTCTCGGGTCATGACAAACTTTATATCAGAGCCAGGTTATGAAATGGTCCTAGGATGTCCCAAAACAACGTCGAGTAGAGTCTTATTCATATGTGTGAGTCGCGACACATATATCAGTAGGCGGCTATTGGATGCTTAGGAAAGTTCCACTTCTTTATTCTTCAAGTCATTCCATAGAGTTTGTCGTTAGTATGAACTTTTCTAATGTTTCCCTATGATTTTGTAGGTTATGGCTAACAATAGAGCTAATGCTAGAAGGAAAGGAGATGGGAGTGTGGATCAAGAGATTCCTGCCCAAGTGCAAGAGCAAGTTCCTTCTCAAGTTCCTAATGACCTCCAATATGGAATGCTATGATTGGGTAATTTAGTGCTTCTATGAATTTTTTGGATCAAGCATTGAAATGACAATCTAATAGAGGAGAGGTGCCTCCGGCCAATCCTATAGGAGGAATAAGTGCTAATAGATTTGGAAGACTTCGAAAATGACCTAGGTGAAATAGAGAATAACCTTGTTATAATGATGTTATTAGTTCCTAAATTGGTCTATTATATGGTATTGAGGAAGTGTATAAGATTTTAGGTGCATTGGAAGTCAAATGTTAAGGGACGACTAAGACGTTCGATGACTAAGTCACCTATGTGCCTCATATGTGGTTCTATGTGTTTATATGTGATTTATGAGGTTATATAGTCATTATATGAGTTATTAAGATTTATATAGGCAGTGTTTCAAGTTTCGTTAAATTTGGAGGTCAAACATCCAAGAACGTCCATGACGTTCGCAACTGTTGCCATTTAAATGACCTATGTGACTAGGCATGTTTCGTCAAGTTTTACGTGTTCGTTTTTGGTGAAATTCATGTGAGAGGTTCTTACATCATATAAAATCCTGATTGGGTTCGAAACATCCGGGAAAACATCCCCAAGGACCATCCAAGGGTCCTTGAGAAAGGACCCAAGATCGTGCCCAATACTGCCCAAGACAGCCCAAACCACGGAGGCAATCTACGCCCAGTGGGTCAGCCGGAGCCCCGTTTGTAGGTTCTCATAATTTAGGATTTATACATGGGAGAGGAAATTCCAGCGATCATCCTCAGTCCCCAACCACGGACCAACAATAAGGTCCGTTTGTCAAGGGACAGGCCGTCGTTTGGCAGCCGTTGTGGACTGCGTCCCTGTGTGCAGTTCACTTTAAGTTGAAGGGTGAACTTGTAATTTCATCCCAATTCCAAAAAAAATATTTGGCGGTTCCTAATGGGTATTTTGGGTATTTTAAGTGTGTATATAAGTCTTTAAAACTCAGAAGATTTCATTCATCAAAATCAAAACCCCAAATCCCTAAGAAATTCCCTAGAACTCCACTAGAGTCAAAACTCAAGAAAGGGATTGGATTAAAGAACATACTGGAGATTCTTCATCAATTTGATGAATTAACTTCATTGAGGTATGAATTTTGATCCTTGAAACTCTGTTCATCAAGGAGCCCTACTTTCAAAGATGTTTTCTAAAGTTTTCAAGTTTAGTTGTCCAATTTTATGATCTATTACATGGATTCTTGCATTTATGGTTTCTAAACATTGAATAATGATTGAAATATTATTGTATTGATGATTTCAAACTAAAAGAACCTTTGAACCCATGAATTGGATGAACCGTAGTTTTTGACTAAGTTATGGGTTACTTGATATTGATTTAATGTTGATGAATTCTTATGTATTTTTATGTTGGATATTGATTGAGGTAATAATTATAATAAATTCATATATAGGTTGTATTATATTTATGAATACATAGTAATTTGACCTAGTTTCATGAATATTGTTGTAATTGTATTGAATTGTTTGGGTATGGTCATGGGTAAGGGCCTTATGATATCGAATGTGGTGATTTGGCATTGGATTGAGGTATTGAGGATGTATTGGTGGTAAGATGACCTATTTACATTGTTTTATTATTATTTATACTTCAATTATGTTGTGATTGGAATGTTCAACTTATGGTGGTGGTTTAATATGCTTTACTTGTAGTTGATGTGGCCTTTTCGGCGTTATTTGAAGTAATGTAATGATCATGGCTTTGTCGGCAAACTAATTGAAGTTATGTGACTAATTGTATAGTTTATTATCTGAAGTATAATGATATCTAACTACATGTTAAGCAATGTGAAAGTATATCTGCTCTATTGATGTTATGTAGGTGATCATGTTAGACTATGAATGTGGCTTTGTGTGTGTAGTGTTAGGGTTGATGTATGTTATTCCTACTTGACTATATGAGTCTATTATGGTCATTATATGTTGATATGATAGTATATAGCATTACTTGAAGATAATGAGGGTTATTTCTATGTGCTTCTAAAATGTCATGTATTATGAGTTTAAAGTGAAGTATGTTATGTCTTGTCTTGGTTGACTTGTGTCCCTTACTTGATGTATGTATGAATATGAATATGCGATGTCTTTACATAGGATGCTAAAGTCTCTTAGTCTTGAATGTATGAATGACATGTGACCTTAAATGAAGTTAAGAAGGTCTCTTATGTGAAACCTTGAATCTACTGGTAAGGTTATGAATGTTGAAGTCGTAAGCCGTAATGGTATCCTTCAAAGTAAAGGAATGATAGACATAAGGTTAATTGGATGGAACTACATCATATTAATTCTTAGGAAAGTCAAAATGAGCTTTTTGTTGCCATTTGGAGGTAGCTCTAGTGGACCTTTCTTTGGTAGGGTAAATGCGATTGAATTATGAACTTCATATGGAACCCTTTTATATGAACCTTAAGTGTAAATTACTCGATGAGAAAGAAGGATAGCACAGAGTGAGTATGGTAAGGGAAGTAGTTCTAGTTAAAGAATGAGACTAGATTACAAAGCTTGCCCTTAATATTTCTAAACCATGTGCCTACATGGGATGTGTCTAAGTTCTACCATATGCAAGTAGAACACCCTCATCAGAGTAGGTTAGAATTTCAGATTCCATGTCTTGATATCATGGTCTATGTCGGTTATTACCTATTCTCATCATATGGAATAACTATTAGCATAAGAGAAGTTCTATGAAGTTCAGGTGGTGGTATGGGACGCTATCTAGACATAGCACAATAGGCTTTGAAGGTGTTAGTTGTAGTTCCTAGGTCTTGTCTTAGACCATTACTTGAATATCCTTTATGTATTGAATGTCTCCCAAATGAACTAATTTATATGATGACTTAAGTTAGAAAAGTATGTTAATTGAATAAGTACTTATCTAGTGTAGTTAAGGATTGTCTAGTTAAGGTGTGAAGGGGCATAGGAATGGTCTCTTCGTATCTTACCTAGATGAGTCTAAGAATGACTCTAGTTACGGAAATTGGTTGATTATGTGGATATGATCTAAATTAGGAAGTCTTAAGGATTATTTAGGCAGTCTTAAGGAGGTCAATCATGGACATTATCTTCTTGATTTACTTAAGTAAGTCTTTTGATAGCCTTTGATTAGAGAATGTCATATTATCTATAGGTTGATATGTTTGATGTTTTTTAAGTGTATAGGTGTTTCATTATAAGTATTCTTGAGTGTCAGTATGCTTAGGGAGGTTTTATGGGCGGTCTCTCTTTGGGTTGATTAAGTGGGTCTTAGGATAGATTTTAGTGAGAAGACTCCACGTTAAGAAGTGTCTAAGGAAGAAGTAGACAACTTCACTGTAACAGTGAATTCCTTAACTTTCTAGTGAGTTGAGCTTAGTGTAATGTTATCTTAAAAATGTGTGAAATCGTTTAAATGTTATATTATGTGTTTCGAAGTTGGTAAATGTTATTATTATGACTATAATATGATATTTAAATTAAAAGATGCATATTTCTAATAAATATCCATTTTCATGATTTTGATGCATTATGTCATACTTAGTACATGTGGTTGTACTAATCCATGCTTTTATCTATCTCTATTGTTTTTTGTAGGTGAGGAGCATTTGGGAAGGAAGAGTTGGATCGTAGCATCGTGCAAATGAAGTTGAAGTTTGTTCTCATTTTATTCGAGGGCATAGATGTCTTTTATGTTTCTTATTTAAGTATTGTAGTAGACTAAGTTTTTCTATATTAATATTGTATATGGGCCGTGTCCCAAAAGTATTCTCGTGTCTTATGTTTTATGAGATTGGGACTTACTATTTCCTATGACTTTATATGAAAGTGTTTTTAAAGACTATGATATGTTTTTGAGAAAAAATTTAATTCCACACTACTTTTCATTTTGTATATGTGATGAATTATATGTATGGGATTGTAAAAGACCTCCGAGAGGTCAAGTACACCGGTTGTAATCTGAGATCGCCCCTGACTTCTAGGGTATGGTTTAGGGATGTGACAAGAATTAGGGAGATCTTGAGAATAAATCCACCAGAGTTCTATGGCTCCAAAGTTGATGAAGATCCGAATGGGTTTATTGACAAGGTGTATAAGGTGCTTGCATTCATGGGAGTATCTTCCATTGAAAATATGGAGTTGGCTTCCTACAATTGAAAGATTTTGCCCAACTTTGGTATGAGCAATAGAAAGATAGTAGACCTTTAAGAGCGGGCCCTATAGAGTGGAAGAATTTTAAGTGTGCTTTCCTTGATAGGTTCTTTCCTAGAGACTTGAGGGAGGCTATGTTGGAGGAGTTTATAAACCTCAAGCACGTTAGTTTGAGTGTCAAGGCGTATTCCTTGAAGTTCCCTCTTTTGTCTATGTTTGCTCCAAGCTTGGTGGCAAATCCTAGTGTCACGACCTGAAAGTACCCACTAGAAGTTAGGAGGAACAATCGTTTCGAGACCAGGCGTACTTGACCCTTTGGGGTCTTGTACAATACCTTCAACTAGCATTCATTACATAAGACATGAAAAGTAGTGCGGAATTAATACTTTTCAAGACATTTGATATAAAAAGGAATTCTTTCATAAGTATTTATGAAATCTCATCGTCAGAAGCCAAACTTAAAGACAGGACATAAATAACTTAGGGACACGACCCTTGAAATTGAAATGAAATACTTAATAAGTCTTAACATAAAGAAACTAAGAAGATAGGAATTTTGCCCTAGAATAAATGAGGAAACACTTTATCTTGAGAGGAACTTTCCCAAGTTTTTCCTTCTAGACTTCAACTTTGCTTCCAACCTATACTTACATAGTATAGAAAATGTATGGGGTTAGTACAAATAATGTACTAAGTATGGCATATGCAAAAACATGCAAAAAGGGACATTTTAGTAAAATAAAATTTCATGAAAAATTAAGTAAAACATCATGAATTTAGAAGAAAATCAACATGAGAATAATCATTTAACACTTATAAGAAGAACTCACATGATTTACCAAAAAGAGACATTTACAGTAAACTCCCAAAAACTTACAGTGAACTCTACTAACATTACAGTGAACTAATTAAGACTTTACAGTGAAATCATTTGAGCATTTACAATAAATCAGTTAAAGCATTCACAATGCATTCAACTTGAGCAATTATAATGAACTATCCTATTCTAAATGAGTGAACTTCCAAGGCCAAGCGAAAGAGAAAATGAACTCATGTTCGGTAAGACTTTCCCAACCTCAGGATTATCCTAAGAATCACTAAGGTAAGACATGAAGGAAGTATGCATATGCCTCCTTCAATGCACACCAAAGCAATCCTCAAGACTACCCCTTTTGTCTTACCCAACTCAGGAGAAATAAGCCCCTCAATCAATGGAAAGACATGAAAAGACACCCAACAAACCACTAAAGTCTTTCCTTTCGGAAAGCCTACTTAATGCAATGAGTATATGGCGTTCCATACCACCAACTACCCTAAGTAGCAAATTCTTTTAGAAGGCTTGGCACCACGTCTTCCCTTTGGGAAGGTCCTACTTAGGGGAATGGATAGATAGCGTCCCATACCACCACCTACCCTAAGTAGTACGTACTTTTAGAAGACTTAGTTCATTCAGTTAAAATAAGACTCACCAAGACTCCCCTTTCGGATTGCCTACCTAGTGCAATGGATAAATAGCGTCCCATTCTACTACCTACCCTAAGTAGAACACTCCTTTAGAAGACATAGCATATTCATTTCTTTTGTGGGAGTTATCTTAACCTACACACACCATGAGAGCTACACTTGGAATCCCGATTAGTAACCCCTATCAAATGAGCAATCCTCACTTGCCTAGAATGAGCTCATTCTCTAAGCATTTACATGGCTTTCCCAATAGCTACACCTATGCGGGCGCATAGTTAATGGATAAGGAGATCGCTACTAAGTAACTCATTCTCTACTAACGTGGACAACTCATCTCAAGAGGTACATTGGAATACAACATCTCAACTCACAAAGATTAATCCACATCTCCTTCATATCCTCTCGGTTCTAGGCATAACTTCCCACGAATTCTCAACATTATAGACTATAGGTTAAGGATAACTTGTGAACACCATATCTCTACTCACGTAGGGCATTCATCCTCCAACCTATCTTAGAAATCTCATGGGAAGTAGTGGGGTTGCTACTAAACACTTTATATCAACTCACGAAGAGTGTTCAGACCAAAACTCCCCTTTTGAACATAACTTAGCTTCATTCATTCATTCAAGTGTGAGTGTATGTGTACATGTGAGCACACCTTGCACATAAGCTTCATTTCATTTACATTTATCTCCTATACATGCTTAGACTTTCATTCATCACATCACACACTTTATATGCTTCATATAATCATATAAGTCCTTTAAACTTAATCCTTAACATACTTCTCATAACGTGTTTCATAAAGCAATTAACAAGAATAACTTCATTCAAGCATACACCCTAGTCTACATAACTTAATCAACTCAGAAGGAACATTTTAAAAGAATAGAATATTTATCATCGTACATCACATAACAATCATTAATAGCCTCATTCACAGTAAGTAACTTTACATTCATACAATTCAAGTAAACACCACCACCAAGAAGGTGGACCATACCACTCAATAGCATTTCAAAATCAAAGACAAACATCATAACAACCTTACTCTTTAATACAAGCTTTCATTACCCATAACATTTTCTAAACATTTCATCATAATGTAGCGCTTAGGGCAGTAGATAAACAACAATAACAATATAAGAAAACCAAAGCTCATTCTCTACACAAACATTTTCATTAAACCCATTTATTAAGACAACAATAACGAAAATATTTATCATGATCTCATTGAAATGTTAACCTTAAAATAATCAAATAACATTAGAATTACCATTACTAAGCCATTATTAACGTTTTAATGCAAAACCCACAGTTAGAGTTGAAGATAGAAGAAACTAGGGTTGAGAACCCATTTTGAAAATTCATTAGAAGGGATTCCTTTAATGGAAGAGGGTTTCAAGGATGGATAACATACCTCACATTGAAGAAATACCAAATATTTTTGATGGTGAAACCACCACCAACATCCATGCTAGCATTTCTTGACTTCTAGCTTCCATGGAGACTTGAGAGAGTCTTCTAAGAGAGAGGGATTTTGGGTTTTTAGGAATAGGGGTCTAAAATGAGGTCTTAGGGTTTACAAAACTTTAATATACCCAATAACCACTAAAAATAACGTCCTAGGGTCATAAAAGACTTGGGGTGAATTTACATAAAACACCCCATGTTGGCAGCAACTTTCACAACTTTTGGAGGTGGCAAGTCGACGACCCATGCTACTGGGCGTCGATGAGTCTACGGCCAATGCTGCTAGGCTCGATGGCATCAGAGTTTAGTCAAGGGAGGGACTGAGCCTCCCACTAAGTGTGGAATGACTTCCTCTCAGTCGACGGGGAATCAATGGACTTATGCCTAGTAGACTACTCCGTCGATTAGGCAGTTTCCTTTGCAGCTTTGTCCAAATCTTGGACCCCATCTAGGGCCCCTTGTGGGTCCTAGGTGGTGTCGTTTATGGATGTTAAACCTATAAACTATGTCTTCAAGGTATTATGAACATCTCATGCAAGTTTCAACCAAAACGAACACCTAAAACTCACTCAAACACATCAAGACACAGAAGCGCTATCTAAGGCACACCTTCCCAACGTCATGGACGTTCATGGGCGTTTGACCTCCAAACTTAACCAAACATCACACACTGCCAAATAACACTAAAGTAACTCATGTTAAATCTAAATTAACTCAATAAACATTCATGAGTCTCTCGTTCACCTTAGTTCGTTGTGAGGCGTTACACCTAGAGACTGATGAATAGGTTCATTATGGGGGTGTTTGAACTGGTAGATGAAGAATGTTGTATGGAAATACTTTTTGATGATATTGATATCTCCTGACTCATGTTGTTTTCTCAACAAATAGAAGAGTGCAAGCTTAGGAAGGAGAAAACGAGAGTTAGGATGGACAAGGAGGGGTCCGATGGACATGGTCGTTTTATGAATCGACAAAAGTTTTTCTGAAAAGGTTATTCTAATGGTTCTATGCATGACGCTGAAAGCGTGTATAACCCTAGAACTCAATGGAAGAGTGAGTATTCCCGACCTAATTGCCCTTGGTGTGGTAAGAAATATGAGGGTAGGTGTTAGGCCGATAGGGATGGTTGCTATGGGTATGGTGAGACTGGCCACATGATGAGGAGTTTCCTAAGGCAAAATCTAATGTAAGGTAAGGCAAGAAAGTTGCTAAAATAGTGACGAAGGTTATCCTAAAGTCAAAGGTAGGTTCTATGCTCTCCTATCCAAGGGTAATCAAGAGTGATCTCCTTATATCCATTTCCGGTATGTGTCTCTTTATTGATTTATGAAAATTTATAAAATTTCCATGATTATAATCTGTCTTGTTGATTTTGATGTTTCCTTATGATGAGGAATTGATGTTAGAAAGACTTGTATGTCTTATTCCCAAGTGGGGGATAAGGAGCCTTTTTATGAATCTTTTTCTGAATATGTGTAGTTATGTGTAGCTTGGAATTAATTTTTTTTCCTTGATTTGGGTATGTGAATTTTTAGGTATAATGCATGCACGATCGGCTGCTAGTCTACAATTGGTCCTTTAAGAAGTTCTTAAAAAGGTGTCATTCGAGGATGAATGTTTCCTAAGTGGGGGATATTGTAAGTACCCGAAAATGCAATAAGTCAAAGTGTATCATATCATGTGTGTCATGAGCCTGTAAGGACCTAAATTGTCTAAATATGGTGTTAATAGTCAGTATATAGAGTTTGAGAGAGTTTGGAGGTGAAATATCCAAGATGTTTGAAAGTAAGCCTTGGGAACGTGCTTCCGTTCCTTGGTATCTTTCATGAGGTTTTATGTAGTGTTTGGAGCTCAAATTGATAGGGAAGGTTCCTAGCATATATACATACCTTTTTTAGTGGAAATGTATGGTAAAAAATTCCAAAGAGCCCACCTAGGGTTCCTTTAGAGGAGCCATCGTGTGAGAAAAGCTGTCAAAAACCATTCCAAACCAACGAGGGGCATCAACGCGACGCCCTGTCGATGGGGGAAGTTGGTTGACACTCATTCTATTGAGATATTAAACAAAATGATGCCTCTCTAAAAAATATTAAGTACCTGCAGGATGGACCGTCCTCCAACCAACGGTCCGTCGATGCCCTCCGTCAATGGCCCTACAGTTTTCTCGCAGCTCACCATTATGTGAAACGGTGAATCGGGAAATTTACCCCACATACAAATAAATGCATGGGTAATTAAATTAGGTGTTTTTAGGTATTTTATGAGTATTTAAAAATAAAAGACCCCAGTAGACTCTAGAATCCAAATCAAAACCTCTCTCTCACATTAGAATTTTCAAAAACACAATAGAAGAAGAAGAGAAGTTCGGGGCAGAAGCTTAGGACGAATTCACTAAGGGTTCAAGATTGGATAAAAATATAATCTAAGGAATGTAAATATTATTCATTCATTGATTATTCCATCGATGAAGTCCCCCTAGTTTCCCTTCAACTGTGAATCCAAAGAACCCCATTCAAGAGAGGATTGTGATTGCATTGTGGGTAAGGCTTGATTGTGATCCCAATCTAGTGGGTAGCATTAAATTATGTTTATGTGAAGATTATAAGCTGTTTTCATGATATTTTCATGGTAAATTATAGTAATTAATTATGAAGGTGATCATGGTTATTTTGGGTTATTAGAGGCTAGATGAAGGTTTTATGTTGATGTTCTTAATTCAATTATATTGTGTACTATATGATCATGATTGAATAAGAACTAGGCTTAATTGATATAGATTGGTCTTGACTTGTAAAGTTTGAATTTAAACTATGTGATCTTGCATGACTTGAATTACCTCCTAATGATCTAATTGAAAGAAGAAAGCATAAAATTGAACATTGATGAAAATGAATTAGAGGTAGTAATTGTGTATGGGATGTTATGCCATTGATGATAGAGCTTTGAGGGTAAAGTTATTATGAAGAGATTATGATGAGGTTTTATTCTACACTTAGACATGAATATGATAGGAGAAGCAAGTTTTCTCACATAGATTAATTATAGGTTTACTTAAGAACCTAAAATTAACAAAGACATGATGAACTAGATTAGCTTAAATAAGGAATGTATGATTACTTCATGTATAGTAGACTTGGTGAGACAACACCAACTCATGATATCTTGAGATGTATATCTCATTATAGCTTTAGAGGGTGTACCTCACTATAAGCTTGAGATAGTAGGTCTCAAGGGTAGCTTGTGATGGTAAATCTCAAGGAGCCTTCACTTGAAATACTCATGGTTGCTTGATGTTGAGTCTCATGGAAGCTTGGGTTAGATTACTAATGATATCTCAATGTGTTGAACTGCATGGTACCTTGACTATGTTTGGACAAAACCATTTCATTGTAGCTTTAGGAGAATGATCTATACTCTCCTAATAATAGCTTAATTTGATTGTAAGGTGTATTTTATGGAGTAGCATGAGATTAGTTTCTCATGGTAGCTTAGGGTTGAGGATTCATGCTCTCCTATGGTTAGCTTGAATCTACATGATTGGTTACATGGTGGCTAGGATGGTTGTATCCTTCTTTAGTAGCTTTGTCAGTATGTTGAGATGCTTTCAATTAATGTAGGTCTATTATGGTAGTATGTTGACCTTTATAGACAATATTACAAGATAAGTTAACTTGGATTAGGTTAGTCTAAAGAAGTACTTAGTATGGATGGTAGTATGTGATGCCATCTATACATCGCACAAATATGACTTGAAGCTACCTATGACATGACCCCCTTCATGATGTATGCTTAGCTTTGATAATGACTAGGATTGCATTCGACGATATGATTGACTTAAGATGATAGTTCCTTGGTAAGATGAAGTAGGTCTATTAGAGACTCCTAAGATGACATGGAACAAGATAAGGTGACTTCAACATATGCTTAGTGTGTGAGGTAGTTTGGGATGCTTCACATACATTGTACAAGTGTGCTTTGAGGTGGCCTAGGGGCATAGTGATCATATGTTATGATCAACTTAGTCTTAATTATTAAAGTGAATTATGATCAAGAATGACCAAAGAGAGGTACTGAGCTTTGTTAGTAGTATGGGATGCTACGTTAAACTTTCACTAGTGTACTTAGAAGTGGCTTATGATATGGTTTATTTGAGTAAGAAGGAAAAAAATGGTTATGTATGAACTCTTATTAGTTTTATGTTATGATTATGTCTTTATCTCTTATGATTATGCCTATTATTGACTAACCTTTTAAAATATCTTATGGTTGGTATGATAGTTTCCATACATAGTACATATCGTACTAAAGCACATTGCCTACATGTTGTCCATGTAAGGTCTTGAGGATATTGAGTTCTTTCAAGGGTAGAGTTTCCAAGGCTTATTAGAAAGTGAAGATTGGTGAATCCTCATAGCATCCGGGGACATCAATACTTTGTAATCATTTATGTTCTTTCACGTTTAGACTTTTATTGGTTGTGACCCAAGACTATTGTACTTTTGACGCCATAAATGGTTTTTGATACATATGTTAGGCGTTTTATTAAATTACTTCTGCGTTATGTATTTGGAGAAAATGTTTTAGTTCCACACTACTTTTCATATATATGCAATGAATGATGTCTAAGGGCTTGTACAAGACCTCTACAGGTCAAGTATGTCGCGTTGCGATTCGAGAATACCACATCTTCTAGGATGTACTCTCGAGTCGTGACATTTAGTAAGTGTGAGTTTTCTCTAAGGTTTGTATGTGTCGATCAAGGGTATTGAGGTAGAACCTAAGAAGACAGATACGGTGAGGGTTGGCCTAGACCTCTGAGTTCTACTAATATTCGAAGATTTTTGGGTTTTGCCGGTTATTATAACATGTTTGTTGAGGGTTTATCCTCCATTGCTTATGCATTGACGGCTTTGACTCAAGAAAAGCTAAATTTTTTTGGTCGGAGGCTTGTAAGAAAATCTTTTAAGATTTGAAAAATAGACTAACTTCCGCTCGTGTTTGACCTTAAATGAGGGGACCGCTGGGTTTGTGGTATATCGTGACGCCTCAATAGTGGAGTTGAGATGTGTGTTCATACAACATGGTGAGGTGATTGCATATGCTTCAAGGCAACTCTAGATCCATGAAATGAATTATCCGACCCATGATCTTGAATTAGTGGAGGTAGTATTTGCTTTGAAAATATGGAGACATTACTTGTATGGGGTCCATAAGATGTTTTCACCGATCACAAAAGTGTTTAATATGTGTTACTCAAAAAGACTTGAATCTCCAATAAAAAAAATGGTTAGAACTTTTAAAGGATTTGACATGAGTGTCCTTTACCACCCCAGCAAAGACACGCACCTAAGTCAATTGTCCATGGGTATTTTGGCCGATGTAGAGGAAGAAAAGAAGGAGTTAGCTCGTGATGTGCATAGATTAGCTCGGGTAGGTATCCAACTAGTGGGTTCAACTAAGGGTGGAGTCACGGTTCATAATGGTTCCAAATCATCCTTTGTAATGGACGTGAATTCCAAGCAAGTCCCTGATCCCATGTTAGTGGAGTTTAAAGAATCGGTACTCAACAAGTCCATCAAGGATTTCTCCCAAGGGGAAGATGGGTGCTTAGGTACCAAGGTCGTTTATGTGTTCTGGATATTAATGTAACATTTTGAAAGTCCATGACCTAACCTAGAGCCTAACATGATTAACTAAACCTTAAAAGAATGTTTCTAGCCTAAATTAATGTCTTAAAACTAGTTAGGATGTTTTAGAGTCAAAACATCAAGAAACGTCCAAGACATCCGAAAACTAGTGCAATTGAACTAGTAAAATGTCCTTGGGTTTTGTGAAGGTTTGTAAGTGTTTTATGGAGTTAAAAACTTGAATAAATAGTTTAAATAGGTAAAAACATGCATATAGGTTTAAAATGTCCACGTATGACGCCCCAAGGACCGCCCTAGAGGTTCTTGAAGGGACACCACCCTTGGCAAAGCAAGTGCCAAAGCAGCAGCCAAATTGGCCTTGGCAGAAATGTCTCGCATCGCGGTCATGGTCCCACAAGAACAAAAACTTGTGGTCATCATCGCAGACACCTAGTGGACTCTTCTGTTTCAAAAATGAAGTTGGAAAATCTTGCGGGAACAGCTCCGCCTCACGAACTTGTTCCCCGATGAATATCTGAAATTTGGACTTCAAGTTTGACTTCTTTAAAAGGTCAACCTAAGTTAGGAGTATTTTGGATATTTCATAGGAGTTTTATATAATGATTTTAAATCATTTTAACTCAAATTAACTCATTCAAATAAAATTCCCAAATAAAAACTCAAAAGCTCTCACCTCTCTCTACTTTTGAAGGAACCAAGAAGTTAGAAGAAGAAAGCCAAATTTCCCAAATTTCTAATAAAATTTAGTGGATTAAATATCTATAAGGTATGGAGCCTTAAATCTTGGTATTCCTTTACTCAAGAGGTCCTTTCAAAGTTGTTTTCTAAATCACCCAATTCCAAGGGTTTTCCTCTACCAATGGGTTTTCTTCTAAAAATGAAATTGATGATTAACTGTGACAAAATGTGATTACCTATGGCTAATTAAGTATATATTGTTGAGTAATTGATGTCAAATAGGGGTATTTTGTGTGGATCGTGTACTTTCCCCAATTTCCTCAAATATAGGATCTTGCTTATGAATTGATGGGAATTGACGAGTTTATTGATTTTTATACTTGTTTTAACTATTCTAATTCATTTATGGACTGCCAAGGGTCATGTATTGTTTGTATGGAATCTAATTCTTGAAAAATTAATGATAAACCATATTCCACTAACCCTAGGTTATGGATTGATGTTGAATAGATCAGTGATGATACAATTAACTTAGTTCTTATGTTGATTACTGTTATATGATGTTATCAAGTATATTGATGGATGAATATGGTTTGGTTGATGGTAAGACCTTGAGGAAGGCTTTGAAGGTGAACTGGTAAGAACTTGTGAACGTGAATTCTTACTTTATTTATGATGACTTATACTTGATAATGATGTTACTTGAAGTGTTAGATGTGATTGGATTACTTAGGTGATGGAATGATGAACGTAATTGAAATTTTTGACAATATAAATTGTGATATTATGATTGAGGTATGATGATATAAGGTTTATTGTTAATCACTTATATGCCTTACTATGATATGATGATGATGGTGTGTGAATCTCACAAATGAAGGGTTGTATGAAAGGATATTCTCATGCAATACCTAATGATCTAAATGATATTCTGTACAATGGGGTTAGTTCCTATGACCTATATTAAGCTATGATTGATTAAGAATGACTTAAAGATATTTAAAAAAATGGACTTTAGCTTAGCACAGAGTGAACTAGTTATGAGAGGTGTCCATTCCCAATGTGGGAAGGTAGGTTCACAATGGTTCTCATGAGATAGAAATTACAATGCAATTGTTCATAAATAGGGTCTGTAGTATGTCTCCTAGTTCTTAAACTATGTTCCCCCCATAGGAATAATATCTAGTGGATCCATCTAAAACATTATGTTCGTGTTTTGGTCCTACCTTATCAAGTAGACCACCTTCTTTCGGTGTAGGGTTTCATGCCACCGGATTCCATGTTTATCTCACCTGGTCTATGTTGGTTAAGGAATTTTTTTCCGAAAGTAAAATGAATGTTATAAATTGAACTCTAATTAGGATGACTTAAGGGGTTCTTCTTACTGTGGGTAAGGGTATGTGACTCTACCTATGAATTGCACTATATGGCCTTAAGAGAAGTCCTAGTAGGATGTTTTGATGATCTTATGACTTTATTGATATGTAAATGTTGGCTTTACATGTTGATGATCCTATATTATGTTAATTTAACTTATGAATATGTTATTGGTCTATATTTCTATGTATGATGATGACTACTCATTATGCTATGTCAGATGAAGTTAGGTATTATTTACGATCTCTTTACTTTATTGGTTGACTATGTGGGGTTATGGGACTTTAAATAGAAATTATCCTTATAGGCTTGGGAAGAGTTTGTGAGTGTGTGTCGTGTATGATATGATGATGTGAACTCTTGTACATGTTTTGTGATGATGTAGGAGTTACTTTGGTATGATCTTGATATGCTACTATTCATGGTCATATGACCTTATGTTTATAGTATCCATGTTGCGTTGACTTTGTGGATGATGTTGGTCTTGTGTTTCATATGAACATGTCTTAATGAATATGTGATCATTGGCTTGCATATGTTCTTATTTGTGCATTCAAGATTTCAAAAGTGACATAGCATGACTTTGAACTATATGTCCCTATAAGCATGATTTCAAATGGTTTATGTGCATATATCAATACATAAAAAAAGTGGTTGTATAACCCATATTCTTTATGTTTTTACAAATATGTAGGTCCCTGCCATTGAGTTCCTAGGAGGTCGATTGAAGAAGATTTCGACTCTTTTCTCGCAGTGTTTGTAGGTTCTCATGTTCGAGGATATTGCGTTTTCCACATTCTAGCTTTGAAGTTGTTGTTTCATAAAGACATTGGTCATTCATTTATCAATTGAAACATTGATGTAAGCCTATAATGATATATTGACATTGTATTGCCTATGTACAACAATTCTACTCGTTCAGGTGGTTTTATGTGAGACGATAATAGTAGACTATTTCCTATGTATTGGTGTATGTTGTCAAAATGAGAAGCCTATGTAATCTTCCTTTGCGGGGAGTTTAAGTTAACTCCATAAGTAGTATGTTACAGGTCTATGTAAACTTCATTATACAAAAGTTTTAACTTTTTCCGCATTTTTAACCTATGAAATGTAATGACGCTAAGAGACTAGTCTCAGTCCTCTCTGAGGACGACGATGCCGGTTACGGCTAGGGGGCGCTTCCCGGTCGTGGAAAACATGATATAAAGAGAATGAGATTGAAATAATCTTAGGGTTGATGTCTCACTAAACCACGTCTAGTTAGAGTCTTGTTCATGGGTGTGAAGTGCTCTACACTTATGAATGAGAGGCTATGTGATGCTTAGGAATTCTCACTTTTGGCAATCTTGAAACTTGTGCCTTATGAGTTGAAACTCTAAGTGTCCCTTTATCTTTTAATCCTTTTCTTGTTGATATAGGAGATGAATACGAGAAGGACGGCTGCAAGGAAAATCGAGGAAGATTTGGCTAATGCGGGAGTTCCGAAAACCATGTCCCTCCACAAGGTAATCAAGTGCCTCCTCAAGACCAAGATCCAATAATTCCTCCACCTAAAATTGATGGAAATATAACTTCGGCGTTTGTGACTTTGGCCCAAGCCATGAAGGCTCAAGCGAATAGAAAGGTTTGACCCCGTGTTCAACCAAATACTAGTACCATGGCTTCCTGCTTGAAGAATTTTACTAGGATGAACCTTCCTATGTTCTATGGGTTGAAAAAGAATGAAGACACTCTAATCTTCCTTGATGAGTTCTACAAGATTCCTTATGCTATGGGGTTAATTTTGAATGAAAAGGACGAAGCAGCTTCCTACCAACTCAAGGACATAGCTCAAAAATTGTACACCTAATGGAGAGACAATAGGGCCATAAGATCAAGTCCTATGACTTAGGAGGTGTTTAGAAGGGCTTTCCTTAATCGTTTCTTTCTAGGGTGAAAAGGGAGGTGAAAGTGGATGAATTCATCAACCTTCATTAAGGAGGTATGAGTGTGCAAGAGTACTCCTTAAAGTTTACTAAATTTTCCAAATATGCTCCTTCCTTGGTATCTAATCCTAGGGATGAGATAAGTCGCTTTGTGACGGGAGTGTCTGATGACTTAGTTGAAGAGTGTTGTTTGACGATGCTACATAACAATATGTATATCTCTCGGTTGATGATTCTTTCTCGACAAGTCAAGGAGACTAAACTCAAGAGGAAGATTAGGGAGTTTGAGAGGGCCAAGACTTATGAGGGAGGTACTTCCAAGGGTAGGCTTGAAATTCAAGAGAAGTTTAGGTTCAAGAAGAGGGTTTCTGTTTAGAGGGCAAACTAATCCACCTAAATTTCGTGCGAGAAGTTAACCCAACCTAATGGCAGTTAAGTCTCACTTAACTAAGTCCTTTCGCAGCCTATTCTGCCTAACGTTCAAGGATGTTTTTCTTCTTTTATGACTTATATTATTTTGCAGACTTTAACACGAAATAAACACATAAACATACGGGCAAACCCAGACTTTATATTTATTATCAAAATAATACAAAGGACTCACTCGTAGAACAACAATTATGTCCAACTTCAATTTCGACTTCAACTTAAGGCACATTCACAAGTCGATTGTTGCCTTAGTCACTTAAGCCCTCACTTTTTATTCTGAGTGTCTTGGTGAAATTCCATGCTTAATATTCCCTCTTTAACCTTAGGATAACAAGTCTATCCTCCTTACTTACACAAATTCGTCCAACATCAAGGTTGTCCGTTCATAGACCGTGTTGCAGCCTTGTGTTTTACACTGGATAGTGTTGTGACACATGTGCAACACTTGTCAAATGCTTTTCCTACTCAAATATAATTAAGTTGACATCTCCAAATGATCAGAAACATTCAAAAAATCAAATTCAATAAGCATACAAGAGATACAATGAATCTGGACACAAGCAGATATAAAAGGTAACTGTTGCATGTACTTGACCTGTGACTTGGTTGACTGAATTTCGGCCCTTTTCTGCAATTTCCTTCAAGATTTATGACTCCAATATAGTTCCCAAAACATTTTATAGTCATTGCCTCAATAAAGTCCACCCAAATCCATCCGCACATTTTCCAATCCTGCACACAACCGACGCTCTACCATTGCCTACCGTTGCCTCGCTTTGACTTGTTAACTTTTAACCCGCTCGTGCCATTTCTTATATTATTGCTGAGTTTTATTTGCAATTCACAATGCTTCAATTTAACTCTGCTTAATTTTCCTGCATTTCATTAGACCATGTGATTTTCGTATGCCAACTTTGTCCACAACCGATGTTGGCCAGCGCCCAAGTGATTCCATGGGCTATTGCCTTGCCAATGCCCATGTCATGTCCTAAAACTGTCCTACCAACATATTTTAAACCCATTTGACCATGAGAACACTGTTCTCACACTATACATGTTTGATTCCACCCGCATTTTGCCTTTTGCCAAAGTCATTCATGCTAACCCTTTGCCACACCCATGTCTATGTCGAGTCATTTTGTCAGGATCCTTACACACTTCCCCCATTTAATAAAACTCGACGTCCTCGTCAAGAAAATATTTCATCTGAACCTATTTGGGTTCCGAAAAAGGATCATATCCTTTCCATTATCTTTATCTTCAACAAATGCCAAAGAGTTTACTTTTGACGTTTCTGCCTCATTGTTCTTATCCTTTTCCAATTCGGCAGCATGTATGGTATTTACTTTCACTTGCATTGGAAATTCCCTTTTCAAATGTGGACCACCACAATTAAAGCATCCTCCAAACTTTCCCTTCTGTTTTTGAAAAAAAGACTTGTCTAGTTTTCCTACCTTCATCTTCCTTTTCGGCAGCTTGGACCTTCCCATTTTTCTTCCACTCTTTCCCCTTTTCTTTCTGCTTGAAGTGAGAAGAATCCCTTGGGTCGCCACCCTCATCAAAGTCAGCCAACTTGTCTGCTGCCACTATGACAGATTGAGAGTTTGAACATTCTATCTCTTTCACTATCTTTGTACCCATCCTTCCAACCCGCTTATGAAATAGTCCAACTTTTCTTCTTCGACCATGTTTCCTATGTTCAACATCATGGACGAAAATTCCTTGATATAATCCCTCAATGTGTTGCATTGTCTCAAATGTCGCAGACCATCCCTTGCCAACCAAGACAAATTTCTTGGAAGTAATTGAGTTTTCAATTCTTTCTTTAACATTTCCACATTTCAATTTGTGACAAATTTGAACCTTCTACTTCAGCAACCCATGTTCTCCACCAAACCTTAGCATCATCACTTAAATAAATTGTTGTGACTGACACCTTTTTATCATCTTGAACCTTTGCTGCCTTGGAGTAGTTTTCGATATCCCTAAGAAAGTTCTCTAATTCCTTGGCACTCCACACACCATTGTAAGCCTTCGGTTTTGGAACCTCCATTGTTATGGGGCAACTTTATCTTAGAACGCCCGACGTAGAAAAACAACTTCACCATACAGATCTTATTTCTCCCTGCGAACAAGTTCAATCTCTTGTTGGGAAGTTTCCTGTTTGGATGCATATTCAGCCCCCAACAACAAAAAATTTTTGTTCATCACCTCTTTAGTCAAGGTTAATTCTACCTTCACTCTTTGTATTTGATTAACCAGATCAACCAAGTCCTCCCTATCATTTGTTCTACCAATTAGTGCTTCCAATCGTTTAACCCTCTCCCGTAGTTCAGCGTTTCCCCAATGATTGAATAATCTAAGAACCGCTCTGATACCAATTGTTAAGAGGGAAGTCTACTCCACCAAAATTTCGTGCAAGAAGTTAGCCCAACCTAATGGAAGTCAAGTCTCACACAACTCAGCCCCTTCCACAGCCTATTCTGCCTAACGTTCAAGGACGTTTTTCTTCTTTTATGACTTAGATTATTTTTTAGACTTCAACAGGAAAGCAACACATAACCATACGGGCAAACCCAACCTTTATATATATAATCAAAATAATAAAAAGGACTCACTCGTTGAACAACAATTCTGTCCAACTTGAACTTCGACTTCAACTTAAGGCACAATCACAAGTCGATTGTTGCCTTAGACACTTTAAACCCTCACGTTTAATTCTAAGTGTCTTGGTGAAATTCCATACTCAATCTTACATCTTTCACCTTAGGATGAAAAGTCTATCTTCGTTACTTGGCCAAATTGGTCTAACACCAAGGCTGTCCATTTACAGACCATGTGGCGGCATTATGTTTTACATTGCATAGTGTTGTTACACTTGTGCAAACTTGTCAAATGCTTATCCTACTAAAATATAATTCATTTGACATCCACAACTGATAAAAAACATTCAAATTTGAATTGAAAAAGCATAGAAGAGATACAACAAATCTAGACACAAGCAGTTACAAAAAGGTAACCGACGCATGTGCTTCACATGTGACTTTGTTGACTTGATTTTTGCCCTTATCTGCAATTTCCTTCAAGATTTTTTGACTCCAATACAATTTCTAAACATTTTATAGTCACTGAATCATCAAATCCCACTTCAATTCATCCGCATATTTTCCATGCCTGACACCACCGACGCCGTGTCGCTGCCTCGCTTTGGCCTTGTTAACTTTTATTCCACTCGTGCCATTTCTAATATTTTTGCTGAATTTCATTAAAAATTGGAGATTCTTCAATGTAAATCTTCTTAATTTTCCCGCATTTAACCAGACCATGTGATTTTCGCATGCCAACTTTTTCCACAACCGATGTCGGCCAGCGCCCAAGTCATTCCATGGTCTATTGTCTTGCCAACGTCCATGTCATGTTTTAAGACTTTCATACCAACATATTTTTGAACGCATATAAACATGTCAACAATCTCACACAACATATGTTTGATTCCACCGACATTTTGGCTTTTATAAAAGTTATTCATGTCAACTCTTTGCCACAATCATGCCTATGTCGAGTCATTTGGTCAGGACCCTTACAAAGTTCCCCCACTTAATTAATCTCGACATCTTTGTCGAGGACATCATTCATCTAAACCTATTTGTGTTCCGGACAAGGATCATATCATGTCCATTATCTTTATCTTCAACCAACGTCAAAGAGTTTACTTTTGACGTTCATTGTTCTTTTCCTTGTCCAATTCGGTAGCAAGTATGACATTTACTTTCACTTTCACTTGACAATACCTTTCCAAATGTGGACCACCAAAACTAAAGCATCCTCCAAACTTCCCCTTCTGTTTTGGAAAAGAAGACTCCCCTTTTGTAGTTTTCCCACCTTCATCTTCCTTTTGGGCAGCTTTGCCCTTCCCATTTTTCTTTTATTTTTTCCCCTTTCTTTCTTGCTGTAGTGCGAAGAATCCCTTGGGTCGTCACCCACATCGAATTCAGCAAACTCTTCTGCTGCCACTATGGTAGAATTGAGAGTTTGAACATTCTGTCTCTTTAACTCTCTTTGCGCCCATCGTTTCAACTCGCTTATGAAATAGTGCAACTTGTCTTCTTCGACCATGTTTCCTATGTTCAACATCAAGGACGAAAATTTCTTGATATAATCCCTCACTGTATTGCCTTGTCTCAAACATCACAGACCATCCCTTTCCAACCAAGACAAATTGCTTGGAAGGAATTGAGTAATCAATTCTTTCTTTAACGTTGCTACATTTCAATCTATGGAAATTTCAATCTTTCTACATTAGCAACCCTTATTCTCCACCAAACCTTAGCTTCATCAGTTAAATACATTGTTTTGACTGACACATTTTCATCATCTTGAACCTTTGCTTGCTTGAAGTAGTTTTGATATCCCAAAGAAAGTTCTCCAATTCCTTGGCACTCCTCACACCATTGTAAGCCTTTGGTTCTGGATCCTTCATTCTTATGGGGCCAATTTTTCCTTATAATGCCCGACGTAGAAGAAGAACTTCAGTACGCAGATCATATTTCTCCCTGCAAAAAAGTTCCATCTCTAGTTGGGCAATTTCATGTTTGGACACATATTCTGCCTCTAACAACAAAACATTTTAGTTAATCACCTCTTTATTCAAGGTTAATTCTGCCTTCACTCTTTGAATTTGAGTGACCAGATCAAACAAGTCCTCCTTATCATTTGTTCCGCCAATTAGTGCTTCCAATCGTGTTACCCTCTCTCGTAGTTCAGCATTTCCTCCAACAATCGAATAATCTAAGCAACTACCAATTATTAAGAGGGAAGACTACTCCACCTTAATTACCTGCAAGAATTTAACCCAACCTAATGGTATTCAAGTCTCACTCAACTCAGCCCCTTCCGCAGCCTATTCTACCTAAGGTTTAGGGATGTTTTTCTTCTTTTCTGACTTAGATTATTTTTAAGACTTCAACATGAAGTCAACACATAAACATACGGGCAAACCCAACCTTTATTTATAATAAAAATAATTCAAAGGACTCACTCGTTGAAGAACAATCTGTCCAACTTCGACTTCGACTTTGACTTCAACTTAAGGCACAATCACAAATCGATTGTTGCCTTTGACACTTCATAAAACCCACGCGTTATATTCTAAGTGTCTTGGTGAAATTCAAGACTTAATATTCCCTCTATCACCTTTGTATAACAAGTCTATCCTCCTTTTCAGCCAAATTCGTCCAACACCAAGGCTAACCATTCAAAGACTATGTGGCAGCTTTGTGTTTTACATTGCATAGTGTTGTGACACATGTGCAACACTTGTAAAATGCTTATCCTACTAATATATAATTTTTTTTGACATCCCTAACTGATAAGAAACATTCAAAAAACGAATTCAAAAAGCATACAAGAGATACGACGAATCTAGACACAAGCGGTTACAAAAAGATAACTGCCGCATGTGCTTGACTTGTAAGTTGGTTGACTGGATTTCGGCCCTTTGCTGCATTTTCCTTCAAGATTTGGGACACTAATACAATTTCTAAAATTTTTATAGTCATTGCCTCATCAAAGTCCACCCATATCAATCCGCAAATTATCCGTGCCTGCACACCAGTAACGCCCTACCGCTTCCTATCGTGTCCCCACTTTGGCCTTGTTAACTTTTAATACACTCGTTCCATTTCTTATATTGTTGCTGAATTTTATTCACAATTGACAATGCTTCAATTTGAATATGCTTAATTTTCCCGTATTTCTCCAGACCATGTGATTTTCGCATTCCAACTTTGTCCATAAACGATGTCGGCCAGCACCCAAGTTATTCCATGGGCTATTGCCTTGCCAACACCCATTTCATGTCTTGAAACTATCCTACCAACATATTTTTAACCGATTTGACCTTGCCAACACTCTACTCACACTACACATGCTTGATTCCACCCGTATTTTGGCTTTTGGCAAAGTCATTAAAGCCAACCTCTTGCCAAACCCATGCCTATGTCGAGTCATTTGGTCAGAACCCTTACAAACTTCCCCCACATAATTAAACTCGACATCCTCGTCGAGGACATCATTCATCTGAACTTATTTTGGTTTCGGACATGGATTATATCATGTCCATCACCTTCATATTCAACAAGACGTTTCTGCCTAATTGTTCTTTTCCTTTTCCAATTTTGCAGCAAATATGAAATTTACTTTCACTTGCACTGGATGGTCCCTTTTCAAATGAGGACAACCATAAGTAAATCATCCTCCAAACTTTCCCTTCTCTTTTGGAGAAGAAGACACCCCTTGTCTAGTTTTCCCACCTGCGTATTCCTTTTCGGCATCTTGGCCCTTCCCATTTATCTTCCAGTCTTTTCCCTTTTGTTTCTACTTGAAGTGTGAAAAATCTCTTGGGTCGTCACCCTCATTGAAATCAGAGAACTTGTCTGCTGCCACTATGGCAGAATTGAGAGTTTTAACATTCTGTCTTTTTAAATCTCTTTGTGCCCATCATTTCAACCCACTTTTGAAATAGTGTAACTTTTCTTCTTCTACCATGTTGCCGACATTAAGCAACAAGGACGAAAATTCCTTGATATAAGCCCTTACTGGCTTGTTTGAACGTCGCATCCCATCCCTTGCAAACCAAGACGAATTGCTTGGAAGGAAATGATTTTTCAATTATTTCATTAACATTTCCACGTTTCAATCTGTGGCAAATTCAAACCTTCTACATCAGTTACCCTTGTTCTCCACCAAACCTTAGCATCATAACTTAAATACATTATTGTGAATGACACCTTTTTTAAGCAATTTGAATTTTCGTTACCTTGAAGTATTTTTCGATATCCCAAAGAAACTTCTCCAATTCCTTGGCACTCCTCACACCATTGTAAACCTCGGTTCTAGAAACTTCATTCTTACGGGGACAATTGTTCCTTACAATGCCCCACATAGAAGAACTTCTCCATGCAGACCTTTTTTCTCCCTGCAAACAAGTTCCATCTCTTATTGCGAAGTTTTGTGTTTGGATGCATATTCTGCCTCAAACAACAAAACTTTTTCATTCTTCAACTCTTTAGTCAAGGTTAATTCTACCTTAACTCTTTGAATTTCAGTTACCAGATCAACCGAGTCCTCCCTATAATTTGTTCAAACAATAAATGCTTCCAATCTTGTCACCCTCTCCCATAGTTCAGTGTTTCCAGCAACAATCAAATAATCTAAGCAACGCTCTGATACCAATTCTTAAGCGGGAAGACTATTCCACCTTAATTTCATGCAAGAATTTAACCCAACCTAATGGCAGTTAAGTCTCACTCAACTCAGCCCCTTTCGCAGCCTTTTCTGTCTAACATTCAAGGACATTTTTCTTCTTTTATGCCTTAAATTATTTTTCAGACTTCAACAGGAAATCAACACATAAAAATATGAGCAAAGCCAACCTGTATATGTATAATCATATCATACAAAGGACTCACTCATTGAACAATAATTCTGTCCAATTTCGACTTCAACTAAAGGAACAATCGAAAGTCAATTGTTGCCTTAGACACTTTTTAAAACCCACATATTTTATTCTAAGTGTATTGGTGAAATTCAATACTTAATATTCCCTCTATCACCTTAGTATAACAAGTTTATCCTCCTTACATAGCCAAATTTGTCCAACACCAACACTGTCCATTTATAAACCATCTTGCTGCTTTGTGTTTTACATTTCATTATGTTGTGACACATGTGCAACATTTGTCAAATACATAGCCTACTAAAATATTATTCAATTGACATCCCCAACTGATAACAAACATTCAAAATTTTAATTCAAAAAGCATACAAGTGATATAACGAATCTAGACCAAAGCGATTACAAAAAGGTAACCGTTGCATGTGCTTGACATATGACTTGGTTGACTGGATTTCGGCCCTTTACTGCATTTTCCTTCAATATATTTGACTACAATACAATGCCTAAACATTGTATAGTCATTTCCTCATCAAAGTCCACCCGAATCAATCAGTACATTTTCCATGCTTGCACAGCACCGACGCCCTGTCGCTGCCTCGCTTAGGCCTTGTTATCTTTTAATCCACTCGTGCCTTTTCTTATATTTTTGCTGCGTTTCATTCACAATTGACAATGCTTCAATTTAGATCATCTTATTTTTCCCGCATTTAACCACTCCATGTGATTTTTTGCATGCCACCTATTTCCACAACCGATGTCGGCCAGCGCCTAAGTCATGGCATGGGCTATTCCCTAGCCAGCGCCATGTGATATCTCGATACTATCCTACCAACCTATTTTGAAACCATTTTAACATGCCAACACTCTGTTCACACAATGCATGCTTGATTTCACCCACATTTTGGCTTCTGGCAAAGTCATTCATGCCAACCCTTTGCCACACCCATGCCTATGTCGAGTCATTTGGTCAGGACCCTTATTGTTTCCAAGAAATTTCCTTTCAATTTCCCTAAGGTAAAATGAGAGGGTGTCTAACCCTAAGTATCAAAAGGCGTGAAGAAAAATTAACCTTGCAAGAAATCTACTTGTGCCAAGTGTGGTAAAAAGCATTGGAGTGAGTGTCTAGTTGGGAAGGAAAATTGCTTTAGGTATGGCAAGAGTGGCCATAAGGTTAGGTTTTGACCTAATGTGAGGATTCAAGAGAAGGGTGTAACAACCCGAAAAAGGCCTTGCTAAGTAATTTCTAACATACCTAGAATGCCTAGATTAGACCGGGTTCACACGGATTGATGCGCATGGAACCAGACCTCTGAACCTGCACCAGCCAAGCCAATCAACTTGGTGAGTTAGTTGAGCTAGACAACGTTGGGACCAGCCATGTAGGGAACTCAAATATTAAGATTCACCCGGACGAGTCCTAACCAGACATGAAAGGGGTGATCTTAAGTTTGGAGGGTCTTGGGGTAAAATGGTCTTTTCTAGGCTAATGGTATTATCTTAATTACCCTTAAGATTTAATTAATTAATCAATTAATTAATGTGAGTAATGGAAAATTCGGATAGGGTTGACCCGAATTTGACCCTTTTTGTGAGTTAAGTTTCACCCGGTTTCGATCCTGGGTGGAAGCAATGTTAAATATAATTAATTTATATTAATTATCTGATTTAAGTAAGGGCATGATTAGTCATTTAACCTAACCCTTTAAAAAATCAGATTTTTAATAATAAATGGCAAGGAGTCCTAGTTTGACTAAGTCTTCAACTAAAACTCCTACTCCTACACCTTACTCCCATCTCTCTCCACTCTCATTCTCACGTCTCTCCACACTCCTTCTCACGCTCATCATCAGAAAAAAGAACAAAAATTAAACTTCATCACTAGAAACCCCTTTCCCAAGATACCCCTAAGAATCAGTCGAATTCTAATCCGCAAACTAGGAATGTTCCCCTTTGCATGTCCCTGTCACTAGCTTCCAACGATTGTCGTACGTTGGGTATGATTGCTGGTAGAATATAGGAATGTAAAGCTGTTTCGTTATGATTATGTTCATGTATGTATGTTCGAAATTATGTGATGATCAACATATGCAAAATGTGTGTGCAGCCGTGTTCTTGGTCATGGTTTGGAGAATAAAAATGGCATGTTAAAACCTTGTGTTTTTGTATAAAATTACATGAAAATAATGCATATAATAATGTACGAAATGACTAAATAATTTGCCATAAAAATCCAACATATACATGTTGAGGAAAAGTGGATTAAAAAGATGATCAAATTTCCAAAAATCTTGAAATTGGTCTCGGCATGGGCAGTGTGGAGTAGTTTGATTTTTAATTTTTTTTAAGAGGTGACGTCATTAGGGATTGAACCCAAGACCTCATCAACTACAAGCTACTTAAAATTCAATAATAAAAATGAGGTAAGGGGGACTCGAATTGGGGTAAGGATCAAGTGAAAGAATGAAAGAGGGAATGAATTAAAAATTGAGGTGTGTGGGGTGGAACCCACAACCTCTCGTAAAGCTGAGAAAGTTAGGAGAAAAATTAAAGAAAAATCAATTGAGGTTGTGGGGGATCGATCCCACAACCTCTTGGCCTCAAATGAAAAGGGAAAGAAAAGAAAAAAAATTAAACGAGAAGTGTGGGCTTTGGGGATCGACCTCGGGTCCCCAAGCCCAAAATTTTAGATCAAAAATTAGTACATTACTAAGTGTTGCCCAAGGGATTTGAAATCAGGTTCCCTTGCCCAACTCCGTATTGATACATAAGTCTTACGTGCATAAATATTTAATGAATGCTGCCCATAGGAATCTAACTCGAGACCTTGGCATACTTACAAGATACATATGTCTTGTACCGCATAATCATGGGTAAATATGATTCAATTAGATGAAATAAACGAAGCCTCATGGCTTATACGTATTGGTTCATAAGTACATCGTACGTTTAAAAATATGTGAACCTAAGATGTATGTGATGAAATTATATGGCCTCAGGAGGGCTAACTATGAGTGTGAAACACAGTAAAAGGCCAAATGAATTGGCATATGAGAAATGAACATTCACGTAAAGGGGTGAGTAATTATAAAAACCTAATATGCTAAAGTTAATGAATGTGGTGACTTTATGATAAGAGGCTAATATGAAAGACGAGATCAATCTTAAATGAGCGTAAGTAAATGTTAACAAAAACAGTACTCACGTACGAGAGTGTAAGATTATTAAAGAGAACTGTCTCTAAGAAACAATATAATAAAAGTATTGGTATCAATTCACACTTAATACTAATGATGAGACGAGAAATCATCTAATGAGCAATGATTCCCTCATGCTAGAAGCCAGCTTCTATGATGTGTGAGATGAATATAATTGAACTTTATACGGAGCACCGATAGGCTAGCTCTGAGTCACGATTCCTTCTTTCGTGAAGGCTGAGGTTTGTATAAGTCTCATGATATGAGAGTGTCCGTTTAGTAGGGTATAGGTCTCCTTATATCTCCTAGTCGTTGAACCTATGCATCAAACATAGGGTTCTAGCAGGGTTCAATTCCCTATACACTCTAGCATGTTTTTGTTTCACTTTGGCCGGTGATTCCACCTCTTTTCGGTGTAGGGTAGACACTGGATTTCATGGATCTTACATGATCTATGTCGGTTAAAGTTATATTTTCCAAAGAAAGAATGAGGCCAACCTCAAGTAATGCACACAAAGAAATAAATGATACCAAAGGTGTTTGTGTAGGATAATCAAGAGGTGAACTAGACTCAAGTAATAACACCAGGTCATTCTTGGTCATTGTGCAGTGAACCTGATGAAAGTCTTAAACAAAATCCTAGGTATACGAATGAATGAAAATGAAGTACGTATAAATGAATGAAGCAGACTCTATGTTTGCAAAAGAACGCTCCCACGTTGAGATCCCATATGTTGAGCCCTCAATTGGGAAGTCCTAATGATAAGACCGTGATTCCAAGGTCTCATGATATAGAATGGATGATATGTGATATATGTTTGTACAATATTAAATATATTATGTGTTGTGTGCAATATGAAAAGAATGGTAATACATGCTATTATCATAGCATGATTTTCCTAATCTGATTTGGCAAGTTCAACGAACTTGGCTTTCCATAATTCATAATCATTAGGAGAGAGATATTCTTTATCATGCATGTCCTTGGTGTGTACTTGCATACACCCATACTTAGTAAAAGTGTGTACTAATCCCATACAATCCTCTACTTTTAGGTGCAGGTACAGGTGGACGCTAGAGACTACGAGACTACGTTGACACTATTCGCACGTGGAGCATTCAGCCAGACTTGGTAGGTCCTCATGCTTTAGAGGATGCTTATTTTTTATATTCTATCATAGATGTAGGCATGATATAGTGGAGGACTTTCCACTAGCATTTATTTCTTACTTATTTTTGATGTTGTATTGGTGCCATTTTGGTAACTTTATGTTTATGCAGTTATGAACTATTTCCTTCATTTGAATATCTCATTATTAGATGGTTGTTATGAACTGATGTTATATAATGCAATTCTTACTATGAAGTCTATGTATAATTCGAAGAAACAAAAGTTTTAAATGTTCCGCTAACATTAACCTATACGATGTTATGCTGACGTATGTAGGGTTGTCCGCAACCTCCTAGAGGTCAACGATGCCGGTTTCAACTAGGATATAGATCCCGGTCATGACAAACGTAGTCTTAGAGCATTAGGTTTAATTCCAAGGATAATAATTTCACCTCTACCACATCGAGTAGTTTCTAACTTATGGAAGTGAAGTGCAACACTATCATGAATTAGAGACTGCATGATGCATAGGAAAATTTCCCTTCTTCTGATCTTATCGTGCTTTCCTTAATCCCTGATTTCTTGGTGTTATGAGCGTATCTAACATCAACACTTTTTTTTCAAGAAAATGAACACAAGGGGAAACACTGTTCAGGGAAGAGTAGCAGCAGCTACTGTGGGCAACTAAGTTCCAGCCCAGGCTCCAACTACAGGAGTGGCCATGCCAGTTAACCCAGCTGGATTGAGTGATTCGGAGGTGCGGACATGTTTGGTACAGATGCTCAAGCCATCACTGTGCAGGCTCTGGCTATGACGGCCTAGGCCAACAGACTGGAGGTTTAGCGGGAGAACCCACAAGCCCACATCATGGCGAACATGTTGTGAGATTTTACGAGGATGAATCCTCCAATCTTTACAGGATCTAAGACTGCAAAGGATTCTCAGGAGTACTTGGAGTAGGTCCAGATGATTCTGGTGGCAATGGGGGCCATGGAGATTGAGAATGCCGAGCTGGGGAAAAAGTCGTACCAGTTGAAGGATGTTGCACAGGCTTGTTGCAAGATGTTGCAACATGGGAGATGTTTTAGACAACCTTTCAGGAGAGGTTCTTCCCCAGAGAGATGAGGGAGGCTAAGGTTGAGTAGTTCATCAACCTTAAGTAGGGCTCGATGACTGTCAGGGAGTATTTCTTGAAGTTTGTTAAATTGTCTAGGTATGTGATACGCTCAAACTTACTTCTCAAATAAGAAGTAAAGCGGTCGTATCAAGTAAAGAACCCAACTAATGAGGCTGCGGTCGATCCCACGATGAAAATAGTTCAGACATAACTTTATTCTATTATTAGTATTATGTTGTCAACTATTTCCTTAGAAAACAAAAGACAGAATAGGGGGTTTTTAAATCTAAATTAATGAAAATAATTAACTAAATTAAAGTAAACAACTAAAAGATTCAAATCTCGAATCTTAATCAATTAATAAAAGTAACTAGGGCTTAAGTGTTCCCCACAGGTTCCTAACTTGATAATTCTAACTATAACAATTCTTTCCTAGTATCTTGCATGTAAAGTGAAAAGTTATGTATCTCTAAATCCTTGGTCCGGCATCTAGAAAATTTAACTCCGCACCTTGGTCCGTCTACGTGTGTTGCTACACTAATCCTTACCTTTACCATATATTAAGCATTGTGTTCGATATTTGACTAAGTCATTACCTCGTACCAACCGACACTAGCCTATTAGATAGTGTACACTAAATCTATGTTGATAATTCTTTTCCTATTATCTACCTCCTTGGTCCGGCAAGTAGCATTAAGGCGAGTTCTAACGTTGGGCATCCGTTAAAAAGACTTCTAAATGAAAGAATTATCAATACATGCAAGACACTATTATAGAATTGCTATTTTAGTTAGATTTTACCTCATTATTCACCAATGGTTCCCACAACCCTAGTTATGGAGTTTAGTTACCCATGGTCATAATCACACTATTCATATATTTAATATAAGAAATCATGCACTTACTTTAATGAGAAAGAATAAAATCCAGAAATTCACTTGAATAATCAACAAAAACACCAACAATCAATTCCAGAAAAAGTGTGTCAATTACTGAAATTAATTCTTCAATACTTGAAAAAGAGAATAAAAATTATTGAAAAGTCTAACCAAAAGTCTGAAAGTCTAACCGTTTAACGAAAAGTCTTACCTAACAAATGAGGTATTTCGAACTATTTATAATAAACACAAAAACCTAATAAAAGATGGATTCTAATTACTAAAATTTTTTCCAAACGCGTCTCAGTTGACGGACCTCATGACGGACCATAGTGGTGACGATGGGTCGTCATGGCCTCCATCGTCCCATACTTAACAAATTCTTCTACTGCTTTCTTCATTACCCTCAACGAACATGTATGATGGACCGTTCCTAGCACGACGGTCCGTCGAGGGCCTCCGTTCCATAATACTTTAACTTCTTGGAATTTGGGTACTGGGACTACTCTTTGATCATTACGACGAACTAGCAGGACGGAGCGTCATGTCTATGACGGTTCATCTTGGACTTCCGTAATCCCACACTAGGTCAGACTTCCCCATCTTCCTTCAGCACCTTCTCTCCTCACTACAATGCCGCCTACGGACCGTCATAGACTCGACGGACTGTCATAAGCTCCGTAGGTGGTCTCTTCTGCATTTCTCACTCAAAAACTTCCGCGTTCATCTTTGGACAGATTTATTGCAAATAAGGAGAAACTTACATAAAAATCAATACAAAAAGGCTTTTTGATACACACTAAACTTAACGAAAAAGCATTAAAGTACCGTGAAACCACGGTACATCAACACCCTCAACTTAAATTCGTTGTTTGTCCTCAAGCGATGCACTATGACTCACTACAAAATCTTTGTACAAGAGTATCGATATTTTAGCTTTCGCAATCATTTGGCTATCAATCCCGATCATTCTCATTGTGTTTATGCATGTTATCACTATTAGTCTTGAATTATGTGGAACCAGACAATGACACAAACTCACCACGCATTGACACCTATCCTCTTCAATTTCTCACCGAGGTGCTAATATTTCCGGTATTGCAACTAGTGTCCTCACTTCAAAACAACATCCTCATTTTTCACACAATGATTTCAGTTTGAGTATAAGGATTACTTTTCAACACTCACTCTTAGAACAAATTCACAACTCATTTGTACATATTTCCATAAGCTTGCCCTTATTTTCACTGCTTTAAGTTCGCCATAAAACTCTTAGGATCACGATAGGACATTCTTAGCTTGTAACATAGGCTCAGGGTCAGGTAGGGTATATTTAGGTATACTTTAGTGACTTGTTACCCTCCTTGACATATCGGCTAAACGTACAACTTTTTATCATTTTATTTTGCCCAATTTCTCAATTTTCTTTTTTTCTTACTGTTTTCTCTTTCTTATCCTTATATGTAAGTGACTTTTTTTTAAGTCACTTCTGTTTTGTTCTTTCTTTATCTTTATTCTTTCAACCCCACTTTCCGGAGTATTCCTTATAACAGCCACCCTCAACTCATGACTTTGCCATGAGTCAAGGTTCACAATACCCACAATTGGGTCAGGGCCACGAAAAGGTTGTATTCTTCATTAGCCACCCTCAACTTAGGCTTTTGACATAAATTGAGGTGCACATGTCCAAGGAGGGACCAGGGCCAACACATTGTTCCCAGAGAATATTAGTAGGGGTGAAAAAGAAAGATCTGTTTTTTGGATCAAATCATTTGAATCAATACGGGATTAACTTCATGTGGTTTATTTTTCCTTTGGGCTCAAGATTGACTATTTTGAACAAAGGCCTATGATCCTTTCCTAATTGTTCATTTTGCCTTACTTTTAGCAAGACTAACCAGGCAAGTTCTAGCTCAGTCTCAATGGTGGACCCTTCAAATTTTCCTCAAAGTCACTTGACATTCATTACATTCCCAGATTATTAGACACCTAGTTCGAGTCTTAGATTCAACGTCATGCAGTAGTGTATCTCTATGTCATGTTAGAACCACACAATTATCAATTACTATGCCTAGTCATGCATCATTTTCAGATCGGGATATCATATTTGTTTTAGCCATCATTCTTCAGAGTTATACTATGTACACAAGATATAACATGCCGGTTCAACAATAAAAGTAATCAGTCTTTTGGGGGGGAAAATACAGGAAAGAAAACCCCAAAAGAGGATCGTTAATTTGGCTACTCAGACTTCACCCTAAAACTCACTTTCCATTTACCCCACCCCAAACAAAAACATAAGAAATTGTCCCCAATGCATAAAAAATGAAATACGAGAGTGGTAGGTGAAGCAAACCTGAGGCGCAAAGCGCCAGCGATCAGCAAGCTAGTGGGTCCAGTTCCTCGGAACCCACTACCTCTGTAGTCTGGACACCCTCAGTAGTGTCCTCATCAGCAACAACACTATTAGTCGTGCCTCCCGCTGTCTCCATATGTGTGGATCTAGATGCCCTAGTAGCTGACTCTACAACCCTAATCTTACGTTTCTACTCACCAGCAATTGAGGATCTCCTCGCAGCTCCATCTCACGGCGCTCTAATCTTCCTTGCCCTAGCCTCATCCTCCTCTCGACCCCTGCGCCTCTTAGCATGCTCTCGAGGGGGAGGTGGTGAAATCTCAGAAGTGGCGAATAAAGCATCCAACATTGTGTCCTCAGCAGGCTCTGCAGAAAGGGCTACAGACTCAGGCACACTAGAATCTAGGATCATATCAAGATCTGCTCGCAAACTCTCAACCGCAGTCTGAAGGGTCGACACGTCCACCGGAGGGGCTGGCAGGGCTAGCACCCGTAACATAAAATTGTCTAAGCGCTGATGAACCTCTGCTATCTTCCTCTCTGTGTGTTGTGCCATCTTATGCTCCAAGCGCTCCTTCGCCTCAACAATAGATCTATGCATCCAAGGCTGGATGTGATGCAGAAGTGTGTCCATCTGAGCCTCTAGTTTCTCGACCCTAGCAAGCGGGACAAGAGCGGGGGAAGGGGCTGAGCGAGAGGAGCTTGGGGCAGTGCTACTACCCGGGATTGACTCGACCGCGGTAGTGTAAGTGGTTGTTGAAGTAGCCTGCGTAGCCGTTCGAGTGTGCGCTATAGTATCATCAAGATTCTCACCAAGTGGAGGCACCTCTGCATGGAGCCAACTCATTGTCCTCATCCCTGATGAGTCCGATATCAACAGTGCCTTGCGGAGTCTTGAGCTGATCAATGTGCCAGATTGGCACACCTGCGGACCTGCACAATGAAAATACCATGCACGGAAAAGGGAAAGTAGTGGTGACCTTGAAATCCCTCTCGTGCATGACTGCCTAAAGAAGCTAAGCGAAGTCAACCTGAAACCCGGCCATCATCGCTACCATCAGAACTGCACGATCCCATGTTACTATATTATCTGCAGCCGTGGGGGAGAGGCAGTGGCGGACAATTAACCATAGAAACATAGTCGTGAAGGTGAAGTTAGCCTTCCTGATGGCTCCTATTCGGCTCCATTACCCAGTCGGCAGCCTCTCCAACAATAGATAAGTGCTGGGTCGTCCACCTCTTTGTGGTCTCTCTCAGCGATGGCTCACGCAAAAAACAGCCCTCTTTAACAATTTGCCACCTGTAGTCGAACTCGGATGTAAGAGGGGTCCTGTTGGTACCAACATCCTTGCCGTACAGTTATCGGCGGATGGCAGGCAGGGAGATGTCGACCTGTTTGTCGCGTACTCTGACGTGCTCAAGTGGGGCCCTTTTGGCGGGAGCAGCCCACCTATCGATTTGTGATTGTAGAGTAGCCACATAAGATGCGTAAAACTCTCGGACCAACTCCTCGCTGTAGCAGCCAAAAGAACGAGCCGTCCACTCTAGCCGGTGTTTGGTGAAGACAGCATGGATATCTGGCATGGTGGGGAGACTTCCCATAAGGACCCGCCTCTCTAGTGTAAGGGTCCGTGTCATGACACCTTTATCATTTAGAAACATGGCTTCTGAATACACTTGGTATTGCCCGTCGACACACCACCGGTTGGGATGGTCGGCAACCAGGACGGGAACTCCAATCGGTGAGCCTGGAGTGGAATCAAGACTGTCAGCCTCATCAGACGAGGCAGACTGTGCAGTCGTGGCGGGTGCAGAGACTTCTGCGAAGACGGAGGCTTTCTCCGACCACAAAACTCCTAATGAACCAGACGCTCCTTCTTCTTGTGTAGCTAACCCAGAAGGTGTGCCGGTCAGTGTGCGCTCCTCATCATACTGGGAGGTAGTGACTACGTCGGATGCCACCTTTTTAGGCGTAGCTCTAGTTGCACGTGCAACTCGTGCTGGAGTGGCAGAGCGTGGGGGCAGGTACTCCGGGTCATGCTGATCATCAGAGCCTATAACCAGTCGAGCAGAAGGGGCGACAGACTTTGAACACCCACGTGCGTAAACTCGATCTTGTTTCGGTGCCATTAGAGATAGTACCTATAAAGAATCATTATTAATACTAGAAGGAGCACACAAGACGAGCAAAATACTCAAAGAGCAAATATCTAATGACATCTCTGTAGTAGCAGTGAAACACGACGAACTAGATGACAGCCGGTCGTGAGGATGGTGGACCGTCATGGGGTCCGTCATGTCTTACTTCAACAATGTTCATTTGGAGACTCTCACAAGGAAATTCTCTGACAGTTATGACGGATAAGCAGGACGGACCGTCATGATAATGACGGTCCATCGTCGATCTCCGTCGTGGGCACTTAGAAAAATTATAGAGACCCTTAGGAGAGGGGTCCCTGATCGTCATAACGATTGTGCAGGACGGACCATCGAGGGTACGATGGTTCGTCGTATATGTCCGTTAGTGGACACTTAGAAAAAAATAGAGACCCTTTGGACAAGGGTCTATGACAACCATGACGGTTGTGCTGGACGGACCATCGTGGGTACGATGGTCCGTCGTATATGTCCGTTAGTGAACACTTAGTAAAAAATGGAGACCCTTTGGACAAGGATCTGTAACAACTATGATGGTTGTGCAGGACAGACCGTCGTGGGTACGATGGTCCATTGCATATGTCCGTTGGTGGACACTTAGAGAAAACGAATAGTGGGGTGTTTTGACAGACCCTATGATGGTCCGTCGTCGGGGTCTCGTTCTGTCATTTAGTGACAGAACAGAGGATGCCATAATCATCCCCTGTGACTCAAACGTAATAGTTGATATTAACCTACATGTTTCTAACACAAATACCTATAAACTAGAAATGCTAAAACACCAATTTATGGAGTTTTAACAAGGCAATTCGAGGGACTCTCAACCTAGGTCAGACGAAATTGGATCAAAGAGAAAAGACCCACCAAAAATAAATAAGCCAATAGTAATTGAAAAACAAAAATACAATGTAAATGGGCAGAAATCAGAGACACATACCTGAGAAGAGGACGAAAACAAGCAAGTGAGGCACTCAGCTATCAAGAGCAGAAACACAACAGCAAACTCCGACTAGTAGAAAGGAGATTTTGGGATTTGGGGAAGTGATGTGGATCAGTTCATAGAGAAGAGGATGATAAAGGCAGGAAGTTGGAAATGGAGGAAATGGGAGAAAGAGGGAAAGAAACGGTTTAAATGAAGGGGTGGGGAGTTTAAAAGGTTGAAAACTTTTTAAAAGCCCATGTCGGGTCATGTTGATGGTTAATGACGCAACGAGTCCACGATGACGGTCCATCGCAGATGCAACGGTCCGTCCTGGGTTCCGTCGCGGGTGCCCTAACTTTGAAAATAAATGAAAAACATACCTGGAATGACGGATTCATGCGACGGACCGTCGCTAGCGTGATGGTTCGTCAATGTATTCGTTGGTGAATGTTGCGGAGTGATTTTCTGCAGAATTTCCTGGTGATGTGCTGCGTATTGCGTTGCCTCCTAACCAGCGCCTGATTTAACGTCGTGGCACGACTGAAGACACTTGATTACTTAGACTTCATCAAGATGGTATGCCTCGATCACTTCATTCGCCGATTCAGCATGCCCGAAATAGATTTTTATTCGTTGTCCATTCACCTTAAACAGCACACCCTCCTTGGTTTCCAACTCAACTGCTCCATGGGGAATAGTAGTTAATCAAGTAAGCGCCAGTCCATTTGGACTTGAGCTTGCCCAGAAACAAGCGCAACCTAGAATTGTATAAAAGCACCAACTCCCCAACCATAAACTCTCATTTTTTAATTTTTAGGTCATGGTACTTCTTCATATTTTCTTTGTAGGATATAGCAGATACCGTTTGGAGCTCACCACTCTACATCATGGACCTACAAATGTTGAAGGTTACTTCTTCATTGTTCAACCGAAATTTCATCTGCCCCTTTTCAATATCAACTAAGGCTCTACCCGTAGCATGGAATGGCCTCCCAAGAATAATAGGCACTTCAAAATCGACTTCACAATCAAGAATAACGAAATCTGCCGGAAATATGAACGACTCCACTTTTACAAGCACATCATTGACTATCCGAATAGGATTTTTTACTGTTCGATCGGCCATAAGTAGCCGCATCGCAGTGGGCTTTGGATCACCCAAATCCAACTTCTTGTAAATTGAGAGGGGCATGAGATTTATGCTTTCCCCCAGATCACATAATGCTTTCGCAAAATGTAATGACCCGACTGTACAAGGAATAGTGAACGCACCCGGATCTTCTTTCTTTTGTACTAGAGATCTTGTAGCAATAGCACTACAATGCTGCATTCAATCATCATCCTCAAAAGTGACCGATCTTTTCTTTGTAACCAGATCTTTCATAAACTTGGCATAACCGGGCATTTGTTCTAGAGCTTCTACCAAAGGGAAATTGATAGAAAATTGCTTCAACATTGTTATAAAACGCCGATATTTAACATCCTCAGTATTTTTCACTAATCTTTGAAGAAAAGGGGGTGGTCTAGGCATGGTAGTTACATTTTTAGGCACTTCAGTATCTTTTCCAGTGTTATCTTCTACTTCACCACTAACCTCTACCACTTTATCATTATCTTTTATCACCTTTTCCTCATTAGATGGCATAGGTGGTTCAATGGTTTGCTTACCACCCCGAGTAGTGATTACCATACAGTGTCTGTCATTTTTCGGATTTTGGACAGTGCTGCAAGGAAGAGTGCCCGGTTGCCGTGTGTTCACAGGCGCAGATAATTGGGCCATTTGCAACTCAAGCTGCTTAATCGATATTGCATGTGTATCGACTTTTTGCCCAATACCCGCTAAATCACTCCTTAGCTCTTTAATGTGCTCATCACTAGCATCGAACCTCCTCATCATTTTGTGCAACATATTCTCAACTCACGCCATACTACCTCCACCATCCCTAGGAGAAACTTCACGATTTTGAGGAGGAACATAGAGCCCATTCCTACAATTTCTGTTACCATAGTTACACCTGTTGAAGTTGTTGTCGCGGTTGTAATTTCCATCTCGGACATTATTACCCTCACGGTTATAGTTACCATAGTTCCGACCTTGGCCTTGGCGCCAATTCTCATTATTTGAGCCTTGAAAATTCGGTCGGAAACCCCCCGTATGCTCATTTACCGCATAGGAGACCTCCTCATAATAATATTCATCATTTGGTGATGGTGTTTTAGACATGTATTTCACTGCATTTATCTTTTCTGCACCCCTAGTGACATGTTTTAATATCAACCCAAGCTCAGTTCTCATATGAGACATCTCTTCACGAATCTCATCTGTGGCTGGGTTGTGGCTGGATTGCACTGCGAAGGTATTTCTTCCAGTATCTGACTTCCTAGTACTCCAAGCTTTATTATTCTAGGAGATTTTCTCTAACTTTTCGACAACTCGGCATAAGTATACTCCCCATAAGAACCACCCTCTATAGTAACCAATACTGCTTTATTATTATCATCATATGTCTGATAGAAGTACTCCTTTAGTGACTCATCATCTATGCGGTGATTGGGGACACTTCTCAAAAATGAAGTGAATCTATCACAAGAACTGCTTACTGACTCTCCTGGTAGTGCCACAAAGTTGTTCCCTCTGTATTTGTAATTTAGTTTCTTGGAGACCAGGTAGTAATGTGCTAAGAAAACGTCCCTTAGTTGGTTCCAAGTGAAAATTGAGTTATAAGGGAGCTAAGTGAACCAAATAGCAGCCTCTCCCATCAGTAAGAGAGGAAATACTCTTAGCCCTATTACATCCAAATTCAAATCAGGCCTCCCTACACAGCTTTTACACACTGCCCTTACCATAGCCATATGGGCATGTGGGTGCTCAGAAGGTAGCCCTGAAAACAAACCTCTACCAGTGAGAACTTGCATCAGACTACTAGTTACCATAAAGGAGTGTCCTTGTGGTAGAGGGGGCAAGAAAAATGGCACATTAGAGTCTGCAATATTATCATAACCTATGTAGAATTCTTGAGGACATGGAGCGGGATTTTGTCCCCTTTGTTGATTTTCACCAGGATCATCAGGTAATAACTGACCATGAGCATCAACTGGAGCTGGGATGTTCATGTTTGGATCATCATCGTTATTTGATTTGTATTGCATAGTGTACGCTCCAATTCGTGGTCGTAGGGAAACAAGGGTTCTCTTCCTCTCCGTGTATTTGGCATACAAGGAAGTTAGTTCTTCAAGAATAAAAAACAATAGAAAAGTAAAATTAAGAAAATATTTACTAAACATTACTAATAAGTGTAAGTTAATCTAAAAGCTACTATCCCCGGCAGCGGTACAAAAGTTTGATACGCTCAAACTTACTTCTCAAATAGGAAGTAAGGCGGTCGTATCAAGTAAAGAACCCAACTAATGAGGTTTGGGTCGATCCCACGAGGAAAATAGTTCAGACTTAATTTTATTCTATTATTACTATTATTTAGTCAACTATTTCCTTAGAAAACAAAAGACAGAAAAGGGGGTTTTTAACTCTAAATTAATGAAAATAATTAAGTAAATTAAAGTAAACAACTAACCAATTCAAATCTCGGAGCTTAATCAATTAATAAAAGTAACTAGGGCTTAAGTGTTCCCCACAGGTTCCTAACTTGATAATTCTAACTATAACAATTCTTTCCTAGTATCTTGCATATAAAGTAACAGTTATGTATCTCTAAATCCTTGGTTCGACATCTAGAAATTTTCACTCCGCACCTTGGTCCAGCTACGTGCGTTGCTATACTAACCCTTACCTTTACCTCATATTAAGCATTGTATTCAATATTTCACTAAGTTATTACCTCGTACAAACCAACACTAGCCTATTAGATACTGTACACTATATCTATGTTGATAATTCTTTTCCTATTATCTACCTCCTTAGTCCGACAAGTAGGATTAAGGCGAGTTCTAACGTTGGCCATCCGTTAAAAAGACTTCTATATGAAAGAATTATTAATACATGCAAGACACTATTCTAGAATTGCTATTTTAGTTAGATTTATCTCATTATTCACCCATGGTACCCACAACCCTAGTTATGGAGTTTAGTTACCCATGGTCATAATCACACTATTCATATATTTAATATAAGAATTCATGCACTTACTTTAATGAGAAAGAATAAAATCAAGAAATTCACTTTATTAATCAACAAAAACACCAACAATCAATTCCATAAAAAGTGTATCAATTACTGAAACTATCTCTTCAATACTTGAACAAGAGAACTAAAAGTTATTGAAAAGTCTAACCAAAAGTCTGAAAGACTAACCGTCTAACGAAAAGTCTAACCCCAAAAACGAGGTTTTTCAAACTATTTTTAATAAAAACAAAAACCTAATAAAAGAAGGATTCTAATTACAGAAAATTTGTCCAAACGCGTCTATGTCGACGGACCTTGTGACGGACCGTAGTGGTCACGACGGGCCATCATGGCCTCCGTCATCCCATACTTCACAAATTCTTCTACTGCTTTCTTCATTACCCTCAACGAACATGTATGACAGACCGTTCCTAGCAAGACTGTCCGTAGAGGGTCTCCGTTCCATAATACTTTAACTTCATGGAATTTGGGTACTGGGACTACTCTCTAATCATTACGAAGAACCAGCACGACGGACCGTCGTGGCTATGATGGTCCGTCATGGATTTTCGTAATCCCACTTTAGGTCAGACTTACCCATCTTCTTTCAGCAGCTTCTCTCCTAACTATGATGCCACCTACGGACCGTCACAGAATCGAGACGGACTATCATAAGCTCTGTAGGTTGTATCTTCTACATTTCTCGCTCAAAAACATCCGCGTTCATCTTTGGACAAATTTCCTGCAAATAAGGAGAAACTTACATAAAAATCAATACAAAAAGGCTTTTGGACACACACTTAACTTAAGGAAAAAGCATTAAAAGTACAGTGAAACCACGGTATGTCAGTATGCCACTTCCCTTGTGTCGAACAGTAGGGACGAGATGAGCATGTTCCTTACAGGTATCTCAGAGGAATTGGCGGAGGAATGTTGGACTGCAATGCTCCATGACAGCATTTAGTTGTCCAGGCTGATGGTTCATGTTCAGCAGGTTGAGGACAGCAGGAAGAGGAGGAGAGTCCATGAGGTCAGGAATCCTAACCCTTCTGACCTGACAGGTTCCAACGGAGGCAGAGAGCACTTTCGGAGTTCGTGATCAACCCTGATTTAAGAAGGGGCATCAGAGTTCAGGTAGCTCTAAATCTCAGAGGAGTGCAACACCCACAGGAAGTAGACTTGAGCCCAAGAAGGGCAATGGAGGTGATGTGCAGCGTCCCAGAAATGAATGTGGTAAGTGTGACCGTATTCACAGTGGAGAGTGCAAACTAGGGACAAATGCCTGCTTCGGTTGCAGAAAGAGCGGACACATGGTCAGGGACTGTCAATAGAATAGGGGTCAGGCTGGAGGTAATGCTCAACCTAGGCCTAATACCCAGAATGCTGCTGTAGCCGAGCCTCGTATGAGGAACAAATTCTACTCCTTGAAGGGCAGGGAGGAGCAAGAGAAGTCTGCTGATGTGTTCATAGGTATGCTTCAAGTCTTCTCAACCTCTGTTTATGCTTAACTTGATCCAGGGTCTACGCTTTCTTTTGTGACTCCCTTGCTTGCTCTTACTTTTGAAACACTGCCTGAGGTTTTGGATGATCCCATCGTAGTCAGTACTCCCTTAGCAGAAAATGTAAGAGCTGATAGGGTTCATAAAGACTGCTAATCGCAGTAGGTGGAAAGACAATGTGTGCAGACCTTGTTAATTTACCCATGAATGACTTCAATATTATACTTGGTATAGACTTGCTCCATAAAATATATGCCTTCATGGATTGCCGTAGTATGGTTGTGAGAGTTCATTTCCCTAATGAAGTGGAGCTGGTCTGGGAGGGGTACAATTCGAGTCGTTCAAGTCCCTTGATTTCGAACCTAAAATCTAATAAAATGATGTCCAAGGTATTTTGATCCCATCTTGTGAGTGGAAATGATATAGATCATGACATTCCTTCCATAGAATCTGTGCCTGTAGTGAATGAGTTCCATGCTTTTTTTCTCGATGATTTTCCTGGAATCCCTCAACCTCGAGAGATTGATTTTAGTTTCGACCTAGATTACGATACCAAACCAATTTCAATTCCTCCCTACAGAATCGCCCTAGTTGAACTCAAGGAGTTGAAACTGAAGTTAAATATTCCACTGATAAAGGCTTCATCTAGCCGAGCATATTCCCTTGGGGTGCTCCATTGTTGTTTGTGAAAAAAATGGACACTTAGGATGTGTATCAATTATCAGCAGCTCAACAAAGCGACTATAAAAAAAGTATCCACTTTCCAAAATAGAGGACTAATTCGATCAGCTCAAAGGGTCTAGTTTCTTCTCGAATATTGATCTTCATTCTGGGTAGCATCATCTTAGGGTTAGGGATGAAGATATCCTAAAGATAGCCTTTCATACCCGTTATGGTTATTATGAGTTCCTAGTCATGTTATTTGGTCTTACTAGTGCACCAGCTGCGTTTATGGACCTCACGAACCGAGTCTTCCGTGAATACCATGATTCTTTAATCATAGTATTCATTGATGGCATCCTCATCTACTCTAAGACCAAGGAAGATCATGAATAGCATTTGAGACTAACCTTGCAGGTACTTAGACAACATCAGTTGTATGCCAAATTCAGCAAGCGTATATTCTTGCTTAGATCAGTGACCTTCCCGGGTCATATTATGTCCGATTAGAGTGTGCAGGTGGACTCCAGGAATACTGGGGCTGTTAAGAACTGGACAAGACCTCTTACTCCTATGGATATCTCTAGCTTTCTAGGATGGGTTGGATACTACCGCAGGTTTGTTGAGGGTTTTTCTTCCATTGCTTCCCCACTGACAGCTTTGACTAAGAAGAAGACCATGTTCCAATGGGCGGAGACTTGTGATAAGAGTTTCCAGGAGCTCAAGGAGAGACTCACTACAGCCCCAATGCTTATCCTAAATGTGGTGAGAATTATAATGTTTATTGTGACGCATCTAGGGTTTGTTTCTTATGCATGGTGGTATGGTGATAGCCTACGCGTCCAGATAGCTCAAGATTAATGAGAACAATTAAACCACTCATGACCTCGAGTTGGAAGTTGTAGTGTTTGCATTGATGTTGTGGAGTAATTAATTTTATGGAGTGCATGTGGATGTTTTCACATACCACAAGAGTCTCCGGTATGTGTTCACACAGAGGGAGTTGAATCTATGTCAGCGGAGGTGGTTGGAGTTGTTGAAGGACTATGACATGAGTGTCCAATACCATCCAGGGAAGGCAAATACTTTAATACATTCTTTGAGCCGGTTGAGCATGAGGAGTGCAACCCATGTTGATGATGGAAGAAGGAGTACGTGAAGGATGTACATGGACTGGCCAGACTGGGTGTGCCGTTGATGGCTTCTACTATTGGGGGTGTTTAACTACATCCCAGTTTTGAATCATCCTTGGTAGCAGAAGTCAAGAAGGGTCAGCATCTTGATCATGTGTTGATGGAGTTAGAGGAATCAGTGCTGATAAATATGAATGAATCCTTTGCATATAGAGGTGACGGCATATTTAGGTACCAGAACAGGCTTTGTGTAACAGACGTGGATGATTTGCAGACCAAGATTGTTGTAGAGGCCCATGATTCAAGGTATTTGATACATCCAGGTTCCACCAAGATGTATCATGACCTCAAGAAGATCTACTGGTGGGATGGAATAAAGAAGGACATTGCTGAGTATGTGGACTGGTGTCCTTATTTTAAGTAGGTTAAGGCGGAACACCTTAATCCTAGTGGTCTCACACAAATGATTGAGGTTCCGACTTGTAAGTGGGAGTCCATTTACATTGACTTCGTGGTTGGTCTTCCGAAGACTAGGAGACAACATGACTCTATATGGGTTATTGTGGACAGGATGACTAAGTCTGCCTAGTTTATCCATTTGAAGTTTACTTACAGGGCCGAGGATTATGCGAGACTTTACATTGATGAGATTGTGAGGTTGCATGGATTCCTTTGTCTATCATTTAAAATAGAGGAGCTTAGTTCACTTCGCATTTCTGTAGATCCTTCTAGAAGAGCTTAGGCACGCAGGTAATGATCACTACTGCTTTCCATGCTCAGATAGATGGGCAGGCAGAGCGCACCATTCAAACGTTGGAGGACATGTTGAGAACGTGGGTGATTGACTTCGGGGGTAGTTTGGATGACCATCTGCCATTAATAGAGTTTTCGTATAATAGATACTATCACTCCAGCATTAGGATTGCACCGTTTTGAGGCACTGTATGGTAGGAGGTGTACGTCTCCATTTGGGTTGTTTGAGGTTGGAGAGTCATCCATTTTGGGTACAGAGATCATTCACGAGGCCTTAGAGAAGGTCAGGGTGATTAGGGACAGGTTGGCTAATGCTTACAGTCGGCAGAAGTCTTATGCAGATAACAGGAAGCGACCTTTAGAGTTTGTTGTTGGTGACTAGGTCTACTTGAATATATCACCCATGAATGGGGTGATGAGGTTTGGCAGGAAGAGAAAGTTGAGTCCGAGGTACGTTGGGCCATACGAAATTCTACAGTGTGTGGGTGAGGTGGCCTATGAGTTGGCATTGCTTGCGGAGCTAGATTTTGTTCATCTAGTCTTTGATGTCTCTATGTTAAAGAAGTTCCTCGGAGATCCAGCATCGATTCTCCATATTGAAGGTTTTGGGGTTGATGAAGACTTGTCCTATGAGGAGGTTCCTGTTGAGATTTTAGACCGACAGGTGAAGCGACTGAGAAACAAAGAGGTTGCCACAGTAAAGGTATTGTGGAGGAACCATCTTTTTTACGGTGCTGCGTGGGAGGCCGAGGCCGATATGAGATCCCTTTATCCTCATCTTTTCAGCTCTTGAGGTTAAACTTCCTACTCTTAAGTCTAAGTTTCCTTATCTCCTCTATTCTTTGTTGCTATTGCTTGATTGTGTATACTACTTATGTTATTATATGACTGGCGTTGTTCTATGTTATTATAAGTTTCATTCGGGGACGAATGTTCCTAAGGGGGGATAATGTAACAACCAAAAAAAAGCCATGCTAAGTAATGTCCAATGTACCTAGAATGCCTAGATTAGACCGGTTTCACACAAATTGATGCACGTGGAACCAGACCTCTGAACCTATGCACCAGCCAAGAAAACAAACTTTGTTGAGTTAGTTGAGCTAGGCAAGGTTGGGTCAAGCCTTGTAGGGCACCCGAATATTAAGATTTACCCGAATAAATCTTAACTGGAATTGAAAGGGGTAATCTTATGTTTGGTGGGTCTAGGGGTAAAATGGACTTTTCCAGGGTAAGGGTAGTATCCTAATTACCGTAAAGATTTAATTAATTAATTAATTAATGTGAGTAATGGATAATTCGGTTAGGGTTTACCAGAATTTGACCCTTTTCGCAAGTTAAGCTTCACCCGGGTTCGATCCTGGGTGGAAGCAATGTTAAATCTAATTAATTTATATTAATTATCTGATTTAAATAAGGGCATGATAAGTAATTTCACCTAAGCCATCAAAAAATCAGATTTTTAATAATAAATGTCAAGGAGTCCTAGATTGGCTAAGTCTTAAACTAAAACTCCTACTCCTACACTTACTCCCATTTCTCTCCACTCTCATTCTCACGTCTCTCCACAATCTTTCTCACGCTCATCATCAGCAAAAAGAACAAAAATTAAAGTTCATCACTCTTGAAGAACTTGAGATAAGGTTTAAAGGTGATAAACGAGGAAAAAGGTATTGGTTTACTTCCTCTTGGTCCCTTTCCAAAGATACCCCTAAGATTCAATTGAATTCTAATCTGAAAACTAGGAATGTTCCCCTTTGCATGTCCCAGTCACTAGCTCCGATAGATTGTTTTAGGTTGGGTATGATTTCTACTAGAATTTACGAATGTAAAGTGTTTTCATGACGATTATGTTCATGTATGTATGTTCGTAATTATGTGATGATAAACGTATGCAAAATGTGTGTGCAACCGTGTTCTTGGGCATGGTTTGGAGCATGAAAATTGCATGTTAAGACCTTGTGTTTTTGTATAAAATTACATGGAAATAATGCATATAATAATTTAAGAAATGACTAAAGAATTTTCCATAAAAATCCAACGTATACATGTTGAGAAAAAGTGGATTGAAAGGATGACCGAATTTCCAGAAATCTGGAAATTGGTCTTAGCATGGGCAGTGCGGAGGATTTTGATTTTTAAAATCTTTTTTAAGAGGTTAGGTCATTAGGTGTTGAACCCAAGACCTCATCATATGCAATCTACTAACAATTCAATAATAAAAATGAGGTAAGGGGGAATCGAAATGGGGTGAGGCTCAATTGAAAGAATGAAAGAGGGAATGAATTAAAAATTGAGGTGTGTGGGGATCGAACCCACAACCTCTCGGATAGGTAAGGAACTTAGGGGAAAATTAAAGAAAAATATAATGAGGTTGCGTGGGATCGATCTCACAACCTCTTGGCCTCAAACTAAAAGGGAAAAAAAAGAAAACAAAAAAAATAGATGTGTGAGCATGGATCTCGACCTCGGGTCCCCAAGCCCAAAATTTTAAATCAAAATATAGTAAATACTAAGTGTTTCCCAAGAGATTTGAAATCGGGTTCCCTTTCCCAACTCTGTATTGATACATAAGTCGTACGTGAATGAATATTTAATGAATGCTGCCATAGGAATCAAACTCGTGACCTTGGCATACTTACAAGATGCATAAGTCTTTTACCAAATAATCTTGGGTACATATGAGTCACTTAGACGAAATATGAATGAAGCCTCATGGCTTGTAATTTTGGGTTCATACATCCAGCGTACCTTTAGAAATATGTGAACCTAAGATGTATGTGATGAAATGATGTTGCCTTAGGAGCGTTACGTATGTGTGTGAAACAGACTAAAAGGCCAAGTGCATTGGCACATGACGAAATGAACATTAACGTAAAAGGGTGAGTAATTATGAAAAGCTAATATGCTAAAGTTAATGAATGTGGTGACTATATGATAAGAGGATAATATGAAAGATGAGATCAATCTCAAATGAGCCTAAGTAAATGTTAACCAAAAACCGTACTTACCTATGAGAGTGTAAGATTAATAAAGGGACCTGTCTCTATGAAGAACTCTAATGAATGTATTGAGATTAATGCACAGTTAATACTAATGATGAGATAAGAAATCATCTAATAAGCAATAATGCCCTCATGCTAGAAGCCAGCTTTTATGATGTGTGAGATAAATGTAATGGAACTTTATACGGAGCACCGATAGGCTAGCTATGAGTCGCGATTATTTCTTTCAGGAAGCCAGAGGTTCGTGTAAATCTCATGAGATGAGATTATCCATTTGGGCGTGTATGGGTATCCTTATATCTCCTAGTCTTTGAACTTATGCACCCAATATTAGTTTCTAGCAGGGTTCATTTCCCTATACATGCTATCATGTTTTGGTTTTACTTTGGCCGGTGATTCCACTTCTTTTTGGTGTGGGGTAGACACTGGATTTAAAAGAGCTCACATGATCCATGTCGGTTAAAGTTAAAGTGCCCAAAGAAAGAATGTCAACCTCAAGTAATTCACACAATGAAATGAATTCTACCTAAGGTGTTTGGAAAGGATAATCAAGAGGTGTACTAGATTCAAATATGACACTAGTTCATTCTTGGTCATTTCAAAGTGAACCTGATGAAAGTCTTAAACAAAATCATAGGTATACGAATGAATGAAAATGAAGTACGTATAAATGAATGAAGCGGACTCTGTGTTTTGCGAAAGAAGGCTCCCACGTTGAGGTCCCATATGTTGAGCCCTCAATTGGGAAGTACTAATGATAAAACCGTGGTATAGGTCTCATGATATAGAATGGATGATATGTGATATATGTTTGTACTATATGAAATATATTATGTGTTGTGTGCAATATGAAAAGAATGGTAATGCATGCTACTATCATAGCATGATTTTCCTAATCTTATTTGGCTAGTTCAACTAACTTGGCTTTCCATATTTCATAATCATTAGGAGAGAGATATTCTTTATCATGCATGTCCTTGGTGTGTACTTGCATATACCCATATTTAGTACATGTGTGTACTAATCCCATACAATCCTCTACTTTTAGGTGTAGGTACAGGTGGACGCTAGAGCTTATGAGACTACGTTAAAACTATCCGGATGTGGAGCATTCATTCGGACTTTGTAGGCCCTCATGCTTTAGAGGATGCTTATCTTTTGTATTCTAGATTATATGTAGGCATGAGCTATTGGAAGATGTTCCACTACCTTTCTTTATTGCTTATTTCAGACGTTGTATTGGTGCCATTTTGGCAACTTTATATTTATGTAGTTATGAAATATTTCCTTCATTTGAATATCTCATTATTTGATTTTTGTTCTGAACTGATGTGATATAATGCAATTCGTACCTTGAAGTCTATGTATAATTCGAAGAAACAAAAGTTTTAAATTTTCCGCTAACATTAACCTATACGGTTTTTACTAGGGTCTAGATCCCGGTCGTGACAAAGGGGACTGGTCAAGCTCAAGCAAGGGTTCTAGCTCCGATGCTCCAAAAAGGAACCACTTCTATGCTCTCTGCTCTAGCGGTAAGCAAGAGAAATCTCCCGATGTGGTCACCAGTATATTACAAGTTTCTCCATTCATGTTTATGCTTTACTTGTGCTATATTATCATTTTTAACCTCTCTTGAAGCTAAAAAGTTTGATGTTCTACCCGATGTTTTGATTGAACCATTTTCTGTTGCTATCCCGGTGGGTGACTCCGTTGTGGCAAGGACAGTCTTTAGGAGTTCTCTGATATCTTTGCTCAATAGAGTTACATGGGTGGATTTGGTAGAGCTTAATATGGTTGATTTTGATGTTATTTTTGGAATGGATTGTTTGCATGCCTGTTTTGCTTCCATTGATTGTAGAACAAAGGTAGTGAAGTTGAACTTTCCTAATGAACCCGTCTTATAGTAGAAGGGGGATAACTCAATTCCCAGAGGTCGTATCATTTCGTGTTTCAAACTCTGTAAAATGATCTATAATGGGTGTCTTTACCATATTGTAAGAGCGGAAGATCTTGAGTCTGGTATTCCTCCGATAGAGTCGGTCTCCTTAGTGAGGGACTTTCTGGAAGTTTTTTCCGATGACTTGCCGGTAATTCCTCCTTAGCGGGAAATAGACTTTGGTGTTGACTTGTTACCGGATATGAATACCATTCCAATTCCTCATTTTCGGATGGCTCAGCAGAATTGAAAGAGTTAAAGCTCCAACTCAAAGACTTATTAGATAAGGGGTTTATTTAACCTACTATTTCACTATGGGGAGCCCCGGTGTTGTTTGTTAAGAATAAGAATGGGTCCCTTAGGATGTGAATTCGCTATCTCCAACTCAATAATGTCACCATTAATAAGAAGTATCCTCTCCCTCGGATTGAAAACTTGTTTGATCAACTCCAAGGGGCAAGCTACTTTTCTAAGATTTACTTGAGTTCGGGGTATCACAAACTTAGGGTAAGAGATGCGGATGTACTTAAATTTACTTTTAGAACTAGGTATGGTCACTATGAGTTCCTAGTAATGTCCTTTGGTCTTACAAATGCCTCGGCAGTTTTTATGGACCTAGTGAATAGAGTGTTGTGGAATTACCTAGATTCATTTGTGATTGTCTTCATTGACGATATCTTTGTATATTCGATGAATGAGGGTGAACACATGGACTATTTGGGAGTGGTATTGCAAGTCCTTAAGAAACACCAACTATTTGCCAAGTATAGAAAGTGTGAGGTTTGGTTGAGATCGGTGGCATTTATTGGCCATATTATCTCAAGTGAGGGTATAGAGGTCGATCCAAAAAAAATCAAAATGGTTAACAATTGGCCTAGAACATTGATTCCAACCGAAATTAGAAGTTTCTTGGGTTTAGTTAGGTACTATAGTAGGTTTGTGGATGGATTTGCATCCATTTCTTCTCCTTTGACTACCTTGATTTTTACACGTGTGAAATTTCAGTGGTCAGAGGCATGTGAAAGAAGCTTCCATATTTTGAAAGATAGGCTTACCTCCGCTCCTGTGTTGAATTTACCAAAGTGTACCAAGGGTTTTGTGGTATATTGTGATGCTTCCTGAGTGAGTTTGGGTTGTGTCCTTATGCAACATGGGAAGGTAGTAGTCTATGCCTCTAGACAACTCAAGGTGCATGAGAAGAATTATCCAACTCATAATATTGAATTGGCGGTCGTAGTGTTTGGTTTGAAAATATGGAGACATTATTTGTATGGTGTTCATGTGGATGTGTATAGCAACCATAAGAGTCTTCAATATGTGCTTACTCAAAAGAAGTTAAATCTCCGACAAACAAGATGGTTGCAATTGTTGAAAGATTATGACATGAGTGTTCTCTACCACCCCGACAACGCCAATGTGGTTGTTGATAATCTAAGTTGTATGACCATGGGTAGTGTACCTCGCATAGAAGAAGCGAAGAAAGACCTAGTAAAAGATGTTCATAAGTTTTTTAGATTACGTGTTCCGTTGGAAGATTCCCCAAATTCTGGTTTTATGGTTCATAATAACTCCGAGTCATCATTATTGGTTAAGGTGAAGTCTAAGAAACATCTTGAACCAATGTTGATGAAGTTGATGAAATTGTTACTTAGAAAGTTCAATGAGTCATTCTCCCGGGGGGATGGTGTTCTTAGGCACCAAGGTAGATTATGTGTACAGGATGTTGATGATTTGAAGGGAAAATTTTTGGAAGAAGCTCATGCTTCCCTATATTCTATTTATCCGGATTCCACTAAAATGTATTGTTACGATAGAGACGTTTATTGGTGGGATGGCTTGAAAAGGGTCGTACCGGAGTTTCTATCCAAGTATCCAAATTGCCAACAAGTTAAACTCGAGCCTCTAAGGCTTAGTGGGCTAATCCAAGAAATGGGTGTTCCTACTTGTAAGTAGGAAGAAATTAAAATGGACTTTGTTGTTGGGTTCCCTCCGACCCAGAGGCAAAATGACTCAATTTAGGTTATAGTGGATAGATTGACAAAATACACTCGCTTTATTCCTTTTAAGTCTACTTATATGGTGGAGGATTATATAAGGATCTACATTGATGAGATTGTGAGTCTTCATGGGATCCCTTGGTCCATCATATCAGAGAGAGGTTGCTCAATTCACTTCTCCTATTTGGAGGTCATTTCAAACAAGTTTGGGTACTCAAGTGAAGCTTAGCACCGCTTTTCATCCTAAAATGGATGGTCAAGTGGAGCGTACTATTCAAACCTTAAAAGACATGTTAAGATCTTGTGTGATAGATTTCAAGAGGAATTGGGACAATCACAAACTGTTTATTGAGTTCTCCTATAATAATAGCTACCATTACTGTATTTTCATGGCACCTTTTGAAGCACTCTATGTTAGGCGATATAGGTCTACGGTTGGTTGGTTTGAGGTTTGTGAGTCTTCACTCCTTGGTCCCAAAATAATCTATGACGCTTTGGAGAAGGTTCGAGTGATCAAGGATAGGTTCGAAACATCCTATAGTCAGCAAAAAAACCTATACCGACAATAGAAGAAGAGATCTCAAATTTGAAGTAGGGGATATGGTGTACTTGTAGATTTCACCTATGAAAGGGGTGATGAGATTTGGTAAAAAGGAGAAGTTAAGTCCCCGGTATGTGGGTCCTTATGAGGTTTTGCAATGGGTTGGAAAGGTTGCACATGAGTTGAGATTACCTAGTTAAGTAGCTTCGGTTCATCCAGTATTTCATGTCTCCTAAGAAGTGTATTGGAGATCCTGTATCCATTCTTCCTATTGAATGTTTAGGTGTGGATGATAGTATTTCCTATGAAGAGGTACTGGTGGAAATTCTAGGTCGCCAAGTCAAGAAGTTGAGGAACAAAGACGTGGCCTCCCTTAAAGTCCTATGGAGAAACCACCTAGTTGAGGGAGCAACATGGGAGGCCGAGGCCGTCATGAAGTCTCACTATCCTCATTTTTTTTCTAATTAAGGTTAGTTATTCCTATTAATAATGAAAATAACGAGTAATGTTGTATTTTTCTTGTTTTGCTACTATATGCATAATGAGAAAAGACATAAAGTCACCCTGAAGTTGTCTCGAATTTTTCAAAAGACATCTTAACTTTGGAACTGTCCTATTACCCCACTTAATAATTTTTAATAGATATAATTACATCATTTTTCGTCCATCTAACATAGTGAGTGGTGTTCACTCTCTCAAAGAGAGTGAGCAGCCTAAAATAACTAATATAATTTTATTTTTACACGTATTTTATTAAAATGTATATTTTCTTATTTTTCTTATTATCATAACTTCTTTTCCTTTTTATTTTTTCTCTTTCTTTCTGCTTTCTTTTCAAAAATTCAATTTCATCTCCATTCATTGAAGCTTCTTACTTTTAGTATCACAATTTTTACGACAACTTCACCTTTTTTTTTATTAGTATTAGTTTTACAATCTTTATATTGAAAATTTTATCTAAGTATTTTCTTACATTTCGAACAATTCGATAAACTCATTAGATTTGAAGATAATCAAGAAGTATCATATAGTGTTTTTATTCGATTTGAATTAAGTTCTTTCAATTTTTTAGAAATTAATTGATTCTTTTAAAATTATTATTTTTAATTTTGAATTTATATGAAAATGAGTAGTTAATGATACTTTCAAAATTTTAAAGTTTCTTAAGAAAATAATTAATTTTGTTATCAATAATTCAATAAAGTGTAAATAATTGTATGAATTTTATAAAAAAAATTACCGAAGAAGAAGGAGAAAAATAAAAGAAAAAAATGGAAGTGGGTTTCAATTTTACATGGTAGGTGGTTGGTGAAGAAAATAAAAGAAACTGAAAGGATGAATCACTTGAAAGTAGGAGATGGAAGATGAAATGAAATTTAACATATATCAAAATTAATATTCAAAAAGTAAGAGAGAGAGAGAGAAATAAAGAAAGATAAAGGAAAATTTTAATATGAATTTTTCAAATATAGCACGTTCCATGAAATGATTGGGGGTGTGAAGTCACTTGCTTCTTAAGATTTGGGACTGATCCAAAAAATGATATAATAATATCTGTTATAAATTGTTTAGTGGGGTAATAGAACAGTCGCAAAGCTAAGGTGTCTTTATAAAAATCCGAGACAACTTCAGTGGTGACTTTATGTCTTTTCTCATGCATAATTATGGTAAAAGGTTCATGCTAAAATAAGTTTTCATATGAAAATGCTATTTTTCTTAAATTGCACTTATTTTATGTTTTGTGTATTATTGCCTTCATTAAATAGTATTGGGATTGTTAAATGTGTTTTGAAAGAAGGTTGACTTGATGATCATGTGGAGCTAATGCTGGTATTGAGAAGGTAGTTCCTCATAGTGTGTTATGAAATGTTGAGCTCTTATTTGTTGTGATTGGAGTTGCTATGTAAAATGTCAAGTTATAGGTTGAATGGAGCTGTGAAGTACTCCGATAAGCTGTGAATCATGATTATTTTATAGTTTTTGTTTGTTGCTAGTGTTGAGTAATATTCTCCCTATAAAATATTTAGGTGTCATTCGGGGACGAATGTTCTTAAGGAGGGATAATGTAACAATCCGAAAGTTCATGACCTAACCTAGAGCCTCACATGATGCACTAAACCATGAAACAGTATTTCTAAGCCTAACTTAATGTATTAAAACTAGTTAGGAAGTGCTAGAGTTAAAACGTCAAGAAACGTCCAACACATCTAGAAACTAGTGCAAATAGTAAAATGTCCTTAGGTTTTGTGAAGGTTTGAAAGTGTTGTACGAAGTCTAAAACTTTTAGAAATACTTTAAATAGGTAAAAACATGTATATAGGGTGAAAACATCAAGGTTTAACCCCCCAAGGACCTCCCTAGGGGTCCTTGTAGTGATCGTACCCTTGGCCAAGCAAGTTGTCAAAGCAACAGCCAAATTGGTCTAATTTGAAGACACACAACAGACTCTTCTAGTTCAAAAATTAATTTAGAAAATCTTGCGGGAATAGCTCCGTGTCGCGAACTTGTTCCCCGATGAAAATATGAAATTTGGCTTCTCTAAAAGGTCAAATTAAGTGAGGGGTCTTTTGGGCATTTTATGGGAGGGTTATAAAATGATTTTAAATAAGTTTTAACTCACATTAACTCACTCAAATCAAATCCCCAAATCAAACCCAAAATCTCTCACCTTTCTCTCTTTATTTAACCTCCATTGAAGGAACTAAGAAGCTTAAAGAAGAAGGCCCAATTTCCCAAATTTCTACACAAATTTCGTGTATTAAGTCTCTATAAGATATGGATTGTTCACTCTTGGGATTCCTTTCCCCAAGAGATCCTTTCAAAATTGATTACTAAATCACCCAATTCCAAGGGTTTTCCTGGGTATTCTTCTAAACTTAAAATTGATGATTAATTGTGATGAATTGTGATTACCTATGGCTAATTTAGTATTGATTGTTGATTAATTGGTGTTAAATAGGGCTATTTCGTGTGGATCATGTCTTTTCCCCAATTTCTCCAAATCTAGGATCTTGCTTACGAATTGTTGGGAATTGAGGAATTTATTAATGGTTAGGCTTATTTCAACTATCCTAATTCATTTATGGACTTTGTACGGTCATGTAATGTTGGGATTGAATCTAATTCTTGAAAAATTCATGATTATCCCTATTCCCCTAACCCTAAGTTATGGATTGATGTTGAATCAGTTAGTGATGATAAAATTTATTTATTTATTGTGTTGATTACTATTATATGATGTTATTAAGTATATTGATGGATGAATATGGTTGGTGATTGTAAGACCCTGAGGAAGGCTTTGAAGGTTAATTGGTAAGACATTGTGATCTTGAATTCTTACTTCAATTATGATGGCTTATACTTGATGATGATGTTGAATTGAAGTATTACATGTGATTAGATTACATAGGTGATGGAATGATGAATGTAATTGAAATGCATTCACTATATGAATTGTGAGATTATGATTAAGGTATGATGATATAAGGTTGATTGTGAATCACTTATATGCCTTATTATGATATGATGATGATGGTGTGTTAATCTCACAAATGAAGGGTTGTAATGAAAGGACATTCTCATGCAATACCTAATGAGCTAAATCATATGCTATATAAGGATATTAGTCTCCTATGACCTATGTTAAGCTATGATTGATTAAGAATGAATTAAATACATTAAAAAAGGGAATTTACCTTAGCACCGTGTTTTTATGTAATGAGAGGTGTCCCTTCTATGTGTGGGAAGGTAGGTTTACAATGGTTCTCATGAGATAGACATTACAATGCAATTTTGCATAAAGAGGGTCTCAAGTATGTCTCCTAGTTCTTGAACTATGTTGTCCCCACAGGAATACTTACTAGTGGATCCACCTAGAATGCTATGTTCATGTTTTGACCTACCTTGGCAAGTAGACCACCTTTTTTCGGTGTAGGGTTTCATGACAATGGATTTCATGTTTAGCTCACATGTTCTATCTTTCTTAATGCAATTGTTCCCCGAAAATAAAATGAATGTAATAAAGTGAACTTGAATTAGGATGACTTAAGGGGCTCTTCTTAGTATAGGTAGGGGTATGCGACTCTACCTATGCATTGCATTATATGGCTTTGAGAGATGTCCTATGAGGATGTTCTTATGTTCTTATGACTTTATTGATATCAAAATGTTGACTTTACATGTTGATGATCCTATATGATGTTAGTTTCACTTTGAACATGTTATTGGTCTATATTACTATATATGATGATGACTACTCATGATGCTATGTTAAATAAAGTTAAGTATTATTTATGATCTCTTTCCTTGTTTTCTTGAATATGTGGGGTTATGGAACTTCATATTTACAATTCACTTGTAGGCTTGAGAAAGGGTTGTGAGTAAGTGTGTTGTATGATATGATGATATGAACTCTTGTACATGTTTTGTTATGATATTGGAGTTAGTTTGGTTATATGATCTTGAGATGTTACTATTCATGTTGATATGACCTTATGTTCATAGTATCCATGTTGCCTTGACTTGGTGGATGATGTTGGTCTTGTGTTGCATATGGACTTGTCTTAATGAATATGTGATCATTGGCTTGCATGTGTTCTTATTTGTGCATTAAGGCTTTCAAAAGTTGCTTATCATGATTTTGAACTAAATGTCCCTTTAAGCATGATTTCAAATAGTTTATATTCATATATACATACTTAGTATAAGTGGTTGTACTTACCCATATTCTTTATGTTTTTACAAATATGTAAGTTCCTACCATTGAGTTCCTAGGAGGCCGATTAAATAACACTTGGAGTCTTTGTGAACAAGTTAAAGCCGAACACTAGTGAATCATACTCACAATGCTAACAACCATCATACCACTCCGACCATTTACCTTATTATAACCCAACACTTTTTAAAAAAATGAAAGTTTTCTTAGGTACTTAACAATAAATTAGTAATATGTTTTACGCCTCATCCCAAGTGTATGTTCTTTCAAATACTTAATACCTCATAGACTAAATCGTTCATCACCTTGCAAATTCATACTTCAACAAAATATATCACTAAAAATATGGGCTTTTAATAAAAAATCTTCAATTGTAAATTCAACCGTATAACACAATACCCTTATCTACCAACATTAGCTTATACCTTGAAGATTTTAATGGAACTCCTGAATCTTCTCTTTTCATTGATCGCATCCCCATCGATCTTATAATATCTTTGCGCTAAAATTTAAATCGTATTCATTTGAAAACTCAAAAAAAAAATTATCATTAAATTTGAGTTAGTGTATGTACACTCATTTGTCAAGTGTTTCTCAATATTTTATAACAAATCTGATGGACTTGTGTCACTATTACCATAGCCACAACAAAAAGAATGAAATCATGCGTCTCTGAACCTAATTATATACCTGTCTAGAGATTCCTCTTTTGCCCTAACAATCAAATACAATATTCTTGCTCTCGCCTCTCTCTAAAGGTTGCACTTCATTCCACTATTTTTCTTTATTATAAATCTAGCTTTTTAATTTCTATTTAAATGGTGTCCCACCATCTCTTATAACTTTCCGTATAACCACTTTACTCACTAAATATTATAAAACAAACCTTAGGTACTCGCAAGTCATAATTACAACACCAAATTAACTTAGACACAATCTTATTATATAGTTGCATCCCATCATAATCTACCACGAACTCTTTTTACCATTATGCTCAGTCAGCCTTTACTATGGATACAAATAAACATTTTTATCAACATAATACCTCAACTCAGGAATACTCATCAAATTAAAAGGACAAACACAATTTTCTATGAACTTTCAAAAATCTTGTATTGCCTTCACCCAATTATACTCAATAAGACTTTCTTTGTCCATAAGCTTGTCATTTTGTTATTAATACACTCCCTTATGGCTTAACATAAAACTACCAGTCATCCTACTACCCTCCTTCTTAACCTACAAGACAGGAGACACACAGGAAAGCATTGGGATGAATTAAACCTTTATCAAGAAGCCCTTGGAATTGAGCTTTAAGTTCTCTCGATTCTAAACCAACAGGAATAGACTCAATAGGGGGGGGGGATTCTCTCTCAACATCCCAAATAAGAGTCAATTACTCCCAACCATCTTTCCCCACCAATTTACTACCCTGCACTAACGATATGACCTTAGCTTACTTAGTCTTGTACCTCTTTCCTACTCTAACATTTCCCTACCGAGGATCTCTAGAGTTACCGTTTTGGCATTACAATTAAGGCAGTATAATAGGGGACAACCAATTCATGCCTAAGAATATATCACGTCACTCATATCCAGCATAACCAAATCAAAAAATCCAAAACACAACAGGACAACATGATATACATGGGTGACTATGAGTGACACCTCAAAAAGGGTATAAACATGGATGGGGGCATTAAGTATATTAGAAACCACATCAAATCCCAAGGCAATTAAACATACACGTACCAATAAGTAGAACTCAGATCTAATAAAATAATAGTTGTTCAGTCACAACAATTATAATACATCTAGTCATTACATACAAACATCATATTCCCATGTTCTCCACGATTTGGCAAAACACATAAATTACCCCCTAAAATTATCACCAAAAGTTAGTTACACGCTTATACTATTGTCATGACCTATTACACACCTGAATTACTCAAAAGTGAATTCATTTCAACCTTGACACACATAGGACCAGTCACATGATGTGAAAGTGTTTCACACTTGCGCCACGTCATCACCATGTCACTGCCACATCAATAATTACGTCAATTTTTTTAAAAAAAATTCCATGTCACCCTTTTTCTTCTTCTTTCTTATACACCAACAAACCCACAATTAAATTACTACCATTGTTGCTATTATCATCGAATTCACTTCTGCACCACTATATATTTTACCACCCGTAATCAAATTCACCGCCATAATCTTCTCACAATCATTGTCATCGTAAAAAATCAATAACAAACATTATAATTTTAACTAATTAACCATTAAATCATATCATTATAATATAAATTTATCACAATCATATTCATAAATTCACCATCCACATAAAAATCACGAGTTTAATTATCATTATCGAAATTAAAAGTCATACCAACACTTATTTTTCACCCATCACCAAATCCACCACAAAAAATTATCACAATATACAAATTTAAATTATGCTCAAAGAGGAGAATTGGTAAAAGTTTCAATATTTTAATTGTAAAAACGTTAGTCCGACAATTGAAAAATTAGTGTTTGATTTACTATTACTGGTTTTAAAATAAACATAGAGAGAATTTTTATAAGAGATAAGAAGGATCTATGTACTTACACTAAAAAAAGAAATTTTGTGCATAAACCCAAAAACTTTTTACACAAAAAAAGGTAGATCTAATTTTTTTTTATTTCAAATGCTGACAATCAACAAAAAGACAAAAAAATAAATTGAACAATTTGTTCTTGACTTGACGAATTTGATATGGAAATAGTGTTTGTAATAAGAAAAAAATGGAGAAAAAGAAAGGTAGGGTAATGTGAAGGAGAAGGGTGGAGGTGGGAATTTTTTTTTCATTTTTTTACTCAAACACACTTTTTTTATTTATTTATTTAATTTTATTTCCATGTAAGCTCGAGGGTGGCATTAAATTCACTTTTGAGTTGTATAAGTATATATTAGGTCGTCTTAATAGTTTAAGCGTGTAACTGACTTTTCGGTACAACTTCAGGGGTGAATTTATGCCTTTTCCCCACAATTTTAACACACTCAATCACTTATATTTTACTACTTACCACTGAATCGGATCATGGGGGTTAGTTCGAGTAAGATTTAGGGTCCATAATTATGATTAGAGTCTAAAATATAAATATAACCCCTGCCAATAATTGTTTTGGGTTCTTTTTTTCCTGATCCCCCCCCCCCCAAAAGTTCTCCAACTTAACGATTTTTGAATATTCCTCATAACTAGGATAATCATAGTCTACCCCTAGTCAATCCTACGATACACAAATCAATTCATTCTTGTTAATTAATTACCACAAACCACACATCCCCAGGATACCCCCAGATATCCACACGATCCTTAGTCAATATATTCCTTTCACAATGACTTTAACGAGGCTCAAGTATTTACAACTTACATAACTTCAAGGACCAGGACAACATATTGTACATATATAAGTTTAGACACACATTTATTGGGCACATAATCACCCTTCATATTCAAGCAATTAAAACTTCACATTCGCAGTTAAATCAAAAAACGAGAAGCACGTATTCAATGTTTAGAAGATACAATTCACAAATAATTCCAAATTCCTAATTAATTATTTCACATAATGGATTACCATTCCTGATCATCCATGCATTCACACCACCCCGAGGGCCAGATACCAATTGGAATCTTCTCAGTTTCCAAATTTCTTTGCTTGGATTCCTCGTCGCAACCACGACATCTAGTTCACTATGTTGAGATACCAATTTAAATTGGGAGATACCAATTGGATTCAACTCACACCACAAACGACAATAGTAGCTACTATTCCCCACAAAAATGTTAATTCCAATCATAGAACTTGGTTGAACCCAATTCTTAACCGCCTCAATTATTAACTGATGGAACCAGACCTTAAGTCAATCTTAGAGAAAACCGATACATCTTGCAATTGGTCAAAAAGGTTATCTATCCAAGGGAATGGATACTTGTTCAGAATTGTGACCCTATTCAGTTGTCGGTAGTCATACACATCCTCTCTAGCTAGTGATGGTGTTACCACTGTTGTTGCTCTAGTTCAAATCATAGATTGAAGGAGGAAAGATATCAATTTGTATCCCCATATAATAATTAGATTCAAGTCGTAGCACGACGGAGTAGAAAGAAGTGAGTTTTTTCAAAAGTCCTATAGCATCTGGAAGAAAAGTACAAACGTCATTGTACCATTCCGCAAGACTTTAATTGACCCATTTTGGTATAATGAGATTACCAAACCTGTGACTCTCGTACAAACTTGTCACGACCCAAACCATTGTGATAGGCACACAAACTAACGCTCCGGTGGGAGAAGCATTACTACACCCAACAAGGACACCTAACAAAAAACTAGGCATTTAAGATACCAAAAGTAGCTTTCAATAACTAAATTATTTATTAAGGAACTAAACCAATTAACTAACACGAATGCAGAAATACAACCTCTAGAACCTGAAAGTTGTTATACCAAAATTCTATTAGTGACAAATCTAAGAACAAGGAGTGCAACCCCTAACTAAACCACACCTTAAGAAATAGTATGAGTCCGAAAAGAGTGGACTTAAACAAAGGAAAACTCAAGGCATCATGGAATAAATGGCTCATTCTTTTATTTGAAACGGTCATTGATCTTCTAAACGATGTCTCTCAATAGCCGCCAGAAGATCTGTACTCAACAAAAATAAGAGCAATTGTCATATCAGTACACAACCACGGTGTACTGGTAGAATCACGCAGCTGTCCCAGACAGTGAAACACATGTATGTAACCACAACATTTTAAATGGGTATATACCAAACATATACAATATCATCATCATTCACATCAACTAACAATTTCACAATTCTCAACGATATATCATTAAATCATTTTAGAGCAATAAATAGTCTTTTAATCTCAATCATCATTGGGTGTGAATGTAATCATCAGAAGTAGATACACAACCATATACAATGGTCCACTCACGGAATCCAATTCAATGGTTCTCTCATGGAATCAAATCAAAACTATTAGCTTGCCGAAACGTGGCAATATGATCTCATATTTATGCCGGAACATGAAAATTTATCCTATATTTATGTCGCTATGTGGCAATCTCATCCAATATTTATGTCGGAACGTGGTAATCCAGTCCAAGTTAGTATGTCTTAACGTGCAACCCCATCTCATTTACACACCACAATCAGAAACACAAGTACATCATTAAGATCATGCAGCAGTCCCTATCCCACTACAGCAGCCCCGCCTTTGTGGCAATATTCTCTCTAGAGCGGCACAAACGGGATCAATGAGCCCCTTGAAGGAATTCCAAAATTTGATTTCACAACACACCTCTAACCAACGACGCTAAAAAAATACCTTTCACACTAAGATCAATTCCCAAAGATCTACTCATCCATATTCAATTTTGTAAAGTATTACAGATTCCGTATCGTCTTAGCTATCCACTAATGTATCAAATTAATAATTAGATCTCTCATTCAGTACTAGATTTACCTTGACCTGAATTACTTCAATTTCGTCCAAATCCGAACTAGGTTGGGAAATTCCAAGTTACTAATAAAAAGTTTTCTGGCGCCAATCTATTCTTCAATGAATTTTCCAAACTATAGAATCAGATAATTACACTCCTCATTTTTTATCATAATTTTTCACGTTGTGTTGTATCCTTTTCGACGTAGTCCACACTTATTGGTTAACTAAGATTCATGCTTTTGATGTTTTCAAAAAAACCTATTTAAAATTCAATCGTAAAGCATAATTTCAAGAAAAGGGTAACATCCATTTAGATAATTTCTATCATATTCTTTGCATGTTTTTACGGATACGCTATAATCTTGGTTATTCGAAGTCATTATTAATTCAAAATTCATGCATGTTAACTACTATGATCTGATTGTTGAAGTGTGGTGTAAGTTTATCAAAAATACAAACATATCTATCAACACAATATAAGTGTGGTGATAAAATGATTATCAGTCTATTTGATACGACAAATGTGAATTCGTATATAGAATATTCGGCAAAATAAAAACATGTATATTTTAGGATGCATGAGAATTAATCGGTAGGATATTTTGCACTACAACTGTTTGTCCACTGGTAGGAAAAAATTAGAAGGATCCAGCGGTAGTATATTTTTTCCTAAATAAATGCATATCCATCAATGGGACATTTGAGAATCCATCAAAATGATATATGTTTATCCATTAGCAGGATAAATATACATGCCCATCCTTAGGAAGAATGAAGATAATCTATCGGTAAGATATACATACATGTCTATCAGTAGGACGAATGAGAATGATTCATCGGTTGAATATGAATGTATATAATTTGGTAAGATGAATGAAGATAGTACGTTAGAAGGATATAAATACATGTCTATTTATAGGATGAATGAAGATAATCCTTCAGTAGGATATGAATGTATATCAATCGGTAGGACAAAGGAAGATGATCCACTGGTAGGAACTTTGTGCAATAAATGCATGTCCATTTGTAGGACATATGATAATTCATCGATAGGATATATGTGAACATTTCCACCTCTAGTAATAATATGAATATCTCTTAACGTTGGTCTCTTCCTACTTCAATGTGCATTATATAAGGTACACATCCTTCACCTCCAAATAAATTAAACTTAAAAATATCTTCTACTCCAACTTCAACATGCAATAAATAGGGTGCACTTACTTCACCTCAAAACAGATGCGACTTAAAAATATCTTTCAACGTAGCCTACTCCAACTTAAACATGGAATAGATGGGTGCACATCCTTCACCTCCAAATAGATGCAATTTATAAGTATCTTTCAATGTAAACTTCCTCTAACTTTAACGTGGAATAGATAGGGTGAACATCCTTCACCTCAGTATAAATGCGACTTAAAAGATATCTTTGAACGTCAGCCTCCTTTGACTTCTCTATATATTAGATAGGGTTCCCATCCTTTAACTATGAATATATATGCCTTAAAATATCTTTCAATGTTAGCCTCCTCCGACTTCAATATGGAATACATAAGGTGAATATCCTTCATCTATGAAGAGATATGGTTTAAAATATCTTTAAATGTCAGTCTCCTAAGACTTCAATGTGGAATAGATAGGCTTCACATCCTTCACCTTTGGAGATATGTGACTTAATAATATCTGTTAACGACAGCTTCTTCCGACTTTAAAAGAATAAATAAGGTGCACACCCTTCACCTCGAGTAGAAGTGACTTATAAATATTCTTCAATCGTAGCCTCCTTTGAGTAATCGTGTAATGGCCCTCTCGGAGAATAACAAATGGTATGGCCCTCTTTGCAAGTGAATAAAACATGTCCATTATAGCGAGATGGATGGCTTGATGATTGACCATTGTAACAAGGTAGTTAGCTTGATGAATGTCCAACTGTAGTTCGATGACTAAGTATCTTGAAAGAGCCATCTATTTGATGCTTTCATCTATTCCTGAACATGAAAATGAGCAATTTATAGACACAATATTGCTTTAACTAACAAGTTGACCAAGAAACTTTAAGAAAATAGTAATGAGAAAGATGTACAAAATTCCTTATCATTTTGACAGATCTGAGCAATCATCCTTTTTCTCTTGAGCATTGTGTTATTGTTGTAACTCATATATTCTAGGGAAATTTATGACTCGAGTATATACCCTATACGTGGCCGGTACTCGAGAACCACAGTTGTCCCCAACAGAACCCTTGGTCTTGCCTAACTCTCAGTGAATACTTACTTAACATAGAATAATATTAAAATATAAAATAATAAACTCAGATATAATAGAATATTCAACTACCTAGAATAGACAAGTCAAGTCTATAAGATTAATAATTGAAAATGAAAAGACTCATGAACTACTATATATCTATCTATTAAAACTCTAATACTATGAGAGATGTCAGACAAGACCCCTATCATCCTAACAAACTCAAATAAGTGAAGATAAATAAGGGATCCTCTGGAAGCATGGAGGCTCACCAATAAACTCGAGAATTCAACTAGATCAATAAACCGCTGGTTGATCATCTTGGTTATCTGTGTCCGCATCATCAAAGATGCTGGGAGAATGGAGTCAGTAGGATGATTTTACGAGCCTGCAAGGGGGTATCTAAATCATGATATACGACTTAACTGAAAAAACAACTAACCTCATCTTACCTCAACTCAATCTCAACTAATTTCAAGATAACAATAATAACAATCAATATAAAATAAATCTTTTAAACAAGTATATAACAACTCAATATATTAGAAAATACAATATAACTAAGTTTGTATGTAAAAATATAAAATAATTTCTATTTGGGAGATTCTCTAACCGACAACCATCACTATAAGCTATGAAACAGCTGTAACATTCCAAAAAATGTACTTGTCTAGTGAAGAGTCTATTAGGTTTTAAAAATATGTAGGCATCGCAATGCCTAATATTGAGTAATATTGGGCATGTTAGAGAATATTGGCTTGAGGGTGTTAGCCAATTTCTATGTATTGACAAGTAACTTAAGTTATACTTTGATATTCAAATGCTCCAATCCAAGCTTGTTTAGGAATTGTACCTGCAATGAAGACCCTAAGCTAATAGAATTGAATTCTTAGCACATTAGGTACGAGGCGTCCAAGTGTCAAGCCTAGGTACCATAGCACATGATCATTTAAAATGATCATGTAGATTAAGCAGTGCCCAAGGACATAGTGAGGATCCTTGGACAAGAAGTGTGCAGCAACACATGTTCAAGGACATGTGCTACCTAGCAAGATACCAAGAGACAAGCCCAACCAAATTCTTCTAGGGAGGCTAGGGGAAAGGCGCACGTACGGGTCAAGCCACGTGGGGCATAGATTCCTTACCAATCGAAGGCTCTAACTAACTTACCTAACTATCTAAATAACCTAGGACTTACTAAAATAAACAAACTAGTGTGCTCGAAATCCTTAGACCTAATCGGGCGAAACTAGCCGAGTAACTAACTAAAGAAATATCCTAGTACCTAACATAGGATGGTCCAAAGGGGTTGGTAATGGTCCTAATGACTTAGGGGTACATTATTAATTACCCTAGGTCACTTAATTAATTAAATTATCTACTTAATTAATTAATTTAAAAACAATTATGTTACCCGAAACCATTAGCAAATTTTTCGGATTTGGCTAAGTCAAATGCTCTCTTATTTTTAGTCAATTTAGGAGGGGCGTTTTGGTAATTAGATAATTGATTTATTTAATTAGGTTAATTAGCCTAAGTTGAATTAGTCAATATTCAGTTCCTAAAACCAGGACTCACGTTTACTGTTAAAAATAGAAAATTCTCCTCAGGCGATTTCAAGGGAAATTCTTCAAGATTTCGTGCAATGTACAAGGTGATCTTCATAGATTAAATTCCACAGTAAGGTGTGGGTTTTCTCTCTTGGATTCATTTACCCAGAGGATTTTCAAACGTTTTGAATTCAAGAAAATTGAAACTAGGGTTGTTCCCAATGAGATTTTCGAATCTCCATCTCCCTAGTTCTCCCTATTTCTGATTCTAGTAGTATGTATAATGCAAATTTCGAGCATGTTGTTGGTATGTGGTGCTAACTGATCATTATGTGTAGGTTTCTGTGATTTGATAATGTCGAATGAGTCCTATAGGTTAGATCCTTATGATTAGAATACCATTTACATGAGATAAGAATGGTTGTAATGCTAATTGTGTCCGAGAAGATGAAATTGTTATAAGATGTTTATGAAATTCAGTTTATGCCAATAAATTTTCTTACAATATTATTTCAAAAATATGTAATATAATTGGCCATTGACTAAGTCATACTAATCTCATATGGCCAACATAAATTACGATGTTCCTTGTAATTCCATAAAATGTAAAAGATTGACATAACAAAATGTAACTCAATGAACTCATAACCTAGGGTATGCCAATGATTGGGACAAGTCCCAACATACCCTATCAATATGAATTTGTGAACATAGTAGCGCATTGAATAAGTCTTTATAACTTTCTTAAACAATGGTACAAGACTACCAAATAACATTGAACAAGATAAGGTGCGTAATTAAATAACTAAAAGCTTATAAGTTACAAAATTTACATAGAATGGGGTGTTAAAGGAAGTGAGACAAGTCTCACTTGCACCTAAACAATTATGTTAAAGATTCTCACATAAGAGAGTGTTAGAAATCGTGAGATAAGTTTTATTAACACCATGACGATAATGTAAAATTTAAGTTCGCATTCATCAAGTATAGAAAGCGATGACAAGTCATCCATTGAGCTAAGAATACTAAACAATTATGTTAAAGATACTCACATACGAGGGTGTTAAAAATCGTGAGAGAAGTCTCATTAACACCATGATGATAATGTAAGATTTAAGCTCACATTCATCAAGTATAGAAAGGGATGACAAGTCATCCATTGAGCTAAGCATACCTCATACTAGAATCAAGATTCTATGATATATGAGTCAACTCTAAAAGTTTTAAAGTATGATAAATTGAGCTAAGCACCGATAGACTAGTAATGAGCTTGTGCAAGCACATGTAAGCCTCATGAGATGAGACTACCACCAAGGTGGAGAAGAGTCTCTAATTTCTGCAAGTCTTTGAACTATGTTGCAAGCATAGGCTACTAGCTAGTGGATCCACCTAAAAAAACTAGAAAGTATTCGGTTTCACTTTGGCCGATGAACCACTTCTTTATTTCATGTTAGATCACATGATCTATCTTTTTTAATGCTAAATATTTCATTAAGAAAGTAAGTAACAAAGAAAGAAATAACTAGGAATGATGTAAGTCATTCTTAGTCATTGCACAGAAAGATACAAATAGAAGTCTTAAAAGAATATCCTAAGACAACCTAGCATGTTCAAAGTGAACATGAAATCAAAGAAGAAGAAATGTAAGTTCAAAGTTAACTAAGAAAGCAAAAGCATAAGTACATCAAATCATCAGTGTTTGATAAGAATGAAGTTTTAATAGTTATTGGCTTATGCCAATAAAAGGAGCAAAACATAATGATTCATCAATTGGAGTATGAATATATACCCCAACATCTTTATATTATGCAAATAATCAATTAATGGGCATAGCCAATAAATACATGCCCCAGTATCTTATATTATGCAAATGATCAAATAATGGGCATATCCAATAAAGATGGGCTTGTAAATACATAATGCCCAATTTAACAAAAATGGAATGAATAACTTGTGAATAGGGTAGTCAAATCATTTGCTTAGTCTTTTGGATTACTTACTTGATTCGTTGTAGAATGGGATTACAATGAATCATTGCACTCATAAGTAAAACATAGGATAAAGTAGATCATTTAACTACACAACAAAAACAAGAAAGGACTAGAAAATAAACTAAGTCTGGGGAGAGGAGCTCTCGGCCTGAGGGGGAGAAAACTTATTAAATTTTGCTCGAGTTATTCTAAAATTATGTTCATGACTCCAAGGTCTTATGTTCATATAGAAAATGAGTTTTGTGATTTAAATTAATCAAAATATGTAATATTCATAGCATGAATCCTAAATAACGAATTAGGAAAGTAAAGTTACTTCACTTTCCAAAAATGGCATGTTGCTATAGGAAGAAATTTCCTTGATCATGCAAAGTCCTTTCTGTGTTTATGTGCATACTCCCATAATTATTACAAGTGTTTACTAACACATATACAATTAATATTTTTATAGGTGCAGGTCCTTGAAGGAGATTGAAGATAAGTTGAAGCGGCTTGGACTAGTACCTCAAGACTTTGGTAGGTCCTCTTGAGTTTGAGGATTGCTACGCTTTATTGTCTAGATTTAGTAGATTAGACATAGCTAGTGGATGTTGTCCCTAGCATTTCCTTTCAAGCATTTGTTCAAAATTTTGTATTAAGGCCGGTTTGGCAAATATTAATAGTATTATGAATTCTTCATTTAAATTGTTCAATTTGTTAATAGATGGTTGTTTTATTTTGAGCTGTTAGTATATCACTCTTATACAAGAATTATATGAAGTCTAAGTACACTTTAGTAAGTTAAAAAGGTTTTAAATTTTCTGCTAAATTTAAATGTATTATTGTGATGAAAGCCAAGAAGAGGCTTGTCTGTGACCTCTGAGAGTTTACGACACCGATCTCATTAGGGTCTAGGACCCGGGTGTGATAAACTTTTTATCAGAGCATGAGGTCAAATTATTGCGTAGTTTCTAGCTCACGATTGTGAAGTGCACCACAACCATGAATTATAGACTTAGTGATGTTACGAATCTTCACTTCTTTTACTCTTTATCGTGCTGTGTAGAGCTTTGAAATTTTGTGTCATGCTAGCATCTAACTTCCTTCTTGTGTGTGCGTGTAGAAAAATGAACACAAGAAGAAACACAGGCAAGAGAGTTGGAGAAGCAGGTATTGGGGGAAACCAAGCTCCTCCTCAAGCCCTAGATACTAGAGTGCAAGTGTCTGTCAACCCTGCTAAGTTGACGGATGGAGAAGTGAGAGAAGCACTGGTTCAGATGGCCCAAGCCATCACTACACAGGGACAGGCTATAATAGCCTAAGCCACTAGAGAGGGTTCTCCCAGGGAGAACCCACATGCTAGCACCATGGCTAGCAGACTGAGAGATTTCACCAGGATGAATCCTCCAGTCTTCTTTGGGTACAGAGCCCATGAGGATCCCCAAGAATTTGTGGATGAGGTCCACAAGATTCTCTGTGCTATGGGTGTTAATGAAGAGGAGAAGGATGAGTTGGATGCATACCATCTCAACGATGTGGCGCAGGTATGGTACAAGATGTGGGTAGATGGCCGAGCACCAGGAGAAGTCCCCATTACTTGGGACATTCTCAATACTTCATTCCTAGAGAGGTTCTTTCCCAGAGAGCAGAGAGAGGATAAGGTTGAGGAGTTCATCTACCTACATCAGGAAGGTATGTCAGTCAAAGAATACTACTTGAAGTTTGTTAAACTTTCCAAATATGTTTCTTCCCTGGTGTCCAGTAGCAGGGATGAGATGAGCAGGTTTGTGACTTGTGTATCGGAGTATCTGGAGGAGTAATGTTGGGCAGCCATGTTGCATGATAACGTGGACCTTGCTAGGTTGATTGTACATGCACAACAGGTGAAGGAGAGTCATCGGAGGAAGAGAGGCCGAGAAGGAAAGAAGCCTAAGCCCTCAGAAAAGGCTGGTTCTAGCACTGGTAGGAGTTCGTTTGAAGTCCAGGACAGGCCCAAGTTAAAGAAGGGGCACCAGCACTCAGGTAATCTTACTGCTTCCTGGAACATTATTGCCAAATGGCACTAGTCTTGACTCAAGACGGGTACTGATAGAAATGCCCAGCGTGACACAAAGTTGTGTGGTAAGTGTGGTTGTTTGCATGGAGGTGAGTGCATGGTAGGTTCTAATGCCTGCTATAGGTGCGGCAATAGTGGGGATATGATTAACGACTGCCCACATGTGAAGAATCAGCCAAGGCAGATACTCAGCCTCGGCCTAATCCTACTGCTACAGCCGAGCCTCCCAAGAGGAACAGGTTCCATGCTTCAAAAGGTAGAGAGGAGCAGGAGAATTCAGCTAATATGGTCAATGGTAACTTGCATGTCTTTTCTTTTCCTGTGTACGCATTGTTAGATCCAGGATCCACTTTGTCTCTTGTTACTCCTTTAGTATCTAGTAAATTTGACTTGCTTCTTGAGATCTTGCATGAACCTTTTCTAGTTAGTATTCCCATAGGAGACAACATTAGAGTTGAAAGAGTATATAGAGATTTCCCAATAACTATTCTTGACAGAGTTACCTATGCTAACCTAATAGAATTAACCATGCTTAACTTTGATATAATTTTGGGTATGGATCGGCTTCATAAATGCTATGCTACCATAGACTGTCGAAACAAGGTAGTAAGGTTTCAGTTCCTAATGAGTTAGAGCTGGAATGGGAAGCGCGTAGTTCAAATCCAACAGGCCAAATAGTTTCCCATCTTAAAGACAATATGATGTTATCTAATGGGTATTTATACCACTTAGTTAGAGTCAATGACTTAGAACATGAAATTCCTTCCATAGACTTTGTGTCCATAGTGAATGAGTTTCAAGATGTGTTTCCGGAGGATTTATCAAGAATCCCTCCTTAATGCGAAATTGACTTTTGTGTTGACTTAGATCCCAACACCAAACCAATTTCCATTCCTCCCTATAGAATGGCTCCAACTAAACTCAAAGAGTTGAAGTTGCAGTTAAAAGATCTACTTGATAAGGGCTTAATCCAGCCGAGCATATCCTCTTGGGGTGCTCTAGTGTTGATCATTAAGAAAAAAGATGGAACCCTTAGAATGTGTATCGATTACCGGAAACACAACAAAGTCACTATAAAGAAAAAATACCCTCTTCCAGAATGATGATCTATTTGATCGGCTCCAAGGTGCAGGTTTTTTTTCTAAAATAGATTTCTTTTCAGGGTATCACCAACTTAGAGTGAGACAAGAGGACATTCCTAAGACTGCCTTTCGTACTAGGTATGGTCATTACGAGTTTCTTGTCATGTCATTTGGTCTCACTAATGCACCAACCGTGTTTATGGACTTTATAAATAGGGTCTTCCGTGTATACCTTGATTCTTTTGTCATAGTATTCATAGATGAATCATCGTATACTCTATGTCCAGAGAAGAGCATGAACATCATTTGAGAATGATATTGCAAGTACTCAGGGAACATCAGTTGTATGCAAAATTCAGCAAATATGAGTTTTGCATGAGATCAATGACCTTCCTTGGTCATGTTGTGTCCGGCCAGGGTGTAGAGGTTGATCCGAAAAAGATTGAGTCTGTGAAGAACTGGCTGAGACCCCTCACTCCTACAGACATCCGGAGTTTCTTGGGTTTGGCTAATTACTATCGCAGGTTTGTTGAGGGCTTTTGTGCTATTGTTGGTCCATTGACAGCTTTAAGAAAGAAGAAGTTAATGTTTGAGGTGTCTGAGTCTTGTGAAAAGATATTCCAAGAGCTCAAAGACCGACTCCTTTAAGCCCCAGTTCTCACATTTCCGATGAGTGGTGAAGGGTATTTGGTGTACTATGATGCTTCCCGAATAGGCTTGGGATGTGTTCTTATGTAGGATGGCCGGGTGATTGCATATTCATCAAGACAGCTAAAAATCTATGAGAAGAATTACCCTACCAGTGATCTTGAGTAATCTGATGTGGTATTTGCATTAAAACTTTGGAGACATTACTTATATGGTGTACATGTTGATGTATTTACTGACCATAAAAGTCTTCAGTATATTTTTACACATAGAGAATTGAATCTTCGTCAGAGAAGATGGCTAGAGCTGCTCAAGGATTATGACTTGAGTGTTCACTATCACCCAGGTAAGGCTAATGTAGTGGCCGATGCTTTGAGCCGATTGAGCATGGGAAGTGTGTCTCATATTGATGATGAGAAGAAGGAGCTGGTTAAAGAGGTAAACCAATTGGCTAGGTTAGGTGTACGGCTAGTAAATACACCAAGTGGGGGTGTTTAAGTTCATTCCAGTTATGAATCCTCATTTGTTGTAGATGTTAAAGCTAAGAATCATCTCACAGTACTTATGGATTTGAAAGACTCAGTGTTGACTAAGCTGAATGAATCATTTTCCTTAAGGGGGGATGGTATGCTTAGATACCAGGGCAGATTATGTGTGTTCAACATGGATAATATGAGACCTAATATTATTGCAGAGGCTCATGGTTCAAGGTATTCCATTCATCCAGGTTCCACCAAGATGTATCATGATCTCAAGGAGATCTATTGGTGGGAAGGTATGAAGCGAGATATTTCTAAGTTTGTGGAGGAGTGCCCCAATTGCAAACAAGTTAAGGTCGAACACCTTAAGCCTGGAGGTCTTACCCAGTCGATTGAGATCCCAACATCGAAGTGGGAGGCTATTAATATGGACTCTGTGGTTGGTCTTCCTAGGACTAGGAAACTGCATGATTCCATTTGGGTCATTGTTGACAGGATGTCTAAGTCTGATCACTTCACTTCCTGTGAAGTCTACTTACAGGGTTGAAGATTATGCCAAGTTGTATACTGATGAGATAGTGAGGTGGCATGAGACCCCTTTATCTATCATTTTGTATAGGGGAGCCCAATTCACTTCTCACTTTTGGAGATCTTCCGAATAGATCATAGGTACACAATTTAAGCTCAGTACTGCTTTTTATCCTCAGACGAATTGACAAGCAAAGCGTACCGTTTATAACCTTGAAGACATGCTGAGAGCATGTGTTATTGACTTCAAGGGGAGTTGGGATGATCACTTGCCACAGATTGAGTTCTCTTATAATAATAGCTACATTTCAGTATTGGGATGGCACCTTTTGAAGAACTCTATGGCAGGAGATGTAGGTCCCTAGTTAGGTGGTTTGTGGTAGGAGAGTCTTCCATCCTTGGCCCTGAGATCATACATGAGACTATTGAAAAGGTGAGAATTATCAGGGATAGATTGGCCACTGCTTACAACTGTCAAAAATCCTATGCTTATAGTAGGAAGAGGGCTCTTGAATTCGAGGTAGGTGATCAAGTCTACCTGAAGATATCACCCATGAAAGGGGTGATAAGGTTTTGTAAGAAAGGGAAGTTGAGTATGAGGTATATAGGTCCTTATGAGGTCTAACGGCGAGTAGGGAATGACTAATGTTCAACCAGTGTTTCATGTTTAGATGATTGAAAAGTGTCTATGTGATCCAGCATCCATCCTGCCTGTTGAGGGGTTAGGAGTCAATGAGATCCTTACTTACGAAGGATTCAAGTTGAAATTTAGATCACCAAGTGAAGCAGCTGAGGAACAAGAAGGTTTCCAAAGTAAAGGTGCTATGGAGGAACCACCTTTTTGAGGGAGCAACATGGGAGGCCGAGGCCTACATGAGATCCCGTTACCCTCACTTGTTCAGTTCTTGAGGTTAGATATACTCTTCCTAAGTCTGATTTTGTTTATGAAACTCTAAAATTCAGTGCATTAGTCGGTTTTGGTGTTTAAAGTCCATAATTGTGTGTTTTATACTTGCACTATATGACTTAATATGAGTTCATGCTTGCATTCATGTTGCTGTTTTTGTATAGCGTTAAAATGATTTTTGTGTCACATGAGTTGTGATGTGCGTTGAGTTAAAGTGAGATTGAGAAGGAAGTTCCTCAATCGCAGATATGAAGCTTCAGGTAAGCTTTGTGTGATGTGCATCATCCAAAGTAAGTTATGAATCAAATATTCACAAAGAGTAAAGTTTTCAAGTATGTTGATGTGTGTTTCTAAAATACCCTCCTTGATTCAAAATGATGCGTAGTGTCATTCAGGGACGAATGTTCCTAAGGGGGGGATAATGTAACATTCCAGAAAATGTACTTGTCTAATGAAGAGTCTATTAGGTTTTAAGAATATTTATTGTGGTACATAGGCATCCCAATGCCCAATATCGAGTAATATTGGGCATGTTAGAGAATATTGTCTTAAGGGTGTTAGCCAATTTCTATGTATTAACAAGTAAATTAAGATATACTTTGATGTTCAAATGCTCCAATCCAAACTTTTTTAGGAATTGTACCTTCAATGAAGACCCTAATATAATAGCATTGAATTCTTAGAACATTAGGTACGAGGCATCCAAGTGTCAAGCCTAGGTACCATAGCACATGATCCTTTAAAATGATCATGTAGATTAAGCAGTGCCCTAGGACATAGTGCGGATCCTTGGACAAGAAGTGCGTAACAACACATGTTCAAGCACATGTTCAAGCTCTTGTGCAAGCACATGTGCTAGCCGCCAAGAGACCAAGCGACAAGCCCAACCGAATTCAGTTAGGACGGTTAGTGGACAAGCGCGTACAGGTCAAGCCACGTGGGGCATAGATTCCTAACAAATCCTAGGCTCTAACTAACTTACCTAACTAGCTAACTAACATAGGACTAACTAAAATAAACTAACTAGTGTGTCCAAAAGCCTAAGACCTAAAGTGGTGACACTAGCTGAGTAACTAACTAAAGAAACATCCTAGTACCTAACCTAGGATGGTCCAAAGGGGTTGTTATGGTCCTAATGACTTAGGGTTACTTTAGTAATTAACGTAGGTCACTTAGTTCATTAAATTAGAAACTTAATTAATTAATTTAAAAACAATTATCTTACCCGAAACCTTAGCAAATTTTCAGATATGGCTAAGTCAAATGCTCTCCTATTTTAAGTCAATTTAGGAGGGGCATTTTGGTAATTAGATAATTGATTTATTTAATTAAGTTAATTATACTAAGTTGAATTATATTCAGTTCCTATGAGCTAGACTCACATTTACCGTAACCAATAGTAAGTAAAACAGAACATTCTCCTTAAGCGATTTCAAGGAAAATTCTTCAAGTTTTTTGTAAAAAGTACAGGGTGATCTTAATAGATTCAATTCTACCGTAAGGTATGTGTTTTCTCTCTTTGATACCTTTCCCTAGGAGTCTTTTCAAAAGTTTTGAATTCAATAAAGGCGAAACTAGGGTTGTTCCCAATGAGACTGGCGAATGTTCATCTCCATAGTTCTCCCTATTTCCTATTCTAGTAGTATGTATAATGAAAATATCAAGCATGTTGTTGGTATGTGGTGCCAACTAATCATTATATGTAGGTTTCTGTGATTTGATAATGTCGAATGAGACCTATAGGTTTGATCGTATGTTTAGAATACCATTTACATGAGATAAGAAAGGTTGAAATGCCAATTGTGTTCGAGAAGATAAAGTTGTTATAAGATGTTTATGAAATTCAGTTTATGCCAATAAATTGGCTTACAATATTATTTCCAAAATATGTAATAGAATTTGACAATGACTAAGTCATACTAATCTTATATAGCCAATGTAAATTATGATGTTCTTTGAAATGCCAAATGCATGTAAAAGATTGACTTGCCAAAATGTAACTCAATGAACTCATAACCTAGGGTATGCCAATCATTAGGAAAAATCCCAACATACCCTATATAAATGAATTTGTGAACATAGTAGCACATTGAATAAGTCTTTATAACTTTCATAAAGAATTGTACCATACTACCAAATAACATTGAAAAAGATAAGGTGAGTAATGAAATAAATAAAAGCTTGTGAGTTATGAAATTGACATAGAATGGGGTGTTAAAGGAAGTGAAACAAGTCTCACTTTATGTAAAATATACAAGAGGGTGTTAGAAATCGTGAGACAAGTCTCATTGACACCATGATGATAATGTACGATTTAAGTTTACATTCATTAAGTATAGAAACCATGATGATAATGTACGATGAAAGGGATGACAAACCATCCATTGAGCTAAGCATACTAAACAATTATGTTAAAGAAACTCACATAAGAGGGTGTTAGAGATCATGAGAAAAGTCTCATTAACACCATGATGATAATGTAAGATTGAAGCTCACATTCATCAAGTATAGAAAGGGATGACAAGTCATCCATTGAGCTAAGCATACCTCATACAAGAAGCAAGCTTCCATAATATATGGGTTAACTCTAAAAGTTTTAAAGTATGATAAATTGAGCTAAACACAGATAGACTAGTAAAGAACTTGTGCAAGCACATGTAAGCCTCATGTGATGAGACTACCACCAAGGTGGATAAGAGTCTCCAAATTCTTCAAGTCTTTGAACTATGTTGCAAGCATAGGCTACTAGCTAGTGGATCCACCTAAGAAAGCTAGTAAGTATTCGGTTTCACTTTGGCCAATGAACCACTTCTTTTCAGTGTGGGGAAGACACTGGATTTCATGTTAGCTCACATGATCTATGTTGGTTAATGCTAAAGATTTCTTTAAGAAAGTAAGAACGAAAGAAATAGAAAGAAAGATCTAGGAAGATGAGGGGTGTTCGGATAGGATGACCAATGGGTGAGGTTAGACTAAGTATTAATATAAGTCATTCTTAGTCATTGCACAGAAAGATCCCAATAGAAGTCTTAAAAGAATATCCTAAGTCAACCTAGCATGTTCAAAGTGAACATGAAATCAAAGAAAAAGAAATGTAAGTTCAAAGTGACCTATGTAAGTAAAAGCATAAGTATATCAAAACATTAGTGTTTGATAAGAATGAAGTTTTAATAGTTATTGGCTTATGCCAATAAAAGGAGCAAAACATAATTATCCATCAATTGGAGTATGAATATATACCCCAGCATCTTTATATTATGAAAATAATCAATTAATGGGCATAGCCAAAAAATATATGCCCCAGCATCATTATATTATGCAAATAATCAAATAATTGGCATAGCCAATAAAGATGGGCTTATAAAGACTTAATGCCCAATTTGACAAAAATGGAAAGAATAACTTGTGAATAGGGTAGTCAAATCATTTCCTTAGTCTTTTGGATTACTTACTTGATTCATTTTAGGAACGGGACTACGATGAATCATTGCACTCATAAGTAAAACATAGGATAAAGTAGATCATTTAACTACACAACAAAAAGAAGAAAAGACTGAAAAATAAACTAAGCTTGGGGAGAGGAGCTCTCGGCCTGAGGGGGCTCGAGTTGTTCTAAAATTATGCTCATGACTCCAAGGTCTTATGTTCATATTGAAAATGAGTTGGGTGCTTTAAATGAATCAAAATATGTCATATTCGTAGAATGATTCCTAAATAACGAATTAGGAAAGTAAAGTGACTTCACTTTCCCAAAATTGCATGTTGCTACATGAAGAGTTTTCCTTGTTCATGCAAAGTCCTTATGTTTTTATGTCCATACTCCCATAATTATTACAAGTGTTTACTAACCCATATACAATTAATATTTTTATAGGTTCAGGTCCTTGAAGAAGATTGAAGATAAGTTGAAGCGGTTTGGACTAGTACCTCCAGACTTTGGTAGGTCCTCTTGAGTTCGAGGATTCCTACGCTTCATTCTCTAGATTTAGTAGATTAGACATAGCTAGTGGATGTCGTCCCTAGATTTTCCTTTCAAACATTTGTTCAAGATTTTGTATTAAGGCCGGTTTGGCAACTATTAAGGATATTATGAGTTCTTCATTTCAATTGTTCAATCTATTAATAGATGATTTTTTATTTTGAGCTGTTAGTATATCACTCTTATACAAGAATTATATGAAGTCTAAGTACAATTCAGTAAGTTAAAAAGTTCTAAATTTTCCATTAAGTTTAACTGTATGATTGTGATTAAAGCTAAGAAGAGGCTTGTTTGTGACCTCTGAGAGGTTAACGATGCCGGTCTCATCTAGGGTCTAGGACCCGGGTGTGACAATAGTGTCTTGCCCATTCATTAAGAACTGTCTGATACGTTGCCAGGGTATAGAACTCCTCAACGAAGTGGATCTAGTAAGTTAGGCTAAGAAGAAATAAGGAATCATATACAAAGTATGACCCTTTTTACCCACGTTGGCTACATAGTGTATTAGGGTTTTGAGTTGTTAGAAATCTCCCCCATTCAGTGCTCAATACTACTCCCACAATATAATTTAGTTCATATGTTTAAAAAGCCCATTTTTACTTCCTCAACTTTGAGATTATTACTCAAAAGGTTTCTCTAAAAAGATATAGTAGTCATGAATTTTTGGGTTTTAAACCTTAATTAAGTCATGACTGGGCTGCCAAAGAGGCTCCCATCCCGCCACAATAGCTCCGCCCTTGCGGGGTAAATCTTGCCATAGCAGCTTGCGCGGAGACATAAAGTTGTAATTAGAGTTTAAAACCTCCATTTACCAAAGCACCTTTAATCCATGACATTAAAAAACTACTCGTTCAAGGTAAGATCAGTTTTGGGAGTCCTACACGCCCGAATTTAATTATGTAAAGTCGTACGTGATTCATAATGTCTTAGATATATAATAATCTTATCAAAATCATGATTAGATCTCTAATTCATTAAAAGACTTCCCTAGATTCACATTACTCTAATTTCATCCAATTATGGACTAAGTTGGGAATTTGCAAGTTACTACTCAAAATTTTTCAGGCCCCAGTTCTTTCCCCATTTGTTTTCCCCTAATGACGGACAATGCATCCATTGTACTTTAACAAAATTATCTCCTTGGTCCTCGGCACTCAAATGTCGCGATCAAAAATTACCACTGGTTCCTCTTCATATTAGAGGTTCTTATCTAACAAACTGATCCCCATTCATGATATAATCCCCATCCCAATGATACATCTTCAACATAGACACATGAAATACTGGATGAGCTCTACATAAGTTCGGAGGTAAACCAATACATAGGCCACCGACCCTACAAAGTTAAAAACTTCAAAGGGTCCAATATACCAAGGGCTAAGCTTTCCTTTCTTTCCTAATATCATCACCCCTTTCATGGGGGACACATTAAGAAGAACTTTTTGAAATTCTATGTGTCTTACCTTATCATCTACATACCTTTTCCATCAACTTTGGGATGATAGGAGCTTAGTATAGATGCTTCATACCTTATCCAAAGTGTTCTTCACCAAGTCAACCCCCAAAGGTTTCATATGTCCAGCCTCAGACCATCTTATGGTGATCTACAGCCCCTCTCATAAAGTGCCTCAAATAATGTCATATCAATGCTGGAGTGGTAATTGTAATTATAGGAGAACTCATACAAAGGTAGGAACTTATCCCAATTTCCTCCAAAGTCGATCACATATGCCCCCATCGTGTCCTCTAGCACTTGAATAGTCCTCTCTAGTTTCAAGTCCGTTTGCGTATGAAAGTCGGTGCTAAAGGTGAGTTGAATACCCAACTTTTCATATAATATTCCCCAATACATGGATGTGAAAATTGCGTACCACAATCCAAAATGATCGAAAGGGGCACTCGTTGCAGCTTTACTATCCCTTTCACATACGCCTTAGCCAATTGTTTCGCATTATAGTCGACTGTAACCGTAATTAAGTAGGCTGACTTAGCCAGTCTATCAACCACTACCCAAATAGAATCAAACTTCCCAAAGTTCTTGGGGAGACTAACAAGAAAATTCTATATCTATGATTTCCCTCATAAATGTCTGGAATTGGCATTCAGTAAAGCAAATATGTAGGCCTTTGGTGCTTATATTTTACTTGTTGGCAATTATGGCACTTATCCATAAAATCTGCTATGTATTTATTCATGCCAGGCTACCAATAAAATCATTTAAAATCTCGGTACATCTTAGTCATACCTGGATGAATGAAATACCATGAACTACTAGATTCTGCCAATATTTTCTTCATAAGTCATCCATGCAGGGATGACGAATTCTCCTCCTAAAACTAAGCATAGCTCCCGCATCAAGAGGCCTTACCAGACACTTTCTTCTTTCTAATCTCTTTCAATATTTTATTCTCAAACTGATTTTCTTTAATCTCCTCAATGAATGTTACCGTAACCTCAATTCTAGATTAAATTCAACCTCTTTATGAGATTGCCAACTACATGAACTTAAACTTCAGGGTTTGAATTTCCTTTGCCAAAGGTTGCTTGAATAAACCCAAACAAGCTTTACTACCCATACTCAATTCCTTCCGGGTTAATGTGTCTGCCACCATTATAACCTTTCCTGGATGATACTGGATGGTCATAGCACAATCCTTATGTAACTTTATCCACCTTCATTGTCTCAGATATAGATCCTTTAGAATGAATACGTATTGTAGGCTACAGTTGTCAGTAAATGCTTCACACTTGACACCAGAAAGATAATTTGCCAGATCTTGAGAGCACAAACTACCACTACCAACTCAAAATCATGTGTTGGGTAATTTTACTCATTCACCTTTAATTTTCAAAATGCATAAGCTATGACATTCTTATCTTTCATTAAAATTGCACTTAAACCTGAATGTGAAGAATCACAATAAAAAATAATATATTTACCTTCCACCGATAGTGTAAAAAAAGGTGTTGTGGTCAAAAGAGTCTTAAGATTTTGAAAGCTCTCTTCATATTTGTCAATGGACTCAAACTATACCTTCGTTTTGGTCAACATTGTCAAATATGTTTCGCAAAAGCAAAATTCTTTAAAAACCTACGATAGTTGATGTCGAGCACTATTAATCTCAGTTAGGTCCAATCCAATTCTTGACAACTTCAATCTTTTAGGGATCTACCATTACCCCTTCCATAGAAACTACATTCCCCAAAAAGGCAACTGATGTCAACCAAAACTTACACTTAAAAAATTTGGCATACAACTTTTATTTCCCAAGAACACCTAAAACAATATGAAGAAGGTCAACATACTCTTCCTTACTCTTTGAATAAACCAAAATTTCATTAATAAAAACAATCACAAACAAATCTATAAATGGTTTGAACACACCATTCATCAAAAAATTAAAGTTGCGGGCGCATTTGTCAACCCAAACGACATCACTAGAAACTCATAATGCCCATAGTGGGTCCTGAATGCCATTTTTGGTACATCCGCAGGCCTTATCTTTAACTAATGGTAACCAAACCTTAGATCAATGTCAGAGAAAATTGATGCACCCTGCAACTGTAAAAAAAGGTCACTATCTGAGGAAGTGGACACTTATTCAAAGTGGTGATACTATTGTATTGGTGATAGTCTACGCACATCCTCCTACTACCATCATTTATTAAACGAACAAGATAGGAGCACCCCACAGGGAAGTATCAGGACGGATGAAACTTCTATGGAGGAGTTCATGTATTTGAGCTTTTAGCTCTCTAAACTCCATCAGAGTGATGCAATAAGGAGGAATAGATTGGGGTGAGTACTAGGTTCCAAGTTAATGCAGAAATCTATATATCAATCAAGAGGCATACTAGGAAAATCGGTCGAAAGCACTTCTCTAAACTCTTACACCATAGGGATAGACTAAATAGACGGAGAGTCGACCTCAACATATAGAATATGAGACAAATATTCCAAAAAATTTTGCTCCACAACTTTCCTAGACTGAATGAAAGCTATGAGTTAAGCTGGCTTAGGCTTTTACACTCCTTCCCACTCTAACATTTGCTTACCGGGGATCTCTACAGTTACGGACTTAGTATTACAATTAAGCACATCAATAGGGGGACAAGTAATGCCTAAGATTATATCAAAGACTATCCTATAAAAAATAACCAAATCAGCCCCAAGTTTTGAAACCCAAAAACATAACAGGACAAGCATCATAAACATGGGTGACTATGACAGACTCTCCAACTAGGGTAGAAACAGGATTGGGGCATATACAAATCACAAACCGCATCAAATCCAAAGCAAACTGAACTGACCAGTATCAAAAAGTAAAACCCAAAAAAAATAACGCATTAGCCATTCGGTTAAAAATAACAATATTACATGTGATAACCACATCAGATGTCTCCACCTTGGTCTTGCCAGAAACGTATAAAACATAGCCCTGCCATCTTGATGGAGCACCTCTTATCCTGGCTGCGCTGCACCTCTGCCAATAGTATCATTTCCACAACCTCCTCGACCTCGCTGATTTCCTCCTCGTCCACTTCTGAACGTCCTCTACCATTATTACCGTATCCCACAGGTATCACTAATCTAGTCTGCTGTTGTGCGGGATCTAACATGCACATCTAGGGGAATCTCTCCTAATATGATAGATTTCCCACAATTATAGCAAGTACAATTAAAAGATGGTTTTCCGCAAGCGAAGATGCGACTTTCTAACTATCCTTGATAAAACTTTATTGTGGAGTTCCCGAGTAATTACCTTTAGAAGCAGGCATAGCGGACAAAATTGGTGGGGATGTAAATATGGGTCTACCTGAACCTCCTGAGTAGGAATTCTCAAAGTTACACATGTTCTTGGCTTTCATAACAAAACTTTGCTATCACGTCTAAGTCCTTCCACTTTCTTCACGAAGTCGGTTACCTCATTAAAGATTTTTCCTGCACAAGTCATACAGATACCTTTAATTCTGAGTTCACACCTTTGACAAATAGATGAATCCTCTCCTCCTCGGTAGTCACCAATTGTGTAGAATATCTAGGCAAGGTATGGAATTTAGCCTCATAAGCACAAAGTCTGAGGCACATACTTTTCTAGAAACGGAGCATGAAATTTTGTCCAAGTGAGTGGGGGCATAACTGAAAATCTACATCCCACATAGTCTCTCCACCACTACTTAGCCTCACCCTAAATATGGAAGGTCACGAGCTCTAGCCCATGTTGGTGTACAATACCTAACTTGTGCAGCCTCTCATAACAATCCAAAATAAACTAATAAGTGTCTCCACTCTCAAAACCAAGCAACACCAGACACTTTGGCTTCAAAATCATAGTCAGCGTCTCATTCTCATTACCAAGCATTACTGGACCCTATAAGGGATGGAAGAAGGCATTAGTGCCTGCAACTCCACCCATCTTTGGAATAGTAACAATAATAGGGGGTTAGCAGAAGTATGAGTTTCTTGAGCTGCGGGAATGACACTAGGAGCGACCAATCCCTTCAGAAAAGTCATGATATGTTCAGCTAATACTAGGTCTAATGGAAGAATACATGTAGTTCTTGCATGTGCAACCCTTTCTTCTCCAACCTCCTTTTTCTTCTAGATTTCAAAATTCCCCTATACTTGTTCATAATGTGCGGAAGGAACCTCATCTATGGAAGCATTTTCAAACAGTGCTCCACCCCTAATGGGTGCTACACTTCCTCAGTCTTTGCCCCTTGATCTTCCTCTACCTATGCGTTGACCGCAACCTCTTTTTATGGATTCCTTAGTTGTCTCATAGATGGGATCTATGTTATTGACGCCATTAAAACAAGTGTTAACTATATGAAAAAATAAAAAGAGTAGAAACAAAGAGATTTCCTAAAGTCATGTAGCCTCTCGAAGAAAAGTACACACGTCTTTGTATCATTCCGAAAGACTCTACTAGACTCATTTTGGTACAACGAGATCAACAAACCTAGGGCTCTAATACAAACTTATTCATGACCCAAACCACTGTTATTGTCACACACAATAACCCTCCGGTGCGAAAACTATTACTACAACTCAACTAAACAAACTAACCCAAAACACTAAGTATTAAAGATATATAAGTAGGTTTAAATAACTAATATGGAGTTCCCATAACTCTAAAAGTTAAACTAACATCTAAAACCTAATGCGTAAATAACCCCTAGTACCTGAAAGTCATTGTACAGAAACATCTACAGTTCAACAAGTCTAAGAAATAAGACGGTACAACCCCAACTAGCATAAGAAATGACTAAATTGTCTATGTCAAAAAAGAATGGACTAAACATGAAGAACTTCATGGAAGACCGAAAGAACTGGCTCACCCTTGGAAACTTGTCTTGACCACCTATCTCCTAGTTGAGGTCTATTAATGGCCTCCTGAAGATGCCATGTACTCAACAAAGAAAAAGCAAGTGTATTATAAGTACACAATCATAATTTACTGGTAGGATGACGTGGCCATACCAGTAAGCGAAACATATATAATTGGTCACAACATAGTAAACATGACATGTTTATCCTTTATACATACCTATATCAGTTATAATTTAAGGAGCAACGTACAACTCCACATTCTCATTACAAGTAAATATGACAATTCAATTTTCCTCGCATGGATCTCATACCCTAACTATTAGTATTGTTTGAACCTGGAACCCAATCCAATTTAGTGTGTCAGAACATGACATGATATCCAACGTATGTGTCGATATCTGACATCCGATCTAATAAATGTGTCGGAGCGTAACATCCTATCAAAAATATATGTGTCGTTGCGTGACAGCCAATCCCCTTAACATACCGCAATCACAATCACAATATTCATTCTCATAATCATTAAATAAAGAGTTGATTCATGGCTTACAATCGTTCATTCATACTCATTTACATTAGGTTTGATCAAAAGTCCTTCATTGACATACATACATGCATTACAATGAAGCAAATACTAACATATATCACACAAACATGAAATAATACCATCACCTACCTCAAAACCAAGCTTGAATCTCCCCAAGGCACTTGACTCTTTATCCGTTTCAAGATTCTTTCCACTTGTTCATGATCTAAAAATAACAATTTAATGCAAGGATTAATAAATGAGGCCTAATTACCCAGATTACAATCAACATTCTCAACCCTAGGACAAACCTAATATCCCAATAACTGATTTAGGGCTTTTTTCACCTATATTATTTTCAAGTCAAAACCTTCCCCCAATAATAATTACCCAAGTATCTAACTTTTACAGATCAAAAATATGTATTAGGAGAGTAAAAACTTTTCCTTTAGTGCTAGAAGAGGTGTAAAACCGTCAAGAACTTGCTGTGTTGTTTCTTATCTCTTATGAATGATAGTTTTAGAATAATGGCATTTTTTTGGAATTTAATGCCCACTTAAGTTGCACCTAGGCTGCTATGTCAACCCCCATCCCTCCATAACGGCCCCTCCCTGGAGAGAGAAATACCACTCTACAGCTTGCGCGGAGATTATACGTTAGAATTAGAGTTTCAACCCCTATATAATAACACACCTTTAACCCATGACATTCAAAGACTATTCGTTCACGCGAAGATCAGTTTCAGGAGTTCTACTCGCTCAAATTAGATTTCGTAAAGTCGTATGAATTTCATAACATCTTAGCTATCTAATCATGCAATAAAAATTAGAATTAGATCTCTCACTAATTACCAGATTTCCTTCAACCTCACATTACTCAGATTTTGTCCAATTGTGGACTAGACTAGGAATTTCCTGGTTACTACTCAAAAGTTTTAAGGCCCCGATTCTTTTCCCCGTTGGCTCTTCCTTAATGATGGAATTAGGTTTTTACAATTCATCAACATAAATCTTGAAATCATACTATTGCCTTTCTTATCACCTATTACAATATTAATTTTATGATGGCTCAATGATTATGTGAAATGTTATGTCACCTATTAAGCTTTTGATTTTCAAGAAATGCAAATCATCAATGAAATAAAGAAATTTGAATCAAACAAGAAAAAATTTAAGAAAAGTTTTAACAAAACAATGTGAACTTCCATAATATGTTGAAACCTGCTAATGACCCTCATGCTCCCATACAACAATGTTGAGATGTTCTGATAATTAATTCACTATGTGTTGCATATGCCTCTAGAGAGTTGCGGAAGCATTTGTAGACTTATCCTACACACAATCTTTAGTTGGCATAGTTGTCTTTGCTCGAAAAATTTTGGCGGCACTATATATACAGGGTTCATATCGGTATTTTCACAAATCACCAGTCTTCAGTACTTACTTAAGCATAGGGAGTTGAACCTATGACAAAGGAGATGGCTAGAATCATTAAAGAACTACGACGTTGACATTTCATATCATCCCGGTAAAGCTAATGTTGTTTCTAATGTGCTCATTTGAATGTCCATTGGTAGCCTAAGTTATATTGAAGCTGATCAGATTGGAATTACAAAAGACTTATGTCAGCTAGTTATATGCAAGTACGCTTGGTAGATGAAGGGGAAGAGTGTTGCTATTAAGAATATGGAAGAATCTTCCTTTGTGACTGAAGTGAAAAGGCGACAACATGAAGATCATTAGCTTAGGAAATTGAGGGAAATGATTCCTCGTCAGTAACAACCCTTATTTGAGCTAACTGGAGATGGAGTCCTTAGATACCAGGGTCGCATATGTATACCAGCAGTTAGAGATGTCCATACAAATATTATTTTTGAGGCCCATTATTCTAGATATGCATCTCACCTTGGAGCGACGAAGATGTATCAGGACCTTCGACAAATCTATTGGTGGAATGGCATGAAAAATATATTTTTGAGATGGTAGCTGAATGTCCCAACTACCAACAAGTTAATTAATAGAATCAAAGGCCTGGAAGACTAACCCAGTATATTGAGCTTCCATTATGGAAATGGGATATTATAAATATGAACTTCATCACTAGTTTGCCTGGCACTCCATGGAGGTTTGTTCCATTTGGGTAAATATCGATAGGCTAACAAAATTTTCTCATTTCTTGTAAGTTAGGATGACATATTCAACTAAAGATTATTTAAAGCTTTACATTCAGGAGGTTATTCGCCTTCATAGAGTTCCATTATCCATTATCTCTAATCGAGTAGCTCAATTTACAACACATTTTTGTAGATTATTTCAGAAAGGTCCAGGCATTCAAGTAAATCTTAGCACCACTTTTCATCAAGAGACTGGTGGACGGGCAGAATGTACTATTTAGAAGGTTGAAGATATGTTACGTGCTTGTGTGCTTGATTTTAAAGGAAGTTGGGATCAACATCTACCTCTTATTGAGTTCTCTTATAATGACAACTTTTAAGCTAGTATTCAGATGGTCCCTTACGCAGCACCTTACGGGAAAAAGTGTAGGTCCCAGTCTTATGTTGATCTTCGCCGATGAAACTTAGAGTTTGATGAAGAAGATTTGGTTTTCCTAAAAGTATCACCTATGAAGGGAATTATGCGATTCAGGAAGAAAGGAAAGCTCAGCCCTAGGTACGTTGGACCATTTAAGATTATTCAAAAGATCAGTATAGCGGCATACAAGCTTGATTTACCTTTAGAATTAGAAGTAGTTCATCTTGTATTTCATATTTCTACGTTGCGAAAGTGTATTGGAGATCCTTCAGTATTATGCCCATTGAAAATAATTGTATCACGAAAGATTCATCTTATACATCGGTACCAATAGCAATTTTATATCGGCAAGTGAGAAATCTTCGAACTAAAGATGTAGCTTCTGTGAAAGTGTTATGGAGAAATAACAATGTAAAGAAAATCACTTGGGAAATCGAAGAGGAAAAGAGAAAGGAGTACCCCCATATGTTTAGGACTTAAGGTGAGTCACATTACAATGATTGGTAATTATTTCGTCTCAACTACTTAGTTAGATTTTATGTATCTTGAAGGTCCAATTTATATGTCTTCTTTCAATATAGCTATGCAAAGCTTAGTAGTTAAAATATTCAGAATTTGACTTCAGGTTTGCGACTGTAACAAATATAGACTCGCAAATAAATTCCTATTAGAAAATAACAAAAACACAACCACGGGATTGTCTTAATCCATTCGCGGGTGAATGTTCGTAAGAGGGAGGGGATAATGTAAGATCTCGTACCTTTTCTCTATTCTTGCATAATATACGCCAAGGCATCGTGTGGCATGGTTATATGAATATGACTTTGTATCATATAGTGGAGATTAAGATTGCAAATAGGTGACGATTTCAAGGAAATTAACTAATGTTTTTGGTCAAAGAGACCCCTCAAACAAAGTCCTTGATTAAAGAAAGGGCTTAGGTAGTACTTTTCACGTTCAAAATGTTTAAATTGTACCATTCCTTTTGGACAAACGTATGAGCTTGCAACATGATAACAATAGTTTTTTATGAGGTATTTTAATATCACAAGGGTCGTATGTTATGTTTTGAAGTCAAGAAAATTAGAGAAACTAAGGTAGGGAAAAGTTATCGAACTTTGTCTAGTAATAGTTCCTTAGATTTGGGTCAAATGTCATGGATATTTTGTCCCAATATATAAGGATTTAGAATGCCTACCACCCATTAAGTTGAAGGTGTACAATCCTAGTTTGCAACTCACAAAACCGCATGTCAAACTGACATCGGAGTAAAGAGCTATGAAGGTTTTACTATGGACTGCCGGGGCAGAATCCCGGTCGGGTAAAAAATATGGTATGTCGGCTTAACTCAGAGTTTTAAGCCATGAAAACATTTCATTTGTCTTCCAAACCAGAAAGAATGATTAAGAGAGGGTTCCTATGGAGTTCTTGCAGGATGAAGGTTAGTTTTGAACATTTCTACCATTAAAAGTATCCCCGCGCCTAGAAACTTGATCTCTACACGTGGCAATTGTTTTCCTTTTCTATTAATTATGTTTGGAGCTATTTTTTGAAGATATAAGTTTGTAGTTATTCTCTTTTCTTCAATTTTTACACCGGGTTAACTAAGAATATTATCCTTGGACTATTTTATGATTGTTTTTATGAAGTTCTACGGACATTTCGTCAAGTTCAGGCCATTTGGAAAATCTGACAATTTAAGATTAATTATGAATTGTTTATAGGTTTGTACCATCTGTGTATATATAGTATTTGTCAATCTTAGTATGTAAGGAACAATTTTTTTGAAGAAACTATAGTCATTCGAGCGTTCATTGGAAAGGTATGTTAAGGCTATGCTATGTCCCTCATTTTAGCACCACTCCTAGAAAATTCCTAAAACTTCGAATGTGATATTTTTCTATTCTATTTCTATAAATACCTTTAGGTAAAGGCATCAGGATCTTAGCTAGATTATTTTCATGATTCTCTTATTTTAATATTCCACTCGTTTGGATAAATAGAGTATTCAACATCTACATGTCCTTTTATCGGTTCCTTGATTATATGTTCACATGTTTGAATATTCTTATTCTTTTTCCTAGGTGATGTGACTTAAAATACAACGAGAGACCATTATCACTTATAACCATCCCTCTTTCCCCACTAAAGTTATTATGAAAAATCTTTTAAGTAACTCACTATCTTCAAAACTCTGTAGTATAATAAATACTTAAACAATTAAAAACTTTGTTTTTGGAGTACTCTTTTTATGAACTATCTAGGAATCAAGTCAGAAACTAAGTAAATCACCTTAAAATTGTTATGAATATCTGCAAGGTTAGGTTATCTTTCTAAAACTCGAGTTAACTTTTCAATCTTTCTTTGGAAGAATATACGAGGTTCCATGAGATTGTTATATAATATACGAGAGTTATTATGAGGTTATGAGAACAAGACTAAAAACGGTCAAAGATTAACATGCTATGCATTCTACTCCCAATCTATAAAGAGGCATGGGGCCTATTGCCTATATTTATATGTATGAAACACCTATGCCACAAGTTCGCGAATATGATGTCGGTTCGCTATCGGAAGGCACCACCATATCTAGAATTTGGTTGGGTATGTCATGCATTTGTGTGTATACATACATATATATATTTATATTCACAACATATAATTATCTGAGCATACCATGCATATTTAAATACTAGGGAGCCAAATGTCAACCATGGAGAATATTTGAGTTTCAGTTTCACGTGGTATCTATATTGCCCTTTTTTACAGTAAATATTTATGATTCTATTTTCTTCCTTATGTACCAATACATTTTTATTCATACTGACATTTCTTTGCCTGGGATGCTACTTTTTGTTTTGTTTGAGAAGGTACAGGAAGGGACTCTAATCAACCCACCCGCTAGGGTTCAGGTTCAACTGTGTTTGTAAGGAAGCATGTCTTTTTAGTTGTGGCTTCGTTATCTAGATAGTATATCTTTATTTTTTTCTATTCTACCATTGTTTGTATGGTTTGTTTTTTATCTCATGGTTTTGTTTAGCTAGTATGTTTTAGTAGGTAACTCGTTCTAATAGTGTGTCGAGTGACAGTTACTCCCCCTTTTTTGGGGCGTGACATCAACTAATGCAAACTACATAAGTTGAGGGTGGCTATGAAAAAGGAAACCACATGGAAAATAAGGGTATGAAAAGATTCTAGTGTTGAAAAGAGAAAAAGTATGAAAGAGGGTGTGACTTTGTGCAAAAGAAGCAAAAGAAAAATGTGAACAAAAATTAAAAAAGTGAAAAAATAAGAGTCAAAGTCGAAAGTCACAACCATGTTGCAAAGAAATAAGGGAAAGAGCTTAAAATGGAAGGTTGCCAACAATAGGTCAAGGAAAAGGTAAAAAAGCTAATGTAATGTCAAGGAGGGTACAGAGTCACTATAAAGTACCCAAATGTACCACACCTGACCCTGTGCATATGTTACAAGCTAAGAAAGTTTTATAATGATCCTAGCAACTAGTTTGGAGAGTTATGTAGTGAACATAAGGGCAAGCATATGGTATTGAGCACTAATTATACTTGAAATTACTTATATGTGTGAGTGTTGAATGAATCATTGTACTTGAAATCATTTTCATTGTGTGAAAAAAGGTATTTCATTTCAAGTAAGGGAACTAGTGGCATGGTTGGAAAGTTGGTACCTCTGTGATAGCAAAATACTGTATGTTGTGTGTTGATAGGTCGATCTTTGTCATATTTTGATCCACATTAGTTGTCTTGTTGAGTCTTAGAGAAAAGATTTTCACTCGAAAGAGAGTCGAGATAGAGAGCTATGTGATTTCTTGTGCTTGAATGCTTGCTTCTATACAAGTCATGTCGTTTTGAGTCTTAGTGTGTCTCTTGGAGACAAACAACAAATTTAAGTTGAGGGTGTTGATATACCATGATTTTACGGTATTTTTAATACATTTAACTTAAGAGTTATGTGTGTTTAGGGCCATTTTGTATGATTATTAATTTGTTTTTATCACGTTTGCATGAAATAAGTTCGGACGTGGAAGTTTAAGTGTCATAGTTGAGAAGAGTAGAGAAAAGAGCATCTACGAACCGTAGGTTTACTCACGCCCCATAGATGGTGGAAGTAGATGGGCAGACATAGCATGAACATGAAATCGGGGAAGTCTTGACTAAGTGTGGAACCACGAGGACCGTAGGTCGACCTACGGCTCATCCTGTTGTTACGTCAAATTATCCGAAGGGGTTCCAGTACCTGATTTTGAAGATTCTAAGTATGGATTACAAATTAGGATCCACGGACTTTGGATTGATCTACGGTCAATACTATTTGTCCATTGATTGAAGCTGTAAAGTGGAGATTTTGAAGCTGAAAATTTCACGCCCTGAGTCTACACCCTGGGCGTGGCCGGCACTCAATAACCATTGTTGGGATCGAGCGGACCTTTGCCCTGGCTTACGTAGCTCAGCAGAAAACAACAAACATTAAACTTAACTGAACTGGAAGCATATAATCATTGAGAATGTTTTTAAAATAAAAACACCCAAACTAGGCCAAATCTTCCAACCCAAGTCTTAACTATAAGAGATAATACTGAAAAGACTCAAAAGACTAACATCTGGTTGTCTACCTATGAAGCCTCTAAAACTAGGATGGATGTATGGAAGAACCCCAAAACATCCTAATGAACTTGTCACGACCGGGGAGAACCCCCTAGAAGTTACATGGCGTACTTGACCTCTTGGAGGTTTAGACAAGTCCGTAGTTATCATTTATCGCATTTTCGTAGGTAAATTTAGCGGAAATTTAAAACTTCCATAGGACATCATATGCTAGAACATCACTTCCATTATATATAAAGCATCATAAGTACATAGTTAGACTCTATATCTCTTTGTCATCTTAGACTCAACATCATTAGAGTATAATAGGGACACGAACCTTATTACAAATAGACATAACTAACTACTACATGGCTTGAATAAAACTTGACATAGGACATCCTTGAACTTAAGGATTCCTTTCCTTGAGCATGGAATTACATATCAAGCACTTCATCTTAGACACATCCTTTAAGCATCCATAACCTACACTTTGTGTAGAAAGGTAAAGAATTTTAACACTTCAAAAATATAAGATGTGTTCTACATCCTAACATGAGTGTCGTAAGGTCTAGACTCTGTTATAAGGTATATTTTGATGAATATAAGTCATTTAGGAAGTCTAGAAATCAAAACGCCCATGATGTCCAGAAACTAGTTAAATGAGGTGCTAGTGTGCCTTAGCTTAGTTGACTGGCTTTTGGAGTTAGAAAATGATGAAAATTGGTGGAAGGGTGTATAACATGTTTTGTATTTAACTCATAGTCTAAACTTCCGGACACGACTCCTAAAAGACCAACCAAGGACCCTTGAGGAGGAACCTTGCATTTTGGGGTCAAAGGACTGCCCAAGGCAGTGTGCATAGACGAGTGCCATCGACGAGGCGTGTACAATCGACGGGGCATGGACACTTAGTAAATTTGAACAAAGGGTCATTTTTCAAATCTCTGAACAAAGCGATGGATGTGCAGCACGGAGGGAGCAGTGGCCGTCGTCTCACTGACGGACCGTCGATCGGGGTCTCCTCTATGAGGGCCTAAGTTGTTGCACATTTTAAGTTGGGTTCTATTAATTAATTAAAGGGTTATATAATTATTATGGGGATTAGGGAGGTCTAATTAAGTTTTTTAACTACCTATATAAGGCCCTAACCTAACTAGACTAACCTAAGCTCTCATAATTTCCCTAACCCAAAACTCTCTTCCTTCTCTCTTCTTTCTCTCTCCCAAAGAAACCCCATTGAAGATCAAGCTAGAGGTCGGTTATAGGTATGCAAAGAGTGAATTTTCTCCATCAATTTTCATCAATTATCAAGGGATGGGATATCTTTCACCTTTAATACCTCTTTCCTCAAAGAGCTCATCAAATTGAATTCCAAAAGTTGAGTTTTCATGTGGGTCTTTCCCAATCTCGAAAATGATGTCACCGATTGCATTGTTTATGATTTATTTTGGATACTATGAATAGATTAACATTGATTTAAATCAATTATGTTATATATTGATTTATTGGTCTAGTTTGTAAAAGATGACATTTACCCCTTAACCCTAGGTTATGATCTTGATATGAATTGGGTAATGTTGATTCAATTGACTTGGTTATTAGTTGAATTACTACTAGGTGATATTATTGTGTTAATAAAGAATATATTAGGGTGAATTATAGTCCTATCATGCTAGTTCTTGAATTATTGAGTTAGACTATGACTTTGATCTATGTCACTTGTCTTAAGTTATGAGCTAGTGTTGGATTGTGATGTAGTGATTCAGTTATCCTTATTATCATGTTGGTTATGGTTATATGATGATGCTACACCCTAATTAGTTTTATTAGGGGTTTATGGTAAGATATTGATGATGAATTATGAAGGATACTTTGTAAGTCTTGTGATCCCTATTCTTTACTTCAATTATGGTTAATTGTGATTAAGTCATGATGTTTTATTAGAGTATTCCTTGTATTAGGATCGATATGGTTGGTGTGATGTTGAATTGAAAGTGTATTGACTATGGTTTGTGAGGTATTGTCTAATATGTAAATTTCATAAGAATGGTTAACGATTTACCAATGTGCCTTATTATGAAGTTATTTATTAATGTGCTAACCTTACTTATATGAATTGTAATGAAAGAATTATACTCATGCAATTATTATGTGAGATATGATGATGATGATTATACAAGGGATAGACCCTATGACCTACGTTAAGTTATGATGATCAATAAAGACATTTCAAAAGGGACTTAGCTTAGCAACGAGTTAACTTGACAATGGGAGGTGTTGACTTTCCATAGAGGAAGATTCACCCTATAGTTTTGCATGTGTTGTTGACTCCCTAATGAGAGATACTCATCCATTGTATTCTCATTAGAGGAGGCCCCAATTTCGAAATGGTATGTAGAGGGATTATACGTATCTCTTAGTTCTTGAACTATGTTTCCCCCATGGGAAGACTAGCTAGTGGATCCACCTAGAAAACTACGTTTATGTTTAGTTTTACTTCGGCCTGTAGACAACCTTCCATAGTTGTAAGGTTTTACAACACCCAATTCCACACTTAGATCTTGTTGTCTATGTCGGTTAAGGCAAGTGTTCCCTAAACTAAAATGAAGTAATGAAGTACAAACCCACTAAGGTGACTTGAGTGGTTGAGTTAGCTTAGGTAAGGGTACGGAACTCTACCTATGTCTTGCACTACTTTCCTTGAGGGAAACCTTAGGAGGATGTTCTTAAGTATGTATATGCTTATAATGCTACATGATATGTATATGATGATCTTGCACATTGTTGATACTATATGTTGATTAGTTTGACTTATGAATATGTGTTGGTCTACATTGTTAAAGTATGACGACATGTACTCTTAAATGCCATGCAATGTGAAGTGGGATGTTGGTCATGATTCTTATTAGGTTACTTGATTGAGTAAGGTTATGGTTCTTTGATTGGTAATTGCATATGTTTATTCAATAGGGGTTCATGAGTAATTCCCTTGCTTTGGTTATGTTGATATGTACTCTTATTCATGCTTGTTGCTATTATAACTTCATGCTAGACTTACATCGATTATGGGTTTAATTATATGGTATGCATGTTGACTTGACTAAACTTAGTGTTGTTGGTCTTCTGATGTACATGTCTATGACTTAATTAATATGTTCTATTGATTGGCATGGTATTATTGAATGTACATAAAGCTTTTCAAAGTAAATTTCATACCTTTAATGAAATTTCCCTTTTTAGCATGTTTTCATGATATGTGTGCATATGGTCTCATACTTACTACAAGTGGTGTTCTAACCCCAGTTCTTCCTTTTCCCCAACATGTTAGGTTCCGGTCGTTGAAGGGATTGTGGAGACGACTTTGAAGAAGACTTGGAATTTTTAGTCGTCCAAGTTGGGTAGGTCCTCACTTTCCAAGGGCAATTCCACTATCAAGCCTATGATGTTTTTTAGTTTTAAGACTCTTATGTTCTTTCCTTACCATTTGGATACTAAACATTGTATGACCTATATGTGGTCTTATTTCATTGATGTATGGGCTAGGCCCAAACTTGATATACTCTTGTTAGATGGTAATGAGATGAGACATGTTTTTGAGATTATGTTATCTGCTATATCTATGTGCATTAAAATTAGAAGACTAAGTAATCTTCCTATACGAAGGGTCTATGTATACTAAATATATATATACTATGTGTATGTAGAGGTCTATCTAAACCTCAATGTAGAAGTAGTAAAAAGTTTTAAATTTCCACTAATTTTGGCCTAGGAATGTAATGATGTAAGCTAAGAGGCTAGTCTTAATCCTCAAAGAGGACAACAACACCGGTTACGTCTAGGGGGTTTTCCCAGATGTCACAAACTTGGTATCAGAGCATGAGGTTGAATATCTTTGAGTCGATGTCTCTCTCAACCACGTCTATGTAGGTTTGTATTCATAATTGTGAAGCGCGCCACACTTATGGATAAGAATCTATATGATGCTTAGGAAACTCTCACTTTCTTACAAGTCCAATATCGTGCCTCCAAAGTTTAGCTCTATGTGCTTTTGCATATGATTCTCTTATTTTGAATATAGGCAATGAATATTCGAAAGAATGCGGCAGAAATACTTGAGGAATAGATTGCCAATGCGAGCGTTCCTCTCCATGGTGATCAAGTTCCTCCTCTTGAGGAAGATGTGCATGATGACCAAGCCCCGATCAATCCTCCTCCTTTGACAGATGGTGACATAAGGGCTGATTTTCTCCAAATGGCCCAAGACATTACTACCCAAGCATAAGCCGTCACTATTCAATCTCAAGACATGACGGCCAAATCTAAATGGGAGGTTGTACCCCGAGCAAACCAATAAGTTGCTACCATATCCTCTCGTCTAAGGGATTTCACTAGGATGAATCCCCCTACTTTCTATGGGTCTAAGGTCGAAGAAGACGCCCAAGAGTTCATTGATGAAATTTATAATATCCTCTATGCTATGGGGTTGTCTACTAGCGAGAAGGTCGACTTAGCCACTTGCCAACTCAAAGATGTGGCCCAAACTTGGTACGTCCAATGGAGAGATAATAGGCCTTTAAGGGGTAGACCGGTGACTTGGGAGGTGTCCAAGAAGGCTTTTCTTGATATATTCTTTCCTAGGAATAAGAGGGAAATCAAGGTAGTGGATTTAATCAACCTTCATCAAGGAGGTATGAGTGTACTTGAATACTCTTTCAAATTCACTAAATTGTCAAAATATGCTCCTTCTTTGGTGTCCGACCCTCGAGATGAAATGAACCGCTTTGTGATGGGAGTGACAGATGACTTGCAAGAGGAATGTCATTCGGATATGCTACATGTCAATATGAACATTTCTCCTCTTATGGTTCATGCTCAACAAGTGGAAGAGGCAAGAGTTAAGAGAAAGAGTAGAGATGCCAAGAGGGCAAAGTCTTTTGATGGTGGTTCCTCTAAGGGACTTGATATCCAAGACAAGCCTAGGTACAAGAAAAGGGTGTTGAATCATGTTCCTTCCAAGTTCCCTAAGTCTCGTGATGATAGGGTGTCTAACCCTAGTCCTGAGAAGGGAAGGGATACTAATTCACCGAACAAGAAGCCTATTTGTGCCAAATGTGGAAAGGGTCATTTAGGTGAATGCTTAGTCGGAACGGGCAATTGCTTTGGTTATGGAAAGAGTGGCCACAAGGTTAGGTATTGCCCTAATTTGAAGGGTCAAAACCAGGGTAGTGGGCAAGAAAGTTGTTCTAATGATGCTCCAAAGAAGAATCACTTCTATGCTCTCTGCACTAGGGGTGAGCAAGAGACTTCTTCCGACGTGGTGACCAGTATGTTGAAAGTCTTTTCCGTTGATGTATATGCTTTACTTGATCTGGGCGATACATTTATTTTGTTACTCCCTTGATATTTAAGAAGTTTGAAATTTTGCCCGACATTTTAAATCAACCTTTTGTGGTGTCTACCCCGTTGGGTGAGTCGGTTGTTGCAAAGAGGGTGTATAGAAATTGTTCTATAATGTTGCCCAATAAAGTCACTTATGTTGAACTATTAGAACTTGATATGTTTGATTTTGATGTCATATTGGGTGTGGATTGGTTTCGTTCTTGCTTCCCTCTTTAACAAGCTATAACAAAATCATAACATAAATTTTCACATAACATGTCATTTCACCTAAATCACATATATAGCCATAAATGGCATCACATCGACATATATAAAGGTTCATATTCACACATACTCATATAACCATAATACCAAGATAAGCATCAAAACTCAACTTTTCTCCTTCAAGCTGTAACACCCGGATCCTAGACCCCAGATGATACCGGCGTCTTTAACCTCTCAAAGGTCACAAAAAAGCCTCTTCTTAGCTTTCATCACAATCATACAGTTAATGTTTGTGTAGTATTTAAAACTTTTAATATACTTAATGAAGTATAACTAGACTTCATTTTTAAGATTCATACAAATATATTATATTCTAAAATTGTCTCACATATATAGAAACCATCTAAGAGTGCAAATCTGGACTTAACCAATAAATAGTAAATATGCCATTTAGGCCTTATTACAAAAGAATCCAAAGAACGTAATGGAAATAGTGTATTCTTAAAACTACTAAAAATCTAGGTAAGCTAGCATCTTGAAGATAGCATCCCCGAACATGAGGACCTACCAATACATGGAGAAAGAGTTCCCTGTTTCTTCAAATCGGCCTCCTTAAGGTTCAATGGCTGGAACCTACAGTTGTAGTAATGTAAAGTAATGATTAGTATGATACATGTACTAAGTATGGGTATATGCACATCACACATAAGGACATGCATGAAAAATTATCATTTATCAATATTTAGAAAACATGCTAAGTCATATAAAAGTCTTCAATGCACATACCATATAACATATACAAGTAATGATTCCATCACTTAAAGCATGATCATAATCGAAGGCATATTCTCATAAAGTCACGTTGACAATTCATATTCGATAAACATATAAACATAAAACACAAAACACTTACCAAAGATCTCATCCCCAACCTACAAGTGCAATGGTTATGTGAAGCCCCATAACCCCACATAACCAAGTAGATAATATAGGAGACCATAAGTAATGCTTTGCTTCATATGACAATATAACTCAATAACATATTCATTATAAGGATCAATATTCATGTAAGAGTAACATCATATATCACAAACATATATATATCATATGATGATATTACATAAGAACAATCTCCTAGGACTTCCCTTAGAGTCAACTTGTGCGATGTCTAAGTAGCGTCTCATACCACTAACTATACTAAGGCAACTCCTCAAGTCACCCTAATCAGCATTCTTTTACTTGTCTTTCATTTTACATGAGGTAACATAGGCATTAACTGACATAGACCATGTAAGCTAAACATGGAATCCGGTGTCTTCTCCACACTAAAAAGAGATGGTCTACCGGCCAAAGTAGAACCTACATGACATAGCTTTCTAGGTGAATCCACTAGCTAGTATCATATGGTAGAAGCGTAGTTCAAGAACTAGGAGATGTATTAGAGAGCCATAGTTCCACATACATGGAAGCCTCAATCTCATGCGAATCATTATGAACCTACCTTTCCTTAGGAAGGAACATTTCCATATCTAGTTCATCGGTGCTTAGCTTAAGTCCCTTTTCTTGAAATAACCTTTAATTTTTCTATTATCAAAAACTTGTCATAGGTCATAAGATTATCTCATTATATAACATGATCATGAGCTCTTTTAGATTAGATGAGAATTGTCCTTTAATCGTAACCTTTATTATGTGAGATTAACATAACATAAATACCTTGATTAAAGCATAAAAGGGAATATCATAAACTTGAATATTCGTGTTCTTATCATGATCTCACAATTTACATGTTCATAGCCAGCACATTCATATAGCAACATCATACATACTTTTCATAGCATAGCATCACAACTTATATGGTAACATAAACATCTTAGAGAAATCAAAATTTTAGAAGACTTACCTCTTGTTTCCAAGAGCCATATTCATCATGCGATATTCATAATAATACTTAGTGAAATATTCAATGACATATTCAATAAAAACTCATAAAATCATGTATAAGATCAATGCATAGCGTAGAAGAAGGTAAACGGGTCGAAAAAGGGTTCATTCAAACCTTAAATTTAACCCTAACATTTTCACGTTATCAAATACTAGAAACAACCCACTAGAAACCATCATTTAGATAAAGATAATGTATCTCATGACATTAAAACATTATCAATCAAATACTGAACAATTCTTGTGAAATTAACCATAGAAAACATTTACTTTTCGTTAAAAATCATAAATCTACGGTTAGGAAGAAAATTTGTTTTGTAGAGTAAAAACCCTAGTATTTGAAGTTCTTCAAAACTTTTCTTGAAAAGAACTCTTGGGGAAAGGAATCTCAAGAGTGAATAACTCATACCTTATAGATGAAGAATCCATGAAATCATATTGGAAACTTCGTAACGTCTTTTTCTTGTTCTTCAATGGAGTTTAGAAAAAAGAGCGTTCTTGAGAGATTACGAGAATCTCGTTTGATTCTTATTTGGTATGTGTAAAAGTGGTCTAAAACTGACAAAATATCAATATATTGATGTCCCAAGAATTACCCTAAAGACCCTCCACCTAAATTACCTAAAATGCCCCTTTTAAATTGACTACAACTAGGAGAACATTTGACTTAGCGTCTCGGGCTTTGAATAGGATTTAAATTAATTAATCAAGTTTCTAATTTAATTAATTAAGTGACCTAGTGTAATTACTAAAGTACCTCTAAGTCATTAGGACCATAACCAACCCTTTTGGACAATCCCAGGTTAGGTACTAGGATGTTTCTTTAGTTAGTTACTCGGCTAGTGTCACCCTGTTAGGTCTTAGGTTGTCGGGTGCACTTGTTAGTTTATTTTTTCTTGTACTAGGTTAGATAGTTATGTAAGTTAGTTAGGTCCTAGGAGTTGTTAGGATTCTCGGCCCCATGTGGCTTGGACAGTCGTGTGACTTTCCCCTAACCGCCCTAACCGAATTCGGTTGGGCTTGGTTTCTTGTCTCTCGGCAGGCAGCACATGTGCTTGCACATATGTTGCTGCGCTCTTATTTTTGTCACAAGGATTCTCATTATGTCCTTGGGCACTGCTTAATCTACATGATTATTTTGAATGGTTATGTGTTATGGTACCTAGGCCTTACACTTCGATATCTCGTACCTAATGTGCACAACTAAGAAATTAATATTTTAGCTTAGGGTCTTCATTGCAGGTACAATTCCTAAACAAGCTCGGATTGGAGCATTTGAACATCAATGTATATCTTAATACATAGAAATTTGTGAAATATCAAAGTGTATTTTAAGTTACTTGTTAATACATAAAATTTGGCTAACACCCTTAAGCCAATATTCTCTAACATCCCCAATATTACTCAATATTGGGCATTAGCATGCCTATATATCCCAATACATATTCTTAAACCTAATAGACTCTTCACTGGACAAATATATTTTCAGGGAACATCATTTTAAGCACTATTAAATCGATTAAGATCTAGGCTAAGTCATGTAATTGCCGGAGTGTTACATTATCCCCCCCTTAAGAACATTTGCCCCGGAATGACACTAAAATCTTTTGAAGGGTAGGAAAAAGACTCAATACTAGAAGCACAACCAGCACATAACATGTCATTACACTTAGTACTCAATCTTTGATGCACAAACATATAAGAGCTACATATTTATAACACATAGTGAGGAATTTCCTTCTCAACCTTATCATAAGCTCAAAATGCATTAAAGAGCTACCATGCTATCAATCTTATCAAGATAACAACAAAAAAGAAAAATCTCAAGAAAACATATGCATACAAGTTTCACATAAGTGAAAGAATAGAGTATCAAAACATCTTCTTAAAACTCTAGTTGGTACTATCTTTTACCAAAACATGCACCTCTTTAGTAAACAAGTTAAATTTTCCATTCTTGTTAAATTGTGCATGAAGTCTTTATAAGCCAATCTTTATTGGCTATACACATTCTTTGATAATTTGCATAATATATATTTCTTTGGGTATATATTCATACTACAATATTGGCATAAACCAATAAGTGTTAAAACTTCATTCTTATCAAAAACTGATGATTTGACATTTTTATGCTTTCCTTAGTTCACTTTGAACTTACATTTCTTCCATTTTGATCTCACGTTCACTTTGAACTTGCTAGGTTAACTTAGGATATTCTTTTAAGACATCCATTGGGATCTTTCTGTGCAATGACTAAGAGTGACTTACATCATTACTTACGACCTCACCCTTTGGTCATCCTATCCGAACACCCCTCATCTTCCTACTTCTTTCTTTCTTTCTTTCTTACTTTCTTACTGAAATCTTGAGCATTATAGAAACTACAAGAATCGGAAATAGGGAGCATTCGACAATTTAATTGGGAATAACCCTAGTTTCGGTTTTCTTGAATTCAATATGTTTGAAAAGCCTCCTTTATCCTCACCACATGGTATATAAAACCCTTGGATATCATCTTACAAGCCTTTAAACAAGAAATAATTTGACCCCTTGATATAGAATTTTCCCCCTTTCCATTCTAACATGGGTTCAATCAAAACATCGGGAAGTACATAAAACTTTCTAGCTACCAAAGGTGTAACAAAAGAAAGAGTAGCACCTAGGTCAAGCAAAGCATAAAAATTAATAGAGAAAACTTATAACATACCCGTCACAATGTCTGGAGAGCTTTCTTGTTCACCCCTAGCCTTAGTGCATAGAAACGTTCCCTTTTTGGAGCTTCAAAATTAGGACCGCTTGGTTGAGATTGGCTATTAATCTTACCTTGACTTCTCACATAGTGACAATCCTTCACCATATGGCCACTTTTTCCACAACAATAGCAACTATTATTCCCAACAAGACATTCACCCACGTGTTTTTTACCACACTTACCACAAGTTGGTCTCTCTTTTGGTGGATCAACATTTCTCCCCTCTTGAGGGTTAGGATTAGAACCTCTATCATTGCGATTCTTGGAGATATTAGAAGGAACTTGTTTTGAAAACCTCTTCTTAATCTTAGGCTTGTCTTTAACATCAATCCTACTCTTAGAAAAACTTCCTTCAAAAGACTTTGCCTTCTTAGCTTCCATATTCCTCTTCCTTAGGCGACTTTTCTCACTTGTTGAGCATGAACCATTAACCTAGAATGATACATATTGTCATGAAGCATCGTATCATGACATCCTTCTTCAAGCTCTTCGGACACGCCCATTACATAAAGACTCATTTCATCCCTGGCATTGGAAACCAAAGAAGAAGCATAGTTGGACAACTTGATGAACTTCTAGGAGTATTCCTTAACACTCATACCTCCTTGACAAAGGTTGATGAACTCCTCTACCTTAGCATCTCTTTGTTCCCTTGCAAAGAATCTGTCAAGAAAGGCCTTTTTGAAGATCTCCCAAGTCACGGGACCGTCTCCTAAAGCTCTACTATCCTTTCATAGATTGTACCATGTCTGAGCCACGTCCTTAAGTTGATAGGCAGCAAGTTCAGTCTTTTCCGTAGTACCCACCCCAATAGAAAACAAAATCTTATAGACCTCATCAAGGAAATCTTGGGGGTCTTCATCAACTTTCAATCCAAAGTATTTTGGAGGATCCATTCTCGTAAAGTCTCTCAAACGGCTAGCCACAGTACTAACATGTTTATTCTCTCGAGGTGCAACCTCCCTATTAGCTTGAGCCGTGATGGCTTGAGCTTGGGTGGTGATGGCTTAGGCCATTTGGAACAGGTATGCCCTCACCTCAGCATCCGTCATTGCCGGAGAATTCACTGTAACTTGATCACTTGCAGCAGCTTGCACTTGAGGAGCATTTCGATTGCCTTGGGGATTAGCTCCCGCATTCACAATCTCTTCTCCCACTCTTCTCGCTGTAGTCCTTCTTGTGTTCATTTCCTATATAAACAAGAAAGGGATCAGATTCTAAAATACACATAGTGTCAGAACTCTAAAGGCACGACATAAAAGTATCAAGAAAAGAGAGGTTTCCTAACCATCACATAGCCTCTCATCCATAATTGTGGCGCGCTTCACAACCATAAACAAGACACTAGGTAACGTGATTTAGTGAGACATTGATCCTAAAGATATTTAACCTCATGCTCTGATATCAAGTTTGTCACACCCTCCTAGACCCCAGATGAGACCGACGTCGTTAACCTCTTAGAGGTCGCACACAACCCTCTTCTTAGCTTTCATCACAATCATACAGTTAAAGTTTGCGGAATATTTAAAACGTTTAATATACTTAATGAAGCATACTTTGACTTCATACTTAAGATTCATAAAAATATACGATATTCTAAAACTGTCTAACATATATAGAAATCATCTAAGAGCGCAAATCTGGACTTAGCCAATAAATAATCAATATGCCGTATAGGCCTTATTACAAAAGAATCCAAAAAACATAATGAAAATAGCATATTATCAAAAGTACTAAAAGTCCATTTAAGCTGTAATATGAAAGATATCATCCCCAAACATGAGCTTCTTCAAATCGACCTTCTTAAGCTTCAATGGCCGGAACATACAGTTGTAGAAACGTAAAGTAATGGGGTTAGTACGCCACATGTACTAAGTATGGGTATATGCACATAACACATAAGGACATGCATGAAAAAGTATCATTTATCATTCTTTAGAAAACATGCTAAGTCATATGAAAGTCTTGAATGCACATACCATATAACATAGACTAGTAAAGATTCCATCACTTAAAGCATGATCATAATCGAAGGTATATTCTCGTAATGTCATGTTTACAATTCATATTCAATGAATCATATAAACATAAAACAAAATAATTACCAATGATCCCATCCCCAACCTAGAAATGCAATGGTCATGTGAAGCTCCCATAACCCCACATAACCAAGTAAATAAGATAGGAGACCATAAGTAAAGCTTTGCTTCATATAACAATATAACTTAATAACATATTTATTGTAAGGATCAACATTCATGTAAGAGTAACATCATATATCATAAACATTTATCTTTCATATCATCATAATACATAAGAACAATCTCCTAGGACTTCCCTTAGAGTCAACTTGTGCAATGTCTAGGTAGCGTCCCATACCACTACCTATACTAAGCCAACTCCTCATGTCACCCTACTAAATGTTTGTTAAGTTGTCTTTCGTTTTACATGAGGTCACATAGTCATTAACCTACATAGACCATGTAAGATAAACATGGAATCCGGTGTCTTCCCCACACCGAAAAGAGGTGGTCTACAGGCCAAAGTAGAACCTACATGGCATAGCTTTCTAGGTAGATCCACTAGATATATCCTATGGTGGCAGCAAACTTCAAGAACTAGGAAATGTATTAGAGACCCATAGTTCTACATTATATGGAAGCCTCAATCTCATGAGAATCATTGTGAACCTACCTTCCCTTACGGAAGGGACACTTCCCATATCTAGTTCACAGTGCTTAGCTTAAGTCCCTTTTTCTTGAAATAACGTTAAATTTGTCTTTTATCAAAACTTATAATATGTCATAGGAGATTATCCCCCTGTATAACATGATCATTAGGTCTTTTAGATTAGATGAGAATTTTCCTTTCATCGTAACCTTTCTTATGTGAGATTAACATAACATAATCACCTTCTATAAAGCATACAAGGGAATATCATAAACTTGCATATTCATGTTCTTATCATGATCACACAATTTACATATTCATAGACAGCATAGTCACATAGCAACATCATACATACTTTTCATAACATAGCATCACAACTTATAGTCTAACATAAACATCTTAAAGAAATCACAATTTTAAAAGACTTACCTCTTGTTTCCAAGAAACTTATTCATCATGCGATATTCATAATAATACCTAGTGAAATACTCAATTACATAATCAAGAACAACTAATTAAATCATGTACAAGATCAATGCATAGGGTAGGAGAAGGTAAACGGGTCGAAAAAGGTTTATTCAAACCTTAAATTTAACCCCAACATTTTCACGTTATCAAACACTAGAAACAACCCATTCGAAATAATCACTTAGATAAATATCATGTATCACACGACATTCAAACATTATCAATCAAATACTCAACAATTCTTCTAAAATTAACCATAGAAAACGTTTCATTTTTCGTTAAAAAATCATAAAAATCTAGGGTTAGGGAGAAAATTCGTTTTGTAGAGTAAAAACCCTAGTATTTGATGTTCTTGAAAACTTATCTTGAAAGCACCTATTGGGGAAAAAAATCCCAAGAGTGAAGAACCCATACCTTATAGATGAATAATCTAAGAAATCTGATTGGAAACTTCAAAACCCTTGTCTTCTTCCTTAAGCTTTTTCTAGTTCTTCAATGGAGTTTGGACAAAAGAAAGTTCTTGAGAGATTAAGATAATTTCGTTTGATTCTGATTTGAGACGTGTAAAAGTGGTCTAAAACTGACCTAATATCAATATATTGACGTACCAAGAACTACCCTAAAGACCCTCTACCTAAATTACGTAAAACGCCCCTCCTAAATTGATTACAACTAGGAGAACACTTGACTTAGGGTCTCGGGTTTTGAATAGGATTTTAATTAATTAATTAAGTTGCTAATTTAATAAATTAAGTGATCTATGGTAATTACTAAAGTACCCCTAAGTCATTAGAACCATAACCAACCCCTTTGGACCATTCTAGATTAGGTACTTGGATGTTTCTTTAGTTAGTTACTCGGCTAGTGTCACCAGGTTAGGTCTTAGGTTGTCGGGTGCACTTGTTAGTTTATTTTTGTTTCTTCTGGGTTAGTTAGCCATTTAGGTAAGTTAATTAGGGCCTAGGACTGGTTAGGAATCTTTTCCCCATGTGGCTTGCACCGTTGTGCGCCCTCCCCCTACCCGCCCTAACCGAATATGGTAGGGCGTGGTTTCTTGTCTCTCGGCAGGAAGCACATGTGCTTGCACATGTGTTGCTGCGCTCTTATTTTTGTCACAAGGATCCTCATTATGTCCTTGGGCACTGCTTAATCTACATGATTATTTTGAATGGTTATGTGTTATGGTACCTAGGCCTTACACTTCGATGTCTCGTACCTAATGTGCACAACTAAGAAATTAATATTTTAGCTTAGGGTCTTCATTGCAGGTACAATTCCTAAACAAGCTCGGATTGGAGCATTTGAACATCAATGTATATCCTAATACATAGAAATTTGCGAAATATCAAAGTGTATTTTAAGTTACTTGTTAATACATAAAATTTGGCTAACACCCTTAAGCCAATATTCTCTAACATCCCCAATACTACTCAATATTGGGCATTAGGATGCCTATATATCCCAATACATATTCTTAAACCTAATAGACTCTTCACTGGACAAATTTATTTTCAGGGAACATTATTTTAAGCACTATTAAATAGATTAAGATCTAAGCTAAGTCATGCAATTTCCTAAATGTTACACAAGCATAGAGATACCATCTCATCAAAACAATCACATATAAAAGACCACCGGGCAAGAAAATATAATAGACAGATCTTGTAGAGTTAAGTTCTATGGCACGACATGAGAATAGTGAAGAAGGGAGAGTCTATCGTCCTATAGTCTCTCGCTTATAGATATATCGGCAACACATATGCTTGCACATGTGTTGCTGTGTTCTTATTATTGTCCCAAGGATCTTCAATATGTCCTTGGGCACTGCTTAATCTACATGATCATTTTAAATGGTTATGTGCTATGGTACCTATGCTTGACACTTGGATGCCTCCTACTTAATGTGCACAACTAAGAAATTAATATTTTAGCTTAGGGTCTTCATTGAAGGTACAATTGCTAAACAAGCTTGGATTGGAGCATTTGAACATCAAAGTATATCTTAATACATAGAAATTGGCTAAACATCAAAGTGTATTTTAAGTTACTTGGCAATACATAAAATTTGGCTAACACCCTTAAGCCAATATTCTCTAACATACCCAATACTACTCAATATTGGGCATTGGGATGCCTATGTGTCCCAAAACATATTCATAAAACCTAATAGACTCTTCACTGGACAAATGTATTTTCTGGGAACATCATTTTAAGCATTATTAAATAGATTAAGCTCTAGTCTAAGTCATGCAATTTCCTAAATGTTACACAAGCATAGAGATACCATCTCATCCAAACAATCACATCTAAAAGACCACCGGACAAGAAAATATAATAGACAGATCTTATAGAGTTAAGTTCTATGGCACGACATGAGAATAGTGAAGAAGGGAAAGTCTATCGTCCTATAGTCTCTCGCTTATAGATGTGTCGTGACTCACCCCTGATGATTGAGACTCTACTAGACGTGGCTATATGAGACTTTCAACTCTAAAAACACTTTCATAAATTTGGATCTGATACCACATTTGTCACGACCGGGGAGCACCCCCTAGAAGTAACATGGTATACTTGACCTCTTGGAGGTCTTATACAAGCCAATAGTTATCATTCATCGCAATTCATAGGTAAATTTAACGAAAAATATAAAACTTTCATAGCACATCATATGCTAGACAATTACTTCCATTATATATAAAACATCATAAGTACATAGTTAGAATCTAATTCTCTGACATCATAGAGTCAACATCATTAAAGTATAATAGGGATGCGACCCTTTCAACATATAGACAAAACTAACTATTACATGACTTGAATAAAACTTGACATAGGACATCCTTGAACTTAAGGATTCCTTTCCTTCATCTTGGAAATAACATCTAAAGATCTTCACCTTAGAGACATCGTTAAGCATACATAACCTACACTTTGTGCAAAATGATAAAGAAGAATGGTGTTAGTACAAAAAATGCACCAAGTATGGCAACCATGTAAAACATCCATTAAAAGGGGACATTTTCCTTTGAAACCATGCATCACTCCTTTTTGTGAAAACTTCATAAAACTTGATACAATAAGCATGATACCACTTACATACTTAATTTAGGCATATTAAATGGTCATAACATTACAAAAAACCATACATTGTATTTAAGAGCATTTTAGTCACCACTTTAGAGAAAGCTTTTTTCAATTACAGTGAGCACCTTCATTTTACAGTATTTTTCTTTCTCTTTAACTTGATAACTTCCCAAGTAACCCTCTAGTGATACTTTGTGCAATGCATCACCTTAAGACCACAAAGTACTCATACATATAATCTTCCTAACTCAACACATACATCTGTAGAAGTATAACATACCACAAGACACATTTAAGCCAAGACTTACAACATCATTACACTGAACCATAGTCTTTTCGCACTTATGTCAACTTCACGTCACATAGACCATTATAAGACCTTACACACATTCCCAATCTAAGTATACTAGTGCAATGTACATATGAATCCCTATAACCTCACACATACTTAGTAAACTTATCATGAGACCACAAGCCTTAACATGTACTTCATACACCTACCATGATACTATATTCAACTACATGCATACCAATTAGGACATTCATCATATAGTCAATAAGACCAGCATTATTCAGATATGGTAAGAACACATCATATAAACTTATTAGGACTCCAACCACGCATATCATCACAACAAATAGACAACAGTACAAAGTCATGCATAAGGAACATAAACATAATAATCTACATTAGAACTCCCTTCAAGAGACATTTGTGCAATGCATAGGTAAAGTATCATACCCTCACCTACACTTAGAAACTTCCCTTAGGTTATCCTAGTTAGGGTCCTTACTTTACTTCCATTGTCAATTTTACTTTAGTGAAACTATATCCTTAACCGACACTAAGACCATAGGTTCTAGATGGAATTTGGTGTTATAGTGCCTTACACAAAGGGAAGGTGCTTTACCTTTCCAAAGTAGAACATTGATATCATTCTAGCATATTAAGTGAGATACCTTGCTAGATCCTATGGGGGCAAGCATAGTTTATGGAACTTGGAGTTATAAATGGAAACCCTTTTTATGTCTAGCGAGGCATTGTAGTTATCCACCTCTAGAGGACCATGGTGAAGAAGCCTTCCCACATTGGGAAGTGTCACCACTCAATTAAGTTCACTCGGTTCTAAGTTAAGTTCCCTTTTATTGAAAAGCCTTTATTATTGTTACTTTATAAAATTAGGCTGAAGGAAATTAACTCCCCATATGCTTAGATCATAGGTCATATATTAGAGTTCATCAACCCAAATCATGTGAGAAGTCCTTTCACATGGACATAGAATATTCAAGCACCATTTAGATTCGAGCAAACTTGAGAACAACCTTAAAGGCCCCTCTATTGACTAGATCATCACACAAGCATAATGGTCATACTTTCATGTGTGTGTATAGATATATTTGTGAAAACCTTTCACATAAACACCTTAAAGAAACACATGTTCATACTTCATTTCATTCATACATAAGTCATGTTCATATCTTAATCATGCATTCACATTCTTGTACATATAGAATCAACCTAAGAACTATCCTATCAAGACTCACATGTGCAATGCATAGACAAGGTCCCATACCCTTGCCATTACTAGTACACCTATCAATTAATCCTAGTAAGGGATACTTAACATACATCATGGACATATACATTACATGCATACTAGTAGACATTAGTGCATATCATAATACCCTTTCATTAGACACCACGAACCTATACTACTTGTAAGCATGCATGAGGTGTAAGTGTGTGTACATTTGTCAACATTATCATACAATGGCTATGCACAACACATTGAAGCATCCACCCTCTTAATACCACAATGCACCTTCAAGCATAGACCACACAACACATAATTACATAGGAGACAAGACGACTTCAACTTTTACATTCAAGACTCCTAACATTAGCTAATTACACCTTCATGTAGGGGTATATAGGTAAGAGATCATTAACCATTATTACTCATCAATGGCAGTACCTAAACCTAACCCTAAGATAGACGTTCACATGCTCACAACATATAGTCACACAACCTAGATCACAAACTAGAATAAAAACTAGGCATAAGCTTCACATAGTGTTATCATCATAATCACACATTCATATAATATAAATTTGACTTCAAGGCCATAATCATCACTTATTTAGATTGAAAAAAAGTAAACACCGCCACCATAAGTGGACCATACCATACAATGCCATACAAGGATAATTAAACTAGTAATTACATAGAAAGTAGAGGAAGTAGGTGATCCTACCAATTCATCAACCTTTGATCACCATTGATCAATACTTATCTTTCATCGACAATTCAAGTATATGGAAGTATCTAAATGTATCTTAATCATAAACGAAATCATGTTTCACCTATCCTAGAATTAAGGTCACATTATGTACATTACATTATAAATCTATTGAAGATAGATTAACATGGACCAGTCTTACCATATCTCCCTTTCTTTGATAATAAATGATAAATACTCATAATTCATCAATAATTCATATATATGGTAGTAACTACAAGTATGCTAACATAATAAAAATCCACAATTCAATTATTATAAGATCAAGATCACATTATATACACTACATCAACAATCAATAAAAGATAGAACAACATAAGTCAATATTGCCAAATCTTCAAGCCTTGATCCACATGGATCACGCATCAAAAATTCACCATCGATATACATAATTGGCAGTAGATATAAGTAAATCAACATGTTAAAATCACAATTCAATTAACACATAATCAAGATCATAACGCCCATAACATTGAATAATTTGTGATGTCAAGGGAACATGGGTTCATCATGAAACAGGATTGAATTTGACTTGAAAATCAGTAAATTATCATCAATTCATCATAAACATGCTTTTGAAAATGTTTTGAGAAAGAAATCATGGCTAGATTGAAAACTAGGAAGTTTGATCATGAACTTTCATTGAAAACATTGGAAAGAGCTCTTTAGATGGAAGATTATATAAAGATGAAGGATAACCATACCTTATTAGATCAAGAAACAATGAAAAATTTATGAAGAAACCTTGATAATCCATCACCATGGTTGTTCTTGAGCTTCATCTCCAATGGAGGTTTTTAGAGAGGATATTTTGGAGAAGGAAGTCTAATTTTTGAAATATCATTTGGGTTTGAGGTTCTCATCTTTTTAACTAACTTAGTATACCCCAATATAGGTAAAATTACCACCTAGGGTCAAGTTAGTACGTGTGGTGAATTTCCCATTCACCCCTTAATGAGACAGCTCGCCTGGCAGTGAATTGCAGGCTGCATCTACGCCCCTTAGTCCCAATGATGGTCCGTAGGTGACCACCATTGTTTGTGTCTGAGGGCTGTCTTTGGGATGATCCTCCTCAAGTCTAAGTGTGGGATGGTTCCTGCCCATCGACGGGGAGTCACCACACCTACTGGCCGTCGATTGAGTGTCGTAGGAAGAAACTGCTAAGGCAGTGTCTAGGCAGACTTTAGGTCCTCTTTGAGGGCCTTTTACGGGGCCCTTGGGGAGTCGTACACAAAAATTTTCAACGTAAATACATTCATTAACATGTAGGGTCCTTCCACATTAGTTTCAACAAAAAAGAACACGTAAAACATTAATACATACATGCACGTCTCAAGGGCTAACTTTGAAATGTGTTGGACGTTCTTGGACGTTTTACTTCCAAATTACTTCAAATTACTCATGCATACTATAAAAGACTTATTTAACATATTTTAACCCTTTTTAGACACATGTGAGTCTATAATACCTTAACTCATTTTGGGGGGTCTTACAATATCCTCCACTTGGGAACATTTATCCTCGAATGACACTTGGGGCGTTTTAAGCACATTAAGGGCTTAAATGACTCATAGAGCAGCTCACAACATTCATAAACTTATCACAAATAAGTCAATGAACCAAACTTACAAGGAACACAACTTCCAACCCTTTATTACTCAATGCAACACAAACAAGCAAAAACCTTTATTCACTCACTTTCCTGAATGCATCAAACACATAGGCTCTTGTCATATTCGTAGGAGGAACATCCTTCTCCTAATCATAAAATGGTCTTTACATTTCATTTAATTAAGGTTTCATTATTCCACTACTTTTAAATCACCCATAGGCAAGATCAACATCACTCAAAAGCAAGTAAGCACTGCTACTTCAATGCACATATTCGTGAGTTAACTAAATCAACAAGGATCTTTATTGATTAGACCTAGTGCCATGAAGGCCATACTCAACCATACCATGCCTATTTATGTTTATGGAGGAATGTCCTTCTCCTCAACACACTTACATGTCTCATGAGTCCTTACCCAACCGAGTCACAAAGGTCAATTCATTTTAGATGAGGAATTTTCAACCTATATAAACCAAATCATGCACATATTTTATTCGTAGTGAAGTTAAAATGGTAATCACACAACACACATTACAAAAATAGGAAGTCATTTCGTAAAATTTAAATTTCTATCATGACGATAGCTTTCATAAACGTGCATCACTTAAGAAAATTCTTGCAATTTATAGGCACACATCAAGAATATTAGCTACACATAGTATCATTTCTCAAGAGTGAGCATACTATCATGCTTTCCAAACCATACAAAGTCACATAGTTTTTAAAAGACTCATCATTTTTCATTTTAAGGATACTCAATTTATCATTGATAGCTTAAAGTACCACATACTAAGGGTAACATATAACATGCTTCTTACCTTATCTCAGGGATTGTAATGCACAACTAATACATCAAGATGCATAATCAACATGAGACAACATGAATTTGATCAAAAAATAAAATTCATGTAATTTAGAATCTTCAAAACATGCTTAACATGGTGTCAACTAAGATATACACAACATTGTCAACTATGACATACACAATATATGGAGAACATGCAACTCATACTCTTATGCAAGACTCCTATCATTAACATGCTTCTAAGAACTCTTTAGTCTCAAGCTCAAATAAACATAGAAGGAAAAGGTAGGAAATTTACCACCTTACTACTCTCCTCCTCATCCCCTACTTGGGGTAAACCCATTTAAGAGCAACTTTACTCAACTATCATCATTCACCTACGCCTAACACCCGAAGGAAATCCATAACATTCAAGGTAGGTCATACTACCCAACCACATAAGGTCTCAACTATACCATAAATACCAAGGGTCATAAAACATTAGGGGAAACAATTAGAGGAGACTTAGCAATAAGGCCTCTTTCTTTTCTTTCAACACTAAAAAGGTAACTTCTAGGTCAATACAACCCACATCCTCAACCTACAAGGAAAACACACTACCTTCATTCCTAGGACCAAGTCTATACAAAAGACTCCAATCCATACGAGGCAACTATGAAGCATTTAACATATACTAAAGCAACAATGAAACATTTCACATATACAAGGACAACATTGAACACTTAAAACATATATACAAGTAACATGCATTTATAGACATTTACCACACTTCTTATAGGCATTTCAACCCTACACCATATCAAAAGAATATCATCATGCCAAACCATATAAGAACTCATTATCCCAAAAGAAGCTCAATTTAACTATAACCACTTCTTTAACAAGCTATAACCAAATCATAACATAAATCTTCACATAACATGTCATTTCACCTAAAGCACATATATAGCCATAAATGGCATCACATCAACATATATCAAGGTTCATCTTTACGCATACTCATATAACCATAAAACCAAGATAAGCATCAAAACGCACGTTTTCTCCTTCAAGCATAGAGATATCATCTCATCCAACAAATCACATCTAAAAGACCACCGGATAAGAGAACATAATAGAGAGATCTTATAGAGTTAAGTTCTATGGCACGACATGAGAATAGTGAAGAAGGAAAACTCTATCGTCCTATAGCCTCTAGCTCATAGATCTGTAATAACTCACCCCGATGATCGAGACTCTACTAGACGTGGCAATATGAGACTTTGGAACCTAAAACCACTTTCATAAACTTGGCTCTGATACCACATTTGTCACGACCGAGGAGCACCCCTAGAAGTAACATGGCATACTTGACCTCTTGGAGGTCTTATACAAGCCAATAGTTATCATTCATCGCAATTTCATAGGTAAATTTAACGAAAAATATAAAACTTTCATAGCACATCATATGCTAGAACATCACTTCCATTATATATAAAACATTATAAGTACATAGTTAGACTCTAAGTCTCTTTTCAATCTTAGACTCAACATCATTAGAGTATAATAGGGACACGGACCTTTTAACATATAGATATAACTAACTATTACATGACTTGAATAATACTTGACATACAACATCCTTGAACTTAAGGATTCCTTTCCTTGAGCTTGGGAACCACATATCAATCTCTTCACCTTAGAGACATCCTTTAAGCATATAACCTACACTTTGTAAAAAGTAATGAAAAATGGTGTTACTACAAAATGCACTAAGTATGGCAACCATGCAAAAACATGCATTAAGATGGGACATTTTCCTTTGAAACCATGCATCACTCCTTTTTGTGAAAACATCATAAAACTTGATACAATAAGCATTATACCATTTACATACTTAATTTAGACATATTCAATGGTCACAACATTACATAAAACCATACATTGCATTTAAGGAATTTTTGTCACCACTTTAAAGAAATTTATTTCTATTACAATGAGCACCTTCATTTTACAGTAAGCTTGCTTTCTCGTTAATTCTGAACTTCCCAGGTAACCCTCTAGTGATACTTGGTGTAATTCATCACCTTAAAGACACAAGGTACTAATACATATAATCTTCCTAACTCAACACATACATCCGTAGAAGTATAACATACCATAAGACACATTTAAGTCAAGACTTACAACATCATTACGGTGAACCATAGTCTATTCGCACTTATGTCAACTTCACATCACATAGACCACTATAAGACCTTACTCACAATTCCAATCTAAGTGTACTAGTGCAATGTACATGCGAAGCCCCATAAACTCACATATACTTAGTAACCTATCATGAGGCAACAAGCCTTAACATGTACCTCATACACCTACCATGATACTATATTCAACTACATGCATACAAATTAGGATATTCATCATATAGTCAATAAGACCAACATTATTAATATAAGGTAAGAACATATCATATACACTCATTATGACTCATACCATGCATATAATCACAACAAGTAGACAACACTACAAAGTCATTCATAAGGAACATAAACATAATCATCTACATTAGAACTCCCTTTGAGCGCTACCTGTGCAATACATAGGTAATGTCCCATACCCTCACCTACACTAAGCAACTTCCTTAGGTTATGCTAGTTAGGGTCCTTACTTTACTTCCATTGTCCATTTTAATTTAGTGAAACTATAGTCTTAACCGACACTAAGAGCATGGGTTCTAGATGGAATTTGGTATTGTAGATCCTTACACCAAGGGAAGGTGTTCTACCTTGCAAAAGAAAAACATTAACATCATGCTAGCATATTAAGTGAGATACCTTGCTAGATCCTATGGGGAAAGCATAGTTTATGGATCTTGGAGTTATACATAGAAACTTTATTTATGCCTAGTTAGTCATTTTAGTTATCCACCTCGTAAGGATCATGGTGAAGAAGCCTTCCCACATTGAGAAGGGGCACCCCTCATCTATGTTCACTCGGTGCTAAGCTAAGTTCCCTTTTACTGAAAAGCCTTTATTGTTTTTACTTTATAAAATTAGGCTTAAGTAAATTGACTCCCCATATGCTTAGATCATTCAAGCACCATCTAGTTTAGGGTACACTTGAGAACACCTTTTAAGTCCCCTCTATTGACTAGATCATTATATATGCATAATGGACATACTTTCATATGTGCGTGTATACATATATGTGACCAAACCGTTCACATAAACACCTTTAAGCCACACATATTCATACTTCACTTGATTCATACATAAGTCATGGTTCATATCTTAATCATGCATTCATATTCATTTACATATAGCATCAATATAGGAACTATCCTATCAATGTACACATGTGCAATGCATGGACAAAAATCATACCCTTGTCCATACTATTACACCTATCAAGTCATCCTAATTAAGGGATACATAACATACTTCATGGACATATACTTTACATGCATACTAGTAGACATTAATGCATATGAAAATACCCTTTCATTAGACACCATGAACCTATACTACTTGTAAGCATGCATGAGGTGTAAGTGTGTGTACATTGGTCAACATGATCATACAATGGCTATACACTACACATTGAGGCATCCATCCTCTTAAGACCACAATGCACCTTCAAGCATCGACCACACAACACATAATAGCATAGGAGACAAGACAACTTCAACTTTTACATTCAAGACTCCTAACATTAGCTAATCACACCTTCATGTAAAGGTACATAGGTAAGGGGTCATTAACCATTATAACTCATAAATGGAATCACCTAAACCTAACCCTAACAGAGTCGCTCACATGCTTACAACATATAGCCACACACCCTAGATCATAGACTAGAATAGAAACTAGTCATAAGCTTCACATAGTGTGATCAGCATAACCACAGATTCATATAACATCAATTCGACTTCAAGGCAATAATCATATATATATATATATA